>NC_080089.1:49658269-49969341 GCF_950005125.1 Chionomys nivalis | reverse complement strand
TTTACATAGACCGAAGAACTCATCTTGCCATTGTGGTTTAAAATGCACTCATCCCTGTGCCTACTTCAGGTTCTGCAATCAGTCTTGCATTCCAGAGTTGGTTGTATCTCTTCTATAGGAAATTAATCTTTTCCTCTTTAAAGTAGACCTGAGTATCTAATTCCTAACTCATTCTAGAGTAGTTTTTCTAAAAGATTAGAAACATCTCTATGCATGAGTGATTTGGTGGCAGGAGTAGCTATTCATTGAGTTCAGATAAAGAAGACAAAGATCTCTGGGGTGGTGTAAAGATTTATGTGGTTGGCACCCCTGACCTCATATGTCCTCATATGCCCCACAGGCATGGGCTGAGGCTTTTTCCCAGATGCACCATCTTTTCTCTCCTGCGCCTTATGCTCCTGCTGGCTTTTCTGCTTCTCCTGTGTAGTTCTGTGTGACCTCTTTCTCCTGAAGGCAGTAGTGGTAACAGTGGTCTCACAGAAGCAGCACTGACATTTCACATCTGTGTTCTGGGCATTTTACATCGTTAATCATTCATCTTGCCGGGCGGTGGTGGTGCACGCCTTTAATCCCAGCACTTGGGAGGCAGAGGCAGGCGGATCTCTGTGAGTTCGAGACCAGCCTGGTCTACAAGAGCTAGTTCCAGGACAGGCTCCAAAACCACAGAGAAACCCTGTCTCGAAAAAACCAAAAAAAAAATAAAATAAATAAAAATAAATAAAAAAAAATAGGTATAATCATTCATCTTCACTGTATTTTATCCGGGCAGGTTGATTATTCTCACTGGTATAGATTTGGAAACATAAGCTTCAGAGAAGTAAAAACCTTTCCTATGGCACTAGAGTTAGAAAGAGATAAACTGTAAGTCAGTTCTAGTTCTCCTTAATTTTGTAGTTATTTTTCTCTTCCATGAAGCAGAGATGAGATGGTTACAGTCATTACTGTGCCTGCTGCCCACCTGTTCTTAGGTCAGCAGGCTGAGAGACTATTTTCTCCAAGTTACTAATGTGTGTTGTCTCAAGGCACAAAGCAGGAGTTTATGTTAGCATATTGGTCCCGCATAACAGCTGCCATCTGGGCATGTTTATGATTGCAACTTTGCAGGTGGGAAAACTAAGGTTCACAGGTGCTGACCCTGTTCCCAAAGCCAGTCTGTCTGACAATGGAGACTGGATCCACTCTTCTTTGAGTCTTTGTTTAAGCTCCCTGTGCATGCAGTATTGTGTATATACTAGTGGAGAGCCAGATCCTCTCAGTTTAAGGATTCAAAGCACAAGAGAGTATGGGCCTAACTTGTACAACAGTAGGAATTTGTTTCTTGAGTCTTAACAAAAGGGCAAACATATATCTATGACAACGCACACTGAAAACTTGTATACGTGTGCATATTGAAGACTATGAGTACAGTGTTTGCAGAGTGCATTCTGGATATGAAAATTGTGGATTCGGTGTGACTAAGATTAGCAATTATTTTGAAGTATAATGCCACTACACCCAGAAATGAACATAAGTGACAGTGGTGATGGGTGACTTGTGACTAGGCCATATGCTATCATTTGTTAATGAGATAGTCAGGTGTATATCTGCCTATAGTAGGATGTATGAATCAACATTTAAAGAATTAGTATTTATAATTCTTGGTTAACTCAAAACTGGTATATGTTATTACTTAATTGGGTTCTACTCGTTCACCTCTTTTGGTTTTTCGAGCCAGGGTTTCTCCATGTAGGTCTGGCTGTCCTGGAACTTACCCTGTAGACCAGGCTGGCTTTGAACTTACAGAGATTCACCTGCTTCTGCCTCCCAAGTGCTGGGATTAAAAGTGTGTGCCACCACCACCCAGCACTCATTTAACCTCTTATAGACTATACAGAATAAAAAGTAATCATCAAGTAACCAAGTAACTTACATTCTACAATAATCAAATCCACACAAATAGAACTTTCAGAGAAAAAAAATGGCATGGTTTAAGAACTGGGCTTGTTGACTCACGTCTATAGGTAAGCCCAGCACTTGAGAGGGCAAGGCAGGAAACTGATGAGTTCAAAGCTAGCCCAGGCCACACAGTGAGATCCTGTGTCAAAACAGCATCAAGAACCACGGTTTAAAGTCATTTTCTATCTTTCACATGTTCTGTTTGAGTAGAGAACTCAGCATATATGCATTCATTCAGCAGTGTTCATTTATTGTTAGTTTATCATTGTGGTAGTTACTAGGGGAATAGTACAAGATAGATGTCACCCTCATCTTTATATATTATGACCATAGTGATCCCAAATTATAAAATTAATTACTGAGAAATGCAGTGTAGTTAGAGCAGAAATGAAAGTAACATTTATTTCCATCCCAATAGATTTCGGTTTTGGAAATTTCTTTAAAACTGGTGAACTGCTGGCAACATGGTGTGGCAGCCCCCCTTATGCAGCCCCAGAGGTCTTTGAAGGGCAGCAATATGAAGGGCCACAGCTGGACATATGGGTATGGCTTTATTTTGACATGTTAATGTATCTGTCATGATAATTGGTACTCTGACCTATCTTAGAAGCTCCTGGTACTCAACAGATGAATAAGATTTTATATTCTCCCCATCCAGTGTACTGTAATTAGTCAGAGCATCTGGAAGTGGGTCCCTAGGAAAGAATTTCTAGAGACAAGTGTTATCATTCTAATATCAACAATGACTTGAAGTAATATGGCAAGCAAAGTGACCAAGTTCAGATCATTGGGTATTATTATGCTTACTCTCACCACAGGAAGTGAGAGGGGAACTTCGGAGAGGAAGCCATCAGTCCATGTGATTTTAAGAGCTGTGGCGGTGTGTGGGAAATGAGTGTTTGATGTTCTCTCTGAAAGCGACTGCATTGTTTTCTTCCCTAGAGCATGGGAGTTGTTCTTTATGTCCTTGTCTGTGGAGCTCTGCCTTTTGACGGACCAACTCTCCCTATTCTGAGGCAGAGAGTTTTGGAAGGAAGATTCCGGATTCCATATTTCATGTCAGAAGGTAACAAGCTGTTCATCATATTAGTCGTGTGTTACAGAATTTGTGCTGTATGAAGTTCTAGCCAAAGTTAGTTTCCCTGCTGAGAGTTTGGGTGCCAGATAAAATGACTTAGTCATTTTAAAAGCCATGGAGCTCTTCAACAGCCTCTATGTAGACAAGACAAATTCCAGCCTTCCTCCTTGTAACTGAGAACAGAAGCTACCCAGATTAAGAGCAGCAAGTCTTCCCATTCAGCTTAGGTCTATAAATGGCCCAGTTTATTTTAGACTCCATAGATACAGGCTTATAACCATTTTACTCTATATATGAAATATATCTGCAGAATTAAATGTTTTTAAATTCAAAGTCAACTGGTAGAACGTTGCTAAATTCAGTTGAAATGCCACAATCCCTACCTGTCTTGTTTTGGTCTGTCAAAGGGACAACAGTTTGATTTACTCCTTAGTTTCCATCCTTATCTCATTCCTGAAACAGCAGACATAATTAATGCTCTTGGGAAGGCAAGATCACATAGGCTCTGGCGACAGACTGCCTGGTTGGAATCCTGAGTTCACTACTCCCTGACCGGGCAGTTTGGCTCATCTGTGAAGTGGAGTTGACAGTAATTCCTTCCCTAGAGGTGTCGCGAGGATGATGAAACTATTCTGCACAAAGCACGTAGCACAGGGCGTGAGAGATGTGAGTGGCAGAAGTCTGAGTTGGAGGAGGGTGGTGAAGAGTTTGCTGTTCATAGCTGCAGCTGCAGTGTACATAATGTAATCGGAAACAGAGCTGCATACATGGTCCTTGGCAACACTGATGAGAAGAGCAGCAGCTCACTGGAAAAAACACGGTGCTCTCCCAGCTGCCTCTACTGAACATGCCTTGATACTACTGAGGATTGCTTCATAATCCCTGCTCTGAGAATGGAGCTTAGCATTGTTTTTCCTTAGTGTGACTAGATAAAATGCGCTCGGAAGGCTCTTGTAGTACATAGAGACTTATACTCACGTGTGTTAAAGTATTTGTTTAGCATCTGAACTTGACCAGTCTACCCCACATGCATTCATTTGCCTATTTGTCCTGCTTTCCAGTGAATGATTGGAAAATTAGCATTGTTGTGCAAAATCACATGGGCCATGCTAGTATGCCTGGAGGTGATCTATGCAACTTTTTAACATTGTGTTTTCCACAGATTGTGAACACCTTATTAGAAGGATGTTGGTCCTAGATCCTTCCAAACGGCTAAGCATAGCTCAAATCAAGGAGCACAAGTGGATGCTCATAGAAGTTCCTGTACAGAGACCTATTCTCTATCCACAAGAACAAGAAAATGAGCCATCCATTGGAGAATTTAATGAACAGGTTCTGCGATTGATGCACAGCCTTGGAATTGATCAGCAGAAGACTATTGAGGTAAAGTGATGGAGATATGTCTAGAGATGTTTGAAGGTCTGAAGCTTTATGCTCATACCTGTCTTCCGAGTCTTAGCACATCCATCCCCAATGCCTGAATGTACTGTTCAGGGTACCCAGATGATTACATAGAGTCTGTTTATAATTGCTGTTATTGAATCTCTAAACCCTTCCTTCACCCTTTCTGCCAAAAAGTCTAAGAAAAGAATTTTCAGAGGATTTGGAAAAGGCCAAGTCTGAAGCTTAAAAATAGAATGTAAGCTGGGCATGATGTTGCACACCTTTAATCCCAGCACTCTGAGGCAGGCAGATCTCTGTGAGTTCAAGGACAGTCAGAGGTACATAGTGAGACCCTATCTCCAAAGAAAACAAGGTTTTGCTAAAGTGAAACATGAAGTTCCATATTGGTATTAAACTAGTTAATATGAACTACAAATGTATATATATGGAACAAGACTGAGTTGAACCAAGAACCAAAAGGAAAACATTAGATTAAAGGAAGCCGGTGGGGTTTAGGAGAACCAGAGAAACTAAACAGACAGAAGCAAGTGAAGTTATGATTTAGAAACATTAATGGTTATAGAACGAAGAAAACTTTGAACCTGGAAATTTCCTTTTGGCTTTTCTTTCCTATCTAATAGTTAGCATGCTTGTAGAACATACACAGCATACACAGGACCTGCACAACAGCCCCCTCCCCCAAAGCAGAACAGTGCTTTTATGGAGACTGTTTCTTGTCTCACTTTGTGCGTTGTGCACTCAGTGATGTTTTCCCATGCTTATCCATGGAGTGGATCCTGGATAGTAGCTTTTGCAGGGTGTTTCCCTGAGGGTTTCCTGGATCTGTGTTACCCCCAAACAGCACCCACATGGATTGTCAGGTGGGATTAGAAGCCAAGAGAAGTTTCTCTGTTGGATTGGCATCCCAGAAAAGCTGGCAAGCCAGAGATGTGAAAAATTTGGGAAGCAAGTTTATTTTCAAGGTTTCCAAAGGGCGGGACTGCAAAAACAAGGAAAATATTACCTAAGTACGTAGACACAGTGTCTCTCCATCTAGCATCCAGATGTCATTCTCCAGCCCAGAATAATACCAGCAAGCTCAGGAAAAAAACTTGGTTCATTCACTTCAGAGTTTTCAATGATTGGATCTTTGCCTGAAGTTACAGAGTTAGAACTTTGGGGCACAGGGTGCTGACCAATCTTAAACCTAGTGCTGGGAGATGGGTGTCTACATGGGGCAGTCATGGCATTTTTCTCCTAATGCAGGAACATGAATGGATCCCAAAATAAATAGGACCAGATAGTTGCTTAAAGATGTCACCATTGATTGAGCAATACTAGAGACCTGAATGTACGCCTTCCTGTCTAAAGTCTAGAAAGGGGTTTGTTGTGAGGTATACTTTGCTACTGATTTTTTTTTAAGTACCTTAGTATCCAAAATTAAGTGAATGAAAATATAGATCTATAATCTCAAGCCAAAATTATTTTGGAAATTCATGTGAGTAAATCTGAGAGGGCTCACGTGTACCCTTAAGCTAAACGTCATGGCAGCAGGAGCACATGGCACACGTGTACCCTTAAGCTAAACGTCATGGCAGCAGGAGCACATGGCAAGGGCTGCTCCTCACTTCTTAGAAAACGAGAGCAGGGGAGGCTTTGTGATTTTATTTTCAGGACACATAGCTTACCCTCCCTTTTAAGAAGGTAACGACCTCCTGGTTGGTTTTTATAGTTCTATGCCTTCAGCACCTGTTTTCTCTTTCAGTCTTTGCAAAACAAGAGCTATAATCACTTTGCTGCCATTTATTTCTTGTTGGTGGAACGTCTGAAATCACATAGGAGCAGTTTTCCCGTGGAGCAGAGACTTGATGGCCGCCAGCGCCGGCCTAGCACCATTGCGGAACAAACAGTTGCCAAGGTAACGACCCATGGAGTCATTAGTCTCAGCTGTGCATGAGGCTTTTTATGTTGGACACATTTTCCATCTTTTGGTACAAAAGGTTAGGATCTCATCTTTTTTTTTCTTTGATCTCATCTTCTGAAGTATTTTTCTAGAAAGTTTCAACCACTGTCATTCACTAGGTTCTCAAAACTTTTAGCACCTTCCTGCTTCTAAGGATTAACTTTATTTTAAGTCCTTTTCTTTAAGAGATGTTATCATTTAATCATTTGCTAATCTTGAGAAATAATGTAACTAGCCTGTACTTTCAGTTCATTTAACAGAATTTTATTGCAGATTGACCATGTGCAAGCTGCTGTTACTAGGTGCTCTGGGAGTTTGAATGTATGGAATGCCATCGTGTTTCTCAGAGCTGTTCAGTAGAAGCAAAATAAAGCCAGAATCACCTGAGGTCTTGGGCAAGGGCGAGAGGCTCATCTGAATAGGGAAAGCTTCCTGGGAGAGATGACATTTCAAACAGATCTTCACGGAGGTGTGAGATTGTGATAAAGACATCATTCTGACTAGAAGGAGATACACACAAGGTGAACAGAAGTGCTCACATGGCCCACAGTAGGCTTTGTTCCTGTGAATTTAGTCCATTTGAACTGAAGGCTAAGAAAATAAAAATTTGAAGTGGTGAGTGGAAACCATACTGTGAAGAGCTGTAAATGCCAAGGATGACTTATAAATGAGGAAGCAATAACAATCTTATGAAGGCCATAAGCAGTTAGCATGGGAGCATTGGAAAGGATGGCTTCTTAGGGAAGCGCTACAGGAGATAGTTGCTTGTTTGGAGACAGGATCTCACTGGCTGGCCTGGAACTTGTTATATAGACGTAGGCTGGTCTCGAATTTACAGACATCCACTTGCCTGTGCTTCCCAAGTACTAGGATTAAAGACATGTACTACCATGCTCAGTCTGGGAAGAGCAAGAACTTCTGAAGAATACTTCTGAGATTCTTATGCTAATGGAGATGCAGGATGCTAAAGACTTAATGTGGTGCTAGTAGAAAGTGAGGGAGGGCTATGAAAGGTGGACCTGAGTGAGCTCAGAAGTGACTAGAAAGCTCCCCTTAGTGGTGAAAGCGAGTCCCAGATTCTGTGCCTCACTTTACCTGTTCTAAAATGGGAATGACACTGAATGCTGTGACGAGATGAGCTGCCATCTGTGAAGCAAATGCCGAGTATTTGTTCCACAGCAGAGTTAGAGTGACATCGTCCTTGAAGGCCTGAGGGCACAGTGAGGACATGGCTAGGAAAACAATGTGGTCTGAGAGATCTAGGACTCATGTGTAGAGGCTGGGAATGGAGTGCTGTCTTCCCATTAAGATGCCGGCCAGCATCTGTAAGTAGCACTCCCTGTTCAACAGAATCATAAACGTACAGGAATATAAAATTTACATTGATTCTACAGAAGATGAAAAATAAGGGAATAAAAATTCTTGATTATCTAACATATTTTATAAATAAAATAATGTATCAATAGAAATGTGAGAGAATAGTATACCAGTATAGCTCCAGATATTTGGATCAGAGTCTTTCTGAGCACTTGAGAACTTTTAGAATTGATAACACTGCTTTTAAATAGGTTGGGAAAGGAAAAAGAACCCCTAAGCTGTGTTGATGATAGTGAGCTATGGTGAAGCCCTTCCTACATACAAGTGTGGCCGGACAAAAAGATAGGAAGCAGGATGCCCCTAGTGCAGTAACATACTTTCTCAGCTAAGTTTCTTTATTCTTCTTAAATTGTCCACAAGTGGTATGTGCCTGTAATCCTGCACTATGGAGAAGAGACTGTGATGGTGTGTGCCTGTAATCCTAGCCCGGTGGAGCCTGAGACAGGAGGATTCAGGGCCAATGCCAGCTGGAACTCCAGAATAAGACTTTGTCTCCAATAAAAGAAAAAATTGTCAAGGAAAATGTGGTGTGCTTAATCTGATACAACTCAGTCCACCATAGAGAGTCAGAATTCTAGGGAGACAGGACCTTGTGATCAGATGTGGGCATCTCATTTCCAGTGCAGTATTTTCAGGTAAGGCTTTCCCCACTCTTAGGTGGAAGGAACAGATAAGAAACTGGAAAACTAGAAATCACACCTTTCAGTTCACCCTTTGATTGAAAAACTGGTGATGAGGTAAGAATGTACTAAATGTACTTTATTAGGAAATGAAAGTATTGCGTGGTAGCCAAGAGATTAAATTGACTAATTCTTGAAAGAGAAAAAGTACCCAAGACATAAGCCCAAAGAAGGACGGAAGAAAAGCTGCTCCGTTATCATGCTCAGACAGTCTGTAGCGTTGTTTGTGGTGTTTCCCATATACTGTTGTTTTGTTCTTTTTTCATGCACTATATATGATGATATTAGTATCAGAATATATCCTGTATAAAGTATATTTAAGTATATACTTTAATACTCAAAAATTCAATTAAATACTTAAATATTCAAATGTTTGAAATGTACAGTAAGACCATACATACTCCTTCCTACTTAAAAATTACCAGTTTAGCTGAACATGGTGTACATATTTAATCACAGCATTTGGAGACAAAAGCTACTGGATCTCTATGAGTTCCAGGCTGGCCTAGTCTCCATAGCAAGTTCCAGGGCTACATAGATAGACCTTGTCTCAGAAACATACAAAAAAAAAAAAAAATCAGCTTAAAATTCCAACTGGAAACAATGAAACACCAAAAGTGCATCCAATCCTGTCCAGTTGTTTTGTCCTTGGAGTCATTTTAAGACTGGAAGGGAGAGAATTAACATTGCTAAGCTGAGGGCTTCACGTGTTACCTTTTGGTCTTAACTTCACTATGAAGTAGTATTACACTTATTTTTACAAATATAGAAAAGTTTCAGAGAAAGATTGCCTGATTAAAGTCATCGTACAATTAATAAGTGACAGAACCAACAATCAAGCCCACACCTTGAAAAAGAAATAGAATTTCATAATTTTGTCCCTTTTATTTGTCTGATTTTAAAGTCACCATCCTATATATCCTTGTAACTGTAGCAGAGCAAACAGAGGCTGTTCCTATTCCTGATATCGTCTGCAGTGACAATTGTCCCCTTGGATGCTTCAGTGTCTGTTATGTTCAAGATCTAAGAAACGATTCTGCCAGTTCTTAAGGACTGTGGATAGAAGGACCATCCAGGAGCTTCAGCAGTAAAATCCATCATGGCCAATCGTGAAAAGGAAAGGCTCTTTTAAATGATTTTTTAAAAAGAGTATAATCCTTGTTTATTTAAAGCACTTAACAAAGGAGACAGAAGAATGGATGAACTACCCACAGGAAGCCAAGGGTGGTGGTGGCACCTATACCCCAGAACTTAAGAGGTAGAAGCAGTAGCCCCAAGTTGATAAGAGAGAAAAGACAGACTAGACCCAGAGCTCTGTGTAGAAGGCTGGTTTCAGGAACAGGATTCTGTAGCAATGAGTGTTTCTTCAGACTGCATCTTTTCAAAGCAAGGGGATCTTCCTGTCACCTGAATAACTGCTTCTCTCTCCTTCTTTTCATGAGGAGAAGAAATAGGGGGAAAAAAACAGTTACTTCATGTACCTTCTTTATAGCTAGCTGTGGGGCTTGTGTGTATCTGGCTCTGGCTCATTGTTGAGTTCCTATACTCTGGGGCAATTTATTTTTCTTTCTTTTTTTTTTTTAAATTTTTCAGTTAGTATATTTAAAGAAAGAAAACAATAAAAAAAAAAAAGAAAAGAAAAAAATAGAACTTTGTTGAATTGAGACAAAGATAATTCTTTGATTCCTTACAAAGGCTATCTGGATTGTTGCCTGTGTGAAAGGTATATCTCTCATTATGAGATAGGAACAAAATTCTGTACAATTTACTTCAGAATGTCTGATTATTGAGACTTAAATTAGTGCTTACCGTGCATGTGCATGCACACATACATACACACTCACGACCGAGTCTTCTGGAGTTGCAGTGGATAACACTTTATCTTTTATTCACCTTAAGAAGACTTACTAACTGTGAGAGAAGTGTGCGTGTGTGTAGAACAAGAAGTGACAGTGTTTCCACACTATCTGTTCTTGCCATATTTTCAGGCACAAACTGTGGGACTCCCAGTGACCTTGCATTCACCGAACGTGAGACTGATGCGATCTACCCTCCTCCCACAGGCATCCAATGTGGAGGCCTTTTCATTTCCAACATCCAGCTGTCAAGCAGAAGCTGCCTTTATGGAGGAAGAGTGTGTCGACACTCCTAAGGTACAGCTGGTGCGCTTGAGATGCAGTGCGGAGTGGCTGGAGACTTCAGTTTGGAGTGTAGTGTTGTAGTGTGGTTCTGCTGGATGTACTTTGGTGAAGAACTCTATTAAAACGTTTAAAGATCAGCTCTCACCAATTGAGTAACAACTCTCAGGCCACATGAGCCCTCTACTTTTTCCTTCCCTAACCAGTTCCTCTACTCTCCCAGGTCTTAAGATTTCTCGTAAGTGTTTTGGGTGCATGAGTGGCTGGGTAGGGTATGTTGGTTGATTTAACAAACTATGATTTTAAAAACAAAAGATCACCTTTTCTACTGAATTACACTTTGTTATTGTTGCCTCTCTTCGGCGCAGCAAACTGTAAATACAAAGTGATAGGATCTCTTTTTAACTGAGCAGACATCCTTTTCGGTTCAGCTTGGGCATGCCTTAAGGGTTTAGTTTGTATTTGGTGCGTTGTATAAAGTTGGCTGTTAGGAAATGGAAGATAACTGCTTCTTTCATACAGTGGCTTTTTTCTGACTTCTAATATAAGTAGTATATACTCAGTACCAAGTGCAGTACATATGATCGATCATATTAAAAGGAAACTGTCATAAAATATAGGCCTTGGAGTGTGCTAAGCTGCTCTTTACTAAGCTGTGTGAATTTGGACAAGGTTATTCTCTTTCCTCTGTATAAACTAGGATACCCATTTTAGGAGACTGTTAGGAGAATTAAGTAAGATAATCTGTGTAGTTTAGGGTAGATTTTAAATAGTCAACAAATAGTTTTCCCATGTTTTAGCCTCTTTAGGTAATAAAAACATGAATCAGTCATGAACTTGCCTAACAGCCTGCTAGGCTGTGGTCTAACAAAAAGGATATTAGATGGAACTGAAACAGCATGCCAGCTGCTTAATAAATTGATAACATTGTCACATAAGTCAGAGTGAAGCTAGGAAGAGGCAGAGGATTTAACTTTGTACTTGATCAGGAAAATTTGGGGGTAACTCTCAGAGCTGGAGATGCAGAATCGAGAGAATCCACAGGTCTGGAAACGAGAGTGGGACATCTTCAGTGAAGGGAAGAGCTGTTCAGAAGGAAGTTATAGGTAATCAGGTTCAACCAACTCGAGTAGTTTTTCAGTCTGAAGGAAAGGGCATGTAAAAGAAAACTGTAGAAGTAAAGATGTATGTGTTAGTTTTGAATGGCAAGCAAGCAGTTTAGGTCTCTGGGCAGTGTTCTAGGTGTGGAATGTGGTAAAGTATAGGTGAGTCAGCTGATAGGATAGTCAGCACGACTGAAGATTTCTGAGCAAGGAAACACTATATGCATCCTGTTCTTGGAAATTCTTCCTGAATGGTTCTCTAGCAAGCACAGGCTAGAGGACAAAAAAAAGGGGGTGGGGGAGGTAAGCATGGTTCAGCAGGGCCTGAAATATGGGAATGACCATTGAAATGCGAGAAGAGGGGATGGTAGCAGTGGGGTTGAAAGGATAGAATTCCAAACCTCCAGCAATATTTTGAGCCTAGACAAATGGGATGGGAAATGCCATTCAGTTGAGACCTCTGGGTGTCAGGCAGACTCCTAAGTTATACAAGCCTAGCTGGAGCACAGTGGCCGTGGCAGCTCCATGCCAGACTGTCAGAGCAGGTGTTAAGCCAAGTTGCTGAACAGGAATAGTTACTGTCCAGCTCTAAAGATGAGTCTGCTTCCTGTGGACAGTCTGTTTTCTATGCCTGTGTTTGCCTAGCATTACACATTAGTGATATATCCATGCTCAGCATTTAGACATAAATTAGGGCAGCATAATTCGTTTTTAAGATCTAATTCTCTTGAAGAAATTAAAATGCAGTGTGTTGAAGTCTTGTCTGTAAGGGCACCAGGCCCAAAACACAGATTGGGCACTATCTGCTGTAATATATAGGGCAAGCTATTTTTAAAGCTTGTGATTGTTACAGTTACTAGGAAACAGACAGGAAATGAATGGTTTTACAGAAGATATAGACAGTTGCTAGATGGTATATTCTCATTTGTAGGAATAAGAGTGTCAATCTGAAACTGGCCCCCACTCTGGCAATGCAACCATGAATTCATATAAGCCATAAACATCCACAGGACTTACTGTGGATCGTTTATTATGTCCTTCTGGCTGCCTCTTTCTTTGAGGCCCATAATCAAATGCACACACAAAAGAACCTTTTACTTCCTTTGTTCATATTCCTTCATATACATTCACTATAACCCAGCTGTTTTCTGAAAGAAATATCATAGCTGTATATATTGATAATTCCATTTCTGCTTGCAGTCAAGGACTAGTACTGTACATTTTTTTAAACATCACCTCTCCTTCCCTTAATTGTTAGGAAAATCTCTTAAGAAGTCTGTCTTGAAACTTTGACTTGGGATTTCTGGGGCAGGAGGGGAAGGCATCTTTCTGAGAAGTAACTGAAACCCTAAGGACATAGGGCCCATAGAGAAATGACAGTTACACAAACAGTGTCGAATAAACCTCTCATGTACACACATTTCAGTCCATATCGAACACTATTAGAGACTGTAATAAAAAGATTTCCACGTTCACACCTTCAGTAGCTGGTTGACGAGGAACCCATGAGATAAACCTTGCAAATGCAAGTGTGGTAGAGACATCCTGTGTCTAATTGCACCTTAATACCTACACCATGAAAGTGGTACATACAAGAGAAGACTGGAAAAGTCAACACTCCAGAATCTTAGTAGTGTTAACCTCTAGAGGTTTTAGGGGAGAAATTTCACTTTCACTTCTGAATTTAAAATTTAAAATTACAATTTGAAATAAAAATAAATAAAACTAGTCATAATCATGCATGATAATATGAAGAGAATAAAGATAAAATTAATTTAGCTATAATCTCACTACTCAAAGATAACCCATTTGATGTCATGCTATAAATTGGTGGGTAAGATGTAGGACTCAGTAGATGGGAAGAGTCTTAAAATTATTCTCTATTGTATGTAATTCTATATCTTCTGTATCTTATGAGAATTTTTCCATGTCATGAAGTAGTATTTGTAGGCATAAGCTTTAACAATTATGTAATCTGTTGCTTTATACATCTCTTTAACTGAATGCTTTAGCAGGCTTTTTCTTTTGTGCCACCAACCAACTCCCAAATCATGACATGGAAACTTATTATTAGTTATGAATGCTCAGCATTAGCTTAGGCTCATTTCTTGCTAGTTTTGTAACTTACCCTGTTTCTCTTCATCAACGTTTTGTCTTGGGGCTTTTTATCTTTTTCTTTCTTTCTATATGGCTTATTTTCCTGCTTCTCAAGTCTGACTGGCAGCTGCCTGGCTTCTGACCCTGTGCGTGTTCCTCTCTTTCTCCCTCATTCTCTTCTCTTCTTCCCTCTTTTTCTACTTAAGGCTAGATTTCTCTTCTTATTTATTCCTCCTGCCCACCAGCCCCACCTATGCCTTTTCTGCCTAGCTATTAGCCAATCAGCTTTTTATTAGGCCAATCAGATGCCTTTGGCAGGCAAGGTGAAACAAATGCAACACATATTTACATAATTAAACAAATGCAGCATAAACAAATGTAACACACTTTCACATAGTCAAAGTAATATTCTGTGGTTGGAGGCTGCTCGTTTGTTCCCTGCCACCCAGACCCAAAATAATTGCACAGAAACTGTATTAATTAAAACACTGCTTGGCCAATCATCACTTAGGCATATTGTTAGCTAGCTCTCATATCTTAAATTAACCCATTTCTATTAATCTGTGCATCACCATGAGGTTGTGGTCTACCGGCAAGGTTCCATCAAGTTCCCATGGGCGTTGTTCTCCTTTGATGGCTACATGGCATCTCTCTGACTCCGCCTACTTTCTCCAGCATTTAGTGTAGTTTTAAACCTACCTCTGTTCTGCCCTGCTGTAGCCCAAGTAGCTTCTTTATTCATTAACCAATAAATTCATAAATTGAATAAATTCATTAACCACAGTAAAAACAAATGTAACACTGATGTAGGAGGGTCTTCTATCTATCTGTTGTTTCATTGGTTAATTAATAAAGAAACTGCTTGGCCTGATAGGGCAGAACATAGGTGAGTGGAGTAGACAGAACAGAATGCTGGGAAGAAGGCAAGGCAATGAGGCAGATGCTATAGCTCTCCTCTCCAAGATGGACGCAGGTTAAGATTCTTCCCAGTAAGCCACCACCTCGTGGTGCTACACAGTTTATTAGAAATGGGTTAATAAGGATGTGAGAATTAGCCAATAAGAGGCTAGAGCTAATGGGCCAAGCAGTGTTTAAAAGAATACAGTTTCCGTATAATTATTTTGGGTAAAGCTAGCCAGGTGGCAGAACGTAGCCCCCCGCCCCCATCACTACATAACACATCTTTGCTTGGTTAACCTAATATTCCACAACAAAACACCTCTTGTTGAACACAGTTATTTCCTTTATCTTGCAGCCTTAAATAGGTTGATGGTAGTTAATTTTAGGTCCAAATCTGTAACTACTGTGCCCTGTTACTTAAGTACACATTTCTAAGCCAAGTGTTAGTGCACATATAGCCAGGACTTAGAATGGGGCAAGAGAGCAGAAGTACAGAGGCACTTGGGGCTCTATAGCAAAGCACTGGCTTTAAAAAGAATTTTCTAGCATTGTAATTTCTTTCTTTCCTTCATCACCTGTTTAATTTGACTCAAGTCAGGGGGGAGAAAGTGTTGTAACATTATTCTTATGCTTTGTTATTGAAAAGCACTCCCCTTTGTTTAAAAAAAATGTATCAGCCTTTAATCCCAGCACTTGGGAGGCAGAGGTAGGCGGATCTCTGTGAGTTCGAGACCAGCCTGGTCTACAAGAGCTAGTTCCAGGACAGGTTCCATAGCCACAGAGAAACCCTGTCTCGAAAAACCAAAAAAACAAAAAAAAAATGTATCAACAAAGTGTATTGAGCTGTAAAGGAACTATTATTTTTTTCTGAATTATATTAGCTGATTCTCCCAACAACTTTACAACTATTTTACAAATGAAAAAAAAAAAACAAAACAAAAAAAAGAGCTTAATTGGAGCCTAAGCAACTGACTTGCAAGTGACGAAGCTTAGCACCTGCTCAGCATGTGCCCCATTTGCCAGGCACATGGAATGCAATGGAATAAGGTCTATTTCTCTCTTCCAACTCACTGGCTTATATTATGCTTGGTGTACTGTATGGACCCGCTCACCTGCCCATGAAATACCATAAGCTGCATAGCTTAAACAACAGAAATTTTGTTTCTCATAGTTCTGGATGCCAGAGGGCAAGATAGAGTTAGTTCCAGCTGGTTCTGTTTCTAAAGAAGTCTCCCTCCTGTTTTTAGACAGTCACCTTCTCACTCTGTCTTGAGACATCACACAGCCTTTCCTGTGTGTCAAGGGGTAACTGAGAACAAACTCTCTGATGTCTGATGTTTTTTCTTTTTCACTTTTTTTTTTTTTTTTGAGACAGGATCTCACTGTGAAGCCAAGGCTGGCCTCAGACACTTAACCCTCTTGCCTTAGCCTCCTGAGTGCTGGGATTATAGGTATGTACCACCATACCTGGCTTTGTTTGTTTGCGTCCTTTCTTATTTTATTTTTTTAAATGTGTTTTATTTTGAATTGTGGGTATGTGTCTGTGGGTATGTACATGTGAGTGTTGGTGCCCACAGAGGCGAGAGGTATCAAATTCCCTAGCGCGGGAGTTACAGGTGGTTGTGAGCATCTTGAGTGCCGGGAAGCAAACTTGGATCGTCACAGTATGCATCTTAGCTGCTGATCTTTCTCTCCAGCCCTCAATGTGCCTTTTCTTATAGAGATGCTAATCCTATTGGGCCAGGGCTTTGCTCACTTACAGGCCCCATCTCCAAATATAGTCAACTTGGGAATTAAGGTCAACATACCAATTTAGAAAGGCAGGTTCAAAGGATTTCTGAGTCAGTGCTGGGGCCTCTGAGAGCTTTGACTGCTGTATGTATATCATCTATTGCAAATGAAGTCTCTGGAAAAGAAAGGGTTAGAAACTATACATTTTGCCCACATCTTGAAATCCTCTCATTTAATCTGTCTAGAGTATTTCTAGAGCATAAATTCTTATTTGTAGCAGCTTATGTCATTTATGTAGATTAGCCCAGCATTTTAGTCATACATCCTTGTAGACTGTCTTAGTATATGGGTGAGGGGCTTTGAAGTTTGAGTTCTGCACCATTCTTGCTCTCAGGAAGATGATGAAATACACTAAAGAGGAAAACTTATCTGGGTTATTTTACAGTCAAGTCCCTGGGTAAATTAGCATGGTTGCTGTCCTGGTTAGTTTTTTGTCAACTTGACACAAGGTCAAGTCATTTGGTAAGAGGGAACCTCAGTTGAGAAATGCCCACACCAGATTGACCTTTGGAACATTTTCTTATTAATGATTGATGGAGGAGAGCCCAGCTCACTGGAGGCAGTCCCACCCCTGGGTTGGTGATCTTGGATGTTATAAGAAAGTAGGCTGAGCATGCCATGGGAGCAAACCAGCAAGCAACATTCCACTGTGGCTTCTGCTTGAGTTCCTGCCTTCAGGTTCCTGCTCTGGCTTCCCTCAGTGGACCATGCCCTGGGATATATAAGCCAAATAAATCCTTTCCTCCCAAGATATTTTTGGTCATGTTTTATCACAGTAATAAAAAATTCTAGCTAAGTATGATGGTCAGCTGCTTCAGGAAACCTACTTATGACCAGAGATGCTTACCCATAACTGTCCCCAGATGAAAAGTCTTCAGTGAAAAACCCAACCATTGTTTTATATCTGGAAGAGACTTTATTCAGACATATTTCCTCTTCTGGTTTAGATGAGATAATAAGGTTATATGGTGACAGTTTACAAATTCATAGGAAGCTGGCTTGTTTGACTAAGTCAGGAAAAGGTAACATCTGTGCTGAGGGAAAGAAAGAGCTTGCTTACACCCCGGGAGGTGAGAAGTGCATGTGACAAAGGCTACACATGTAAGGGTGCTGAGTAGATAATTGCTTTAAAAGGTCTTGAGAGCCTTAGCAAGCTGACAGTGGACTGCTAAGGAGTCTAGAGTAAGAGTTGTTGGTCATTCTTTCCTGTAAGAAGACTATTAAATATAAAAGATACACGTATCTGGCCTGGGCCAAGAAGAGAATGACAGCTGCTGGCCAGATTTCAGAATTCCTGCTTTCTGTACCATGAGAGGATTGGTGTGATCTGGGGAGAAAGCATCAGCTACCTTACCAGCATGAAAGCTTTCGCCTCAGATGCTTGTGGAATCAGCTCCTCCAAGCAAACAAAGCTCTGAGTCACCCTACTCCCTCTCCATAAAAAGGACCTTGCAATGCCTTCGGCACCGTAAGAGGAAAGCCTCCTGTGCCTGGCATAGGGCAGTTCCACGTCACTTCTCACATATATGAGCTGCCTCTGCCTCAGTGGGAACAATAGCTCTACCCAGTGGGTTCCAATTGAAAGTACCACAGAGAACTGACTCCTTTGCTGGCTGCTCCTGAGCAGCTATTCATAGGAGAAAGCAGATTGATTTCCACAGGGGAATAGTTAAAGTAATGAGATAAATAATTGCCTGCTCTTTGGGGCTTTTACCAGCCAGAACTTGAAACCACAACTCCCCTTTGTATGCTGTTTTGCTGGCCATTAGGTGGTTTGCTTGGCAACTGTGGGAAGGCAGTGTGCTCATTCAGGATCTGTGCCGAGCTCTCCCTATGGGATAGGCCCGTAGATGGTGTGTGAACTGCTAGTGGGTGAGGATTCTGTGCACTGGGGCTTATTAGCCTCTGCTGGAATTAGGAGCCGTGAGTCATTTGTTATTCTATAATGGAAGGTCTTGGCTGTTTGCCATTTGAATTTTTTCAGTCTTTTTTGTGGTATCTGTCTGTCTACAAAAAATTCTTACTTTCCATTCCTTAGGCACATTTGAATCAATTTAAAAACAAAATATCAAATAGATCAGTACTTAAGATATGAACATAAAAGTATACCCAGAATCAGTATGTTTTGTGGTTGAGAATTAGAATGTCAGTGATTATTCTCTCAGCCATGAGACATTTGCTCTAGAAGTGAAAAGAAGCTCATCTTCCTCTTCTGTTTTCCTTATTTAAAAAATAATAATAACTGGTAAGCCTTAAGCCAGCACATTCTATTCATCTGTAAGCCACTGGAAAAGTGGTTATTGTAATAGTGATGACTCAGAGTAACCTGGTGGCAGTGCCAGTCTGGGTCTCTGCGCATTGTAGTTGACTTGCCTTCATTTCTTATGGCTGTGCTGCCATTGCAAGTAAATGCATACACTTTAATATTTTACTTTATTTCTCATTTGCCTTAATTAAGTCTCGGCCTATTTTTCTGTTGTGGGTGTTCCTCAGCAGTGCAGCAACTGAGTTTCCTCTCACACTGACAGGTGAATGGCTGTCTGCTTGACCCTGTGCCCCCTGTCCTGGTGAGGAAGGGATGCCAGTCACTGCCCAGCAATATGATGGAGACCTCCATTGATGAAGGCTTGGAGACAGAAGGAGAGGCTGAGGAAGACCCCAGTCAGGCCTTTGAAGCTTTCCAGGCCACACGGAGTGGGCAGCGACGGCACACTCTGTCAGAAGTGACTAACCAATTGGTTGTCATGCCCGGGGCAGGTATGGTATCCACCAAGTTAAACCCTTACAGCATCATTTCATACTTAATGCATTAAGAAATAGCAGCCAGCAGGGTGGTGGTGGCACACACCTTTAATCCCAGCACTCAGGAGGCAGAAGCAGGGGATCTCTGTGAGTTCTAGGCCAGCCTTATCTACAAGAGCTAGTTCCAGGACAGGCTCCAATGCGATAGAGAAACCCTGTCTTGAAAGGAGAAAAAGAAAGAAAGAAAGAAAGAAAGAAAGAAAGAAAGAAAGAAAGAAAGAAAGAAAGAAAGAAAGAAAGAAAGAAAGAAAGAGTGGTCATGCTCACCAAGTTCTGAATTTCATCCATAGTCCCTTCCTTTACAGAGCAGATGCCATGGACTGTGGATCAGGTCTACTCAGCAGCTGATAGAAATTAAAAGGGAGTGTCTCTGAGTTGACAGTATACTTGGCTCTCTTCAAGGCCAAGATCTTATAACTAAAGTTTCCATAGGGTTTTCCTCACCAAATTTGAAGATGGTTAAACTAACCAGTAAAAGCATTCTGGAAAGATGGAGGATGGTTTGTGGTGCTGGAATGACTGCAGGTCTTGAGCATGTTAAGCAGCTCTTGGGGATACACTTAGGATCCCCAGCCCTGACAGGAATTTTTGTTTTAGGTGAGTTTTCTGTTTTCCAGACTTGTGAGTACTCCAGTCGTCTTGCCCATCCTGAAAGATTGCAGCTGTCAAGACTAGAGTCTGCCATTTTGTCTTGCTATTTGTCAGTGTGTTTAAAGAAGTTCTATCGGTTTAGGTAGTATCTGTTTTACTTTTTTCTACAGGGAAAATTTTCTCTATGAGTGACAACCCCTCCCTTGACAGTGTGGACTCTGAGTACGATTTGGGGTCTGCCCAGAGAGACCTGAACTTCCTGGAAGACAGCCCTTCCCTGAAGGACATCATGTTAGCTAACCAGTCCTCACCCCGCATGGCATCTCCTTTCATAAGCCTCAGACCTACCAACCCAGCCATGCAGGCTCTGAGCTCTCAGAAACGTGAGGTCCACAATCGGTCCCCCGTGAGCTTCCGAGAAGGCCGCAGGGCATCAGACACTTCCCTTACCCAAGGTAAGTGCTTTCTTTTCTGGCTTTGAAAACTTGAACCAGAGATATGGAAGAAGGTTGTTGTCTTGCTGGTGTGAATGTATAACTAAAAGGCTTATTTTGCTTTGTAAACTGATGTTTGTACTTTGCAGGAATTGTAGCATTTAGACAACATCTTCAGAATCTTGCTAGAACCAAAGGAATTCTGGAGTTGAACAAAGTACAGTTGCTCTATGAACAAATAGGATCAGAGGCAGACCCTAACTTAGCATCAGCTGCTCCTCAGCTCCAAGACCTCTCGAGCAGCTGTCCTCAGGTGAGTGTCCAGGCTCTTCCGAGCACCACACTTGTCCTACAGATGTGTGGTTTTTCAGTTAGAGAGTATCCTCCTAGACCTAACTAAGCTGGCTTTATGGGAAATCCCAAGGTCTCAGAGGTTTTCACGCTGCTCCCAGATACTCAGCACCAGACAGAGGCCTATAGACTCAATGTAGTTTGGGTTCAGAAAGCAGGCAGATTATATATGGACGACTCATTCTCCCTTCACCACACACACACATTGATGATGATGAACATCAGCCAGTTGAGAAGCTTCTTGCCACTACTTTTGATGTGAAATCACTATTAAATATGAAGATTAGTCACATTAAAAATACAACAAATGTTGCTATTATTTGAGCCAATGTTCAGTGCATCAAAGATAGTGATAGTATCATCCTCTGGGCTCACATGTAGATAAGCACCTTCTTATGATACCAGGCAGGTGCTTCTGTTCTAATCTAATACTGACTAGGTAATAGTTGTTAACTTTGTATATATTCTCTGAAAGTGGCCTTCAAGCTACTAGTTAGGTAAAAGCTTTGGGATATTAGGTCATGTGGAGCCCAGATTCCACTCGTCATTTGCAAAGGTGCTTAAACTATAAACTAAAACTTCCTCACATAGAAATTGAAATGTCCACTGCCTTGATCCTTAGGAGGAAGTCTCTCAGCAGCAGGAAAGTGTCTCCACACTCTCTGCCAGCATGCATCCTCAACTTTCTCCACAGCAGAGCTTGGAAACCCAGTACCTACAGCATCGACTCCAGGTGGGCTCTTTCACGCTCTAGGTTTATCTCACTTTGTCACAGAAACCTGGTTTGCATTATTTAAGGTGACTGCTTTATCCCTTATATGCAAGTAGATTTAACCCTACATGAGTAGTTTCTAGAAACATGTTCAGACTTAGCTTTATGTCCTGTGCTGGCAGTAGGAAAGGATATTCCACCGAATGCTAGAAAAGAGAGACCTGGCTTGTTTCTAATTCTATATTTGTGAATAATAAGATGGGATCTCTAATATACAAAGTGCTAACAAGGCTGTCTACATTGGTGCATGAAGATCCTAAGAAATGGTACAACATAGATCCCATTCAGAATGAATCACTCTGCAGGCACTAGGTTTCTCATTGTTCTCCATGAACCTCCTTGTCCTGAAGGAATTGCAAAAGTAGGAAACAACTAGGCTATCACTAGACGCCAAGGTCTGCTGACCTGGTGCTCTTCCAGGGTCTTAGTGCACAGTGCAATGCCTTCACTCTGGATTCTGGAGGCCACATCTGGATTTACCATCCAGACAGGCATCCAAAGGATACACATGAGCTGCATTCAACTGACAGCATATGGTTAGGCTCTTGTTGCTTTTCTGATCTTCCAGAAGCCCAGTCTTCTGCCAAAGGCCCAGAATACTTGTCCAATATATTGTAAAGAACCACCTCGGAGCCTGGAACAGCAGCTACAGGAACATAGGTAAGGAAGTCTTTGGCCAGTAAAGTCGGTTGTTTTCATAGCATCCTGGAGAATGGTATATTGTCCTTTTCCTTCTAGATGTTTCTCCTAGGACCATGCACTGGCACGTGGTCATTTTCTGTTCAGACATGGTGTTAATGAGGCTGTTGAGAATCCTAGAGTATAAGCCTGTCAGACGACGGTTACCCCCTATGTACTTTGCCATTTGTATGTATCTGGGATATGGTCAGTCCTAAGATTTCAGAAGCAGTGACCTAAAGCAGTTGATTACGCTGATGAGGCTTTCCCCTTGGTGGTGTTCATGCCTGCTGGCCCCACCAGTAGAAGCTGCTTGGCTAAGATAAAATTGCCCTAATCATCACCCCACCTACTCACAGAAGCCAAGATGTTACCTTTTTTTGAGCAATCTTCATGAGTAATTGGCCTCTCTAGAGCAAGAAACTTGAGAGAAAATGCATCATTGCTCACTTGAGAGGAGTCAGTCAAATAGGGGCAAATGCACAGTAGTGAGTTCTTACTCTGAGTGGAAAAGAGATGACAGGTGAGGGTGTCGCATGCCTGGAATTCCTAGCACCGGGAGACTAGCTCAGGAAGATCACAAATTTGAGGCCAACCTGAACTATATAGAAGATTCTCAGAAATAAAACAGAAAAGAAAGGGAAAGAGAAGTTAATGCCTGGTATTGAATTTACATTGAAATTACATTCACTTGAGATGTAAAATGCTTTTTTGGTGTTGCCAATTTAGGCTCCAACAGAAGCGACTCTTCCTCCAGAAGCAGTCTCAGCTACAAGCGTATTTTAATCAGATGCAGATAGCCGAGAGCTCCTACCCTCGACCAAATCAACAATTGGCTCTTCCCCATCAGGAGACTTCACCGCCATCCCAGCAGCCCCCACCATTCAGCCTGACCCAACCCCTGAGCCCAGTCCTCGAGCCCTCTTCTGAGCAGATGCAATTTAGCCCTTTCCTCAGCCAATACCCAGAGATGCAGTTGCAGCCCCTGCCGTCCACACCCAGCCCCCGGGCTCCACATCCCTTACCCTCACAATTGCAGCAGCCACCCCCACCGCCTCCTCCTCCTCCACCTCAGCAGCCAGGAGCTGCTCCAGCCCCCTTACAGTTCTCCTATCAGACTTGCGAGCTGCCAAGCACCACCTCCTCTGCACCAGACTACCCTGCTCCCTGTCACTATCCTGTGGATGGAGCCCAGCAGACCAACCTCACAGGCGCGGACTGTCCCAGGAACTCAGGACTTCAGGAGACCCCATCTAGCTATGACCCGCTGGCCCTCTCTGAGCTCCCTGGACTCTTTGATTGTGAAATGCTAGAAGCTGTGGATCCACAACACAATGGGTATGTCCTGGTGAATTAATCTCAGCACAGAAAGGAAGGTGGCTCTAATGAAGGCAGGCTGATTATCTTTTTATTCCAGCCCTTTAAAGCTTATTTTTTTCCCTTTTCCCTGGTAGGAAAAAAATCAAGTTTCCCAACTGGAATCAGGGTTTGACTGGGGTAGATGTTTCTCCTGGCTCTGTCCCACCACAAAATTTTCTGTGGCAAGGGCTAGAACATAGTTGGAGGCTGAAGCACATGCCCTACGATAAAGTGGAACACACTCTCAGGGGGCTACCAAGAAATGTTCGTATAAAATGACAACATACAGACCCAGGTTTTACACCAGTTCATTTCCAAGGAAAGCCTTGGTAAAAGCAGTAAAAATGTGTATATTGCATATACACACATAGGGTAAAGGAAAAGGCAGCATATTTCACTAAAGCCAAGCAACAGCAAAGTACTTCAAGGCATGCCAAGAGTACATCATGAGATCTGATGCACAGGGAAGAAAAGAGAGTTGTGCATTGTGGTAAAATCCTAAGTTCTTAGCTGTTGATGCAAGATGTCGCAGAATAGTGAAGCCTGAGGTGTTTCGGGGACACTAAGCTGACACCGACCCCCTGAAACCTGCAGTCATCTCTCTGGGAGCACGTGATAATGCCTTTTCAAAAGTGCCCCTGGAGTGCTCAGGAGTCCAAAGCTCTCACCTGTAGAGACAGCAGGAGACTTGTCACAGTAGAGACTAAAGCAGAATCCAGAAAGCATCAG
The DNA here is from genome assembly GCF_950005125.1 of Chionomys nivalis. NCBI lineage: Eukaryota > Metazoa > Chordata > Mammalia > Rodentia > Cricetidae > Chionomys > Chionomys nivalis. The sequence goes on along the minus strand of NC_080089.1, from coordinate 49,945,180 downwards.
GAACTCAGGCCCGAGCTGGGAAGCCAGGCTCTTCCTGCACAACCTCCTGTCTGCTACCCTGTAGTAACCCCTCTGGCTCTCTGCTCTGTGTTGTTAGGAGCTTATGGAGCTTTGCATAGTTGGACAGTTTTGTGTAGTTTAGATGTCTTTTAGGGACACACATAAAAGGAACTTTTATGTCCCGTGTGAAGCAGCAGTGCTGTGCCTTCCCCAGCCTCATCAGACTTTTTTTTCTATAGAAACCAAGTTTCCCATTCATGTCCTTGGTTAATCCAAAGTCACTTCAGTTTGCTTTCCACCATGTGGGAATCAAAAGTCTTAATTTCCTTAAGGTTTTGATTTGTGTGAAATGTTCAAGTATTATAGTAATATTCAAAGAACCACAGATGTGTTAGCCATTTACTAGAAAAGCTTAACCTTTTAATTCACTCATCAAAAGAACTGAAAAATAGATGCTATCGCTAGTCAACTAGATAGCAAGAAGTAATTAGTAATGTCATTTGCACAGTGACATCCAGGTGTTACAAACTCAGTATTATTTATAAAAATTATAATTTCTATTCTTTAGAGTGGCTTGTCCTATCAGCAGATGAATGCACTAAGCACAAAGCGTCTTCCTTAAAGCACAAGAAGAAAGCTACTACACTGATGCTGCATCTAGAAACACCTATAAGTTGCCTTTCCTCTCTGTAGTAAGTGTCCAGGCAGGCAAGGGAAGACTAGGCATGGGAAGTCTACGGAGAGCCATCCTGGTCACCAGCCCAACCCCTGCCAGTGGTGGTGATTCAAGCATCTTTGAGGCTGGCCAGAGACTGTAGTTGTTGGGTCCCCACTGGTGCCAGGCTGCTTTTCAAATGCGCTCTGCTTAGAATTGGGCTGTGGGTGTCAGCAAGAATGGATAGCAGGAGGGACTGTCATTTTTGTGATTTAATAACTGAAAATCCAGTAAGGATAAATTGTGTTTCTTTTATTGATTCTGTTCCTCCTCATGCTTAAGATTGATGATTTTGTGAGATAAAGAACATCATTTCATTGGAGAGATCATTTCATTAAGATCTCTAATACGTTTTAAAGCTTTGCAGAATAAGCCAGCTATAAAACGGGGCTTGATTTGTTTAGACTGGAGGAGGATGTTTTCCCAAAATATACTGCAGAAGCGCTGTAATATTGACAAATGAAAATGCCTTCCAGATTGAAAATGGGGGCCGCTCATTTCAGGACTGCAGGAACAGCACCGCTACAGATTGGCATAAACCCCTGCCCCCCAACAGGGCTGTGAGCTGCTTAGCCCAGGAGACCTAGCAGCTATGGCAGGACAGTTAGGCGACAGATGAGGGGCTGCGGAGAGGCTGACAGAAGGTTAAAGGCTGCAGAGAGAAGCCGGGAGCACCCATCAACAGCCAACCTGTTAGGCACTGACACACAGAGTGGAGGTGAGGACAGACGCCTGGCGAAGAACACGAACCCTCCTGCTGGATCTCTCGTAAGCTCCCGTGTGCTCCTCTCACTCTCTTCCAGTAGAAGTCTCTAACTCCATGGCTACCTTTATTTCCTGAGATGGAAGCTGGTGAGAGCAGATGGGCTCTGATGGTCACTCATCTGATTGCTTCTGTTGCTGTCCCCTAACTAGTGACCATGGAAGCTTCCAAGCCATTTCTCCTCACAAGTACTAAAGTAACACTAAGAAGGCTTAGGCCCACTCTTGCTGAGAGGCAGCTTTGAAATACTGACATGCTCGCCTGTCGATTCACATCAGCAGTGTGTACACTACTGTATAGTAACCCTTAGCTTTGTTATCTTGTTAAACCAGCCTCTCCAAAGAGACTGGTGATTCAAACATGAGGTAAAATTTTCATTTGGCAAAAGTGCAATATGTGTGGTACTTTTTTATTTTTGTTTATGGTCTTTTGTTATCCAGGTATCACTCTCTGCTTTGGGGGAAATGCATTAGTTCTGCAGTCTCCAGTTGGGCAAGTGTGTCTCTAGTATTTACATGCAACTGACATGCTGGTCCCTGTAAGGCAAACAGAGGGTATTAATGCAACAGGAAGATGACAGGTTGTGGGGTCCCACTCCTCTGTTCCCAGGGAGCTGCCTGACCAGTGCCAGCCCTCACTGTGCCCTGACTCGGCCTATTTGAACTGCCGCCTTTAGAACAAAGACAGGGACAGTTCTGTGTTCACAACCCTCCAGAGTCTACCCAGTGGGAGATACCGAGGACCCAGGAAAAGCCTCTGGGACTGACGTAGGAGGCATGAGAGCGAATCTGAGCAAAGCCTCTGGGACTGATGTAGGAGGCATGAGAGCGAATCTGAGCAAAGCCCTTTCTTTCACTTAGCGTCCTCAGAAAAAGAAAGCCAGGGTCCCTCTGTCTCAGAAATCAAGATCAGAAGTGTTTAAACCCTGTCCTGGTATCGGGGAGGTAGGACTTCAACCTTTGCCTGCCATATCCCCTCCTAACTCCTGCATTGTTACAGGGCCTCTACCCCATACTCCCAGTACGACCCAACCAGTGGAGAGACACCCTCTGCCCTGCCCCAGAACTCTAATAACTAGGGCACTCAGCAAGGACTTATGGCAGGCCTCTCTACCTGTACCCCAGGAGCCATTATACCTAAGGCAGAGAAACTAGAACTGGGGGAAAGGGTGTGTTCTCAGCTGGAAAGTGACAAAGTGAGAAGCCAGAAACTGAAGGAACCCAGAAAGTAGCAGTTTCTAGGCCAGATGATCAAGGGCCCCAAGTGTGTGTGCCAGCAGCTCAGAACATGGGGACCCAGTGGGCTCGCCTCCCTCTATGGGATTCTCTAGACTCTAAACAAGCCTGCTTCTTAAATATATGAGGAGCAGAGTTTTCACTGCTCTGGATTGCACTTTTACACGTCAGCAGTGAGTTAAGCTCTCTGTTGGTTTAAAGAAAATTCATAGTCCAGGTGACTTTCACTTCCCCCTCCTCTAGAAACAATACGTAGTGTCATTTGATGACACCGATCCCAGTGGGCCCTGTGTCGGGGCTGACCTTCGCTGCGTTTGTACCCTAAGCTGGGCTGCCTCTACTGCCTCCTCGGAAGCCACCCGAGCCGCTCGGTCTCTCTGTGCCTAGACATCAAAGGTAAAAACTGGAGAACAGGTAGTAAGTTGGAGTCATTGCCCAGGCAGGGATCTTTTATCATTTTGTTGATTCTGGAAATTTTTAACAGAACTTACCTTCAAATTGATTTGTGGGAGACAAGAGCAGCGACATCTACCTGTTTCAACACTGGACAAAACTATACTCCAAAACTTAAGACACACACACATACACAAAGAGTAGGGGAGGAGAGAGAGAGAGAGGTCTTCCATGGGTGGGGTCCCAGAGAAGTGAGCCTCCATGGCTTTTCCACTGCCCTCAGTGGCAAATGGAATGAGACAGTGGCCCTTCAAGGGTCCTTTTGGTCCTAAAGTCTCTGCCCTCACAACAGCTTCTCACTTATTTGTGCATCCATGTTTGCCCAGTTAGTTCTGGGAGACTTCCAGCCTTCCTAGTTGCACCACATCTTATGTCCACATTATATGTGAGCAGATTTGGGTATGTGACTGCATGGGTTGACAAACAGGCAGGGATAGTGCCCAACAGCGTAATCAAGGATGGTTCTTGCAGGTCCTGCCCTCTCACCTTGCCTGTCCATTTTCACAACAATGTACCAAGCACTTTCACAAGTCCTCACAATCCTCACTCCAGTTCTGTGGAATTAGCTAGAGAACTGCGGTCCGTAGTTACCACAGCTGAGGGAAGCAAAGCTCTCAAAGGATACATGACTTAGCAAGTGGCAGTACAGCGACGAGCACCTTCATGGCCTGGCTTCTGGCTTCTGTGCTGGAGCCCTGTCCTACAGCCCCCTCCCCACTTTGGTAGCACACAGCTATATAAACAAAGCCCTGTCCAGACGGCTGCACAACACTTGACAGCTGCCTGGCTTTAAGTGCCCAATGCAGTTATCCAGGTGACTGCACTTAGGCAAGGAGGGGGAGACAGACACCAGAGACTGGCCATCTTGCTGTCCAATAAATTGCAGAAGTTTAGGCTTAAATTGAGGTTGTTTGCTAATTCAAAGTTATGTAAGCCGGTGCTTTTTCTTTTAAGTACATATGGGAAAGACAAACTCCTCCCTGACTGCCAAAGGGCTTCCTTAGTCGACAGAGTCAATCCCAGAGAAAATGGCTGCCCAGAGAATTGTGAGCTCAGCCTTTATCCTAAAGGGATGGCACACAGAACCTACCTTCTTTCCTCCCTTCCTTCCTTTTTTCTTTCTTTCTTAAATAATCTTTTGAAATGGGGTCTCACTATGTAGTTATGACTATCCTAGGATGTCCTGGTTTGCTGTGTAGACCAGGCTGGCCTCGAACTCACAGAGATCAGCCTCCAAGTGCTGAAATTAAAGGTGTGTGCCACCCCCGCCCAGCACATTTCTTTACAATTAAGTTCTGCCAAGTAGGAAGGCTTATTAAACACTTTCAGGATTACAGAATGGTAATGGGCTTTGATGATAGAATGCTAGGTCTTTTCAGAACCAAAATGGGTGAGTAGGGGTAGCTTTAATAATAGAGACACAGACAACATCCAGGTGGATGCAGCGATGTCACATTACCAAGTGTAGATAAAACTGATGCCTGCCTACCCAGGATTTGCTCAGTCAAGGAAATTCATATGGTTGAACATCCCCACTACCCGTGGTTTAAAAAAAAAAAAAAAAAAATCTGCCTCTACCAGAATCTGTGAAGGAGAAAGCAGCAGGGAAAGGGGAGGTTGGCTTGCCTCTGGGGACTGCAATTTAAGAAGTAAGAGTGGTGGAGATTATTTGCACTTTGTAGAAAGGAAGGGAGTGGTCTTGCTGGATTCAGCTTGGTAGTTGAGTTACTTTCGATAAACTTAATCTGATTGTAGTCATTTTTTTTTCTGTGTGCTTTTTAATTACTAAGAAAAAAATGTTGACTTTGATAGCTTTGGTATTTTGAGTGCAAATTCTAATAGCTCCAATGTGGAAAATCAAAGTGTAACCTGCCACTCAGTGTTAGAAAATTGCCTAAAATGCAGTTTAATAAATGATCTTTGTACCAAATGGTAATTTAAATGGAGTAATTTTCTGCAAAGAAAATGTACTGTCTTTATGTTTCCAACCCTCCTGAACTAAAATAAAAACACCTTGTTTTCTAAAAGCCTGGTGATGTGAATGTCAGGCTAATGAGATTACAGACAGATCTCACCTCACTGAGTACTGGGTAGTTTTCAAACTGTGGAAGGTGGCTGTGTTCTCTGAGCTCCGGTGCTCATTTCACACTACAGAAAGGACAGTGGATAATATGTTCTCATTGACGTCAGCAGGGTAAATAATACCTCGCCCCGAATTGCCTGAGTACATGATAGCCACTCCAAATCGCTGATGGAAATACTGCTAACCACAGCCTGCATACAGACAGGGCCCCACTGGGCTTGGTTAATGCTCCTTGATGTTAGTCTCAGGACAAAGCTCATCACTGCAGGTAGTCTGCAGGAGGAACACAGCCAAGCACAACGTGCTCTTGTTCAGCTTCCCCAGAACAAGTCATGGAAAGTAAGGTTCTCTAGACTGCCAGGAAGGCCAGCAAAGAAAACTGCTACTTACTGACAGTGTCACCTCCTCTCTGGGTCTGTGAAACGGACACACACACATCTTTTAAGATACAATACGCAACCCTTTGCCCTCAGGGTTTTGAAGAATTCCTTTGCCAAGCTGCTTTCATATGTTCTAGACTCATGGGGCCAGACCCCAAGTGAAAGGGCAAGATTAAATCCTGTTCTCTGGCAGTGAGCGCAGCTGAGATTTGGTTTCCATTGCTTAAGCCATCCCCTTGGGCCAGTATTATACAGAACTGGAACAGCTCAAACTGAGGCAAGCCTGGTGGCTATGAGGGTGTATATGGGCTGGGAGCACAGAACCCTCACGGCATGTGCACAGCTCTCCTGCCTTCACACAGCTCTTCCCCTTGGAGGAGAATCCACTACAAGTTTCAGTTTTCTTTGTCACTTTCAGTGACTGTTTTGCAAACTTGACCCTTGCCTGTTGGATCACTACATCACTGTAGTGTTGTCATAGGCAACCACCCGGGCCTCCCCTAAGTCTAAGGACACCTTTATTTCCATGACAAGCACAAAAGCCCTATGAAGAGCCACAAAGAATAGACCATACCCTGTGGCCTCTGCTTGGCCAACTCAGAGACACAACAGGCCAGCAGTAATCACATTTCCAAAACTGCCAGTCATCCTGTGGCCAGGTATGAACGAACAAGCTTCATTCTTGAGAGCGGCCCTCTCTTTTTTTCTCCATGTCTTGAATTGTGGATTCAGTCCTTTGATATACAGAGAAATCTTTGGACTTCTTCCCCAGAAGCCTCACCAACAGAGACACTCAGTCTCTAGGAGGACGATGGGATCCAGTATCTAGAGGTTCACCCTGGGCCACTGGCAAAACCCCTTACTCTGTATCTTCTAGAGTTAAAGATTCTGACAGTGACCCTCCTGTCTAAGGGGCGCTCACACCTCCCCCTGGATTCAGGAAAGAAGCGCCAATCCAGCCTGCAGTTCTCAGGGGAAAGGCTGGGCTTTGTGCGCTAAAGTTATTTTTCAGTTTTGGTATATTATATAGCTTTTTTTAGTGTATGAAATACCGGCTTTAATTATGATGTCTTCACACCTGTCTATGGCTATGTATGTTCTTTGCTCATTCCTCCCATCCCTCTCATAACATATGGACCATTTCATGAACTTGCATGTAGGAGCCATGCTAATCTCCCTATACTGTTCCAGTGTTTATCAAATGTGCTGCCTGTGCAAGCACTGTGCACTTCATCTTGAGTGCTACGTGGACACATGGGAAATCACAGACCATAGTTATTCTACCTTGGGCTCATTAAAGCATGGCTCTACCCTTTCACTTTGGCTCCAACCAGGCATTTAAGGCTGAACAGCTCTTGAGCAATGATTTCTGTACATAGATTACTTTAGGCAATGTCCAGTAAGAGGAATTAGATATGGGTCTTGAACTGGAGTAGATGCCCCTTCACTTCAAACATGGAACTGTCATCAGTGACATACCTGCCACCATCCAGGCACAAAGCCTGAGACTACAAGTCACTGAGGCAGAACCTGAGGGGGAGGCAGGAGTCTGAATTCCCCTGCATCTATAGTCACAGGGCCAGGGGACACGGCCCCCTCCCTTTACGTGTGTATCTATTGGGCTTTCCTCAGGATTGCTGGGCCTGTTGGCAATGAGGGGGTAAACAAGCAAACACTTCAGTGGAAGAGCAAGAACTTTGCAGACAAGTAGACTGCCCTGGAGTCAGTCCCCAACACTGGCTGGGCAGATATTTCAGAAAATGAGGCAGTTGGGTGTTGAAGCTCTTGATGTGCTGAGTCACTCCCTCCACAGAGAGGCATCTTACTCCATTTTCCTCCTCCTTGTTCCCCAAAGATGGAATAATGAAACCTGAGTTGCCCAAGAAAAGGCCTGACTGAGAACCCTGACCCCGAGGCTGCCCACCAAGCTCAGCTGAACTAAGAGGATGACAAAGCCTTTCCGCAAAGCATGCCGTACACAGGACCCAGTGCACAGTTTTGCTTGTGTCTAGCCTGTCTTAGGTCACTACAGAAACCCAAAGTTTAGTCATCAAAGTGAGAGCCGGAGGACGGCAGACAGTTGGAAGGGTCCCAGGAAATGAAGGGCCAGTACAGAGCAAGACTTAGGAAACAGAGGCTGGCTCCCCAGCCCCATGCAGAGGGTAGCCAGACAGGCACTGCAGGAGGGTGGTACCACCCCTTACTGCAGAGACAACATAGGAGGTAGCAAAAACTCTGGACTGTCTTTAACCCCCAGGCCTGCCACTAACCTTCAGATCACTGTAACGGCTCATTGTCCCCAACTGTGGTAGGAACATGGCCTGACTCCACACTGCCCTCTAATAAAACATTACGGCTCTACTAACTGCCCTTGACAGCCTGTCACAATGCTCACTGCACGACACTGCAGTACGAAATGGTGATGCAGTTGCCTGTGAAGTCTCTCCTCACTGACTGAAGGGTGGTTACCTGTTCTGACAAACTAGCCCCAGAATTTCTGAACTTTTGGTAATGAGTTCTGGGTAGCACTAGTCATGAGTACCACCGTGTAAGACCATTGAGAAGAATGTGATGGTTCATATTCATTGTCAACTTGACTGGATTTGGAACCACCTAGGAGACACCCTGGGTCTATCTGCGAGGACATTTGCAGAAATGTTTAACTCTGGAAGGAAGAACCACCCTAAATGTGGGCAACTTTACCATAGGCTAGTGTCCTGGACCCAATAAAAAGGAAAGACAAGGAAGCCAGCAGAGTATCAGCAGTCATCTGATCAGACTGCAGACATCATGTGACACACTGCCATGCCTTACCCACCATGGACTGTCCCCTCAAGCTGTGAGCCAGTCTACACCCTCGTGTTGTCATAGTAACAAAGGTCAGTAACACACATCCCATCCAGGCAGCCTTTTCCTCCCCAGCTTTGAAGTTAAACTCATGGATGGAGAAGGCTAGAAGGCCTGGGGGAGTCTTTGCACAGACAGCTCCTCGGTCCTCAGGGAGTCACAGGAAACCAGACCCTAGACCAGCTGGCCTGTGACCGATCCATTTACTTCTATACTTCTGACCTATCAGTGGCCTGTGGGATCAAGTTCCTTAGCTGAAGGGCTCTAGGGTGATCAGACATCCTTGGGCTTTCATGTACAGCAGTCCTCTGATTGGACTGGGGCCTCATGGAGCCTCGTCTCTCTGGGTTCAATACTAATCCTCTAAGAAGCTATGCTCATGAGCTCCTGCCCTTCAGACACCCACAGCTGGGCTCCTTGTAGTTGCCCTTAATCCCCAGGCAGCCCTTATGCCCCTCAATCTGAGGAATAAACCAGTTGCCTCGCAGAACAGCCTCGTCTCAGGCCAGCCAGAACATCCTATGTCACCAGCAAGTCCTGGCTTGGACTCCAGAAGAGACAAATGCCCGAAGACACAAACCAGAGACTGAGTGATAGAAACGGGCAAAACACCCATAAAAACCAGCGGTAGAACCAAGGGTAGGGGGAGCCAGGGCCAGCGAAGGTAAGCTCTTAGCTGAGACTCGGAGCAGGGACTGGGTCTGGTCAGTGTCTGTACAGAACAGACTGTCCAGGCAGAGAGAAAAGGAAAAGGAGGGTGGATTGTCAACCCAGTGTCTGCACCCTTTATTTATGAATGTTTCGCTTGATCTCGTCTCCAAACCTGGGCTCAGTGAGGAGACTCAATGTCCCTCACAGCTGCTCCTCCCTGTAACGACAAAACTGACATCACTGTTGTCAGGGAAATGGTGTTTTGATTAAAACCATGTGACAGCTACTTCATGATTCAATAAACAAATCCACTGTTAACCCTCGCCAGCCGGGCCTGACAAGCTCGCCAGCAGCTGTGGTCAGAGCACCCTCCGCCCAGGGGGAGTGACTAGGCCGACCTGGAGGTAACAGAGTGTGAGAATAGCTCAAGCTGTCCCCTGGCCGGTCCTGCGTGAGCAATACGGGTCAGCAAGCACACAGAAGACGATGCAACTTCAAGAGCCTCTCTCCATGGCACTGAGGCAACACCCGCCCTTCACGAGGAAGAGCCCTGAGCTGCTCTCTTGAAGCACGCAGGAGGCACAGCTCTAGGACATCAGATGACTCCTTCAGGGCTTTGAGACCAGTCAGGAACTCAGTTCCCAGAGTTCTCAACACCCAGATACTCTCCCTATGAGGACAGTGCAGTGAGCTGGCCAAGCAACAAAGAAAGGGGTTAAGAACAATTTCTGGTTTGCAACTGGATGACTTCCTGGATCATTCACTTGGCTGTGGGCCCCTGACATGAAAAAACTGCCTGGCAACAGGCAGGTCCCTTTCCATTTCACCCCCAGGGCATTTGCTGTAAGTGAAACCAGAGCAAAGAAGGCTCCCTGAGTCACAGAGAAGGGGAATTCTGTGGGTAAAATGAACTGCAGCCTCAGAGAATTAGCACAGCTGGCTTCTAAGGAAGATTCCCAACCACCTGAAATGTGTCCATGTAAACGTGCTGCAAGGGAATAATATGCTCAAAGGCTTGTGGAGGTATTACAGTAATGGAGACTCAAGGACTGGCGGCTAGTGCTCTTCTCAGCTAGAGAGCCTTCTTCAGACGGACCAAGTCAGCTGTGGCAGGGGGATGCCTCAAGTGGTTAGGACTCAGTTCAGGTATTCTCCATGAATTCAATGGCAGGGCCAAATGGTCTTGTGTATGTTGGGAAACAAGGAGTGTGTGACTTAGGCCCCTAAGAATCACTGTTTTTACTACCCCAGGCAGGTTTCTGCCCTCAATGAAGTTCTGTAAAGTAGACAAAGGGGCATGAAGGGCTGGCACCAGGCATCTGCCAGGGCTCAGGCTGTGGAGGCTTTGTAAGCAGCAGTCAGCCAGCCAGCACTTTGTCCCATCATGCAGCACGCAACAACACCCCTGGGGCTGACTGAACCACAGACAGCTGAGCAATTCAGACGGGACAAGTGTGCGCAGACACGGAAGAGCGACTGACTGTTCCGAACAGGAGAGATAGCACGGCCTCCATTTACATGAAAATGAAAAGTCAGGTGGTTTAAAGTCAATCCTTTTATCAGTGGCAACCACACAATCCACTGGAATGGTATGAGAGCACCAGCTTCTTGCAGTCACTGTAACTAGTCTGATGTCAGCCACTAACTAGGTAGCCCAGGCATAACTACCCTTCTACCACTGGCCACAGCTGGAACCCCTGGGACTGATGAACCAAAACTCTGCATCCCTTATCCATGTAATTGTAGACAAAATGGGCTTAGAAAACAGCATGGACTCTTGTCTTGAATAGAAATGACTCCCTACCTAAGTAGAACTGGGCCGATAACTTCCCAGCCTGTGTGGAAAGTATGCCGCTCTTCCAGTCTATCCTTTTGTTGTGTGGGTATCGTCTCAGACTGAAGAAGATTCAAGACCTTAAACCACAGGAATGATTCTGGACAAGACCACCACTTCAGAGGCAGTGAAACAGCAATACTTTAAAATATACTCTCCCAACTCCTAGAGAGGTTGTCTCTCCAGGACAGTGTGGTGGGAACTGCTTCTCTGCTCACCTTGCCAGGATTCCCTATAGCAGCAGCAAGTTCTGCTGGCTACTCTCAGACCAGAAAGGACGGGCTCTGGCCCCAAGTTTCAGGGGCACTTACCTTCCCAGTGTCCTCTCCAGGCACTCGGGGTCTCAGGAAGAGATTCTTGTCACCCCCAGGGATGCTGGACTCTTCTTCACTGTCCTTCACAGGAAAATCTAGCTTCCTCAGCGTTTGTGCCACCACTAGAGATATAGACAGCAACCCTGTGACTGTCTCTGACCAGGGCATGTCCCCTCCCAAGCCCACCTGTGCTTCCCAGCCAGGATGCCCTCAGCTGCCCTGGCACCATGATGGTCCAACAGCACACAAAGTTCTAGGCAGCTGTGCAGAAAGCCAGCCCTCGCCAGGACTTTACTTAAAGTGCCTTTTTCCTCAAGAGTCACCCCACTGGATCTAACTGGGGGCTCCCCCACATCTTGGTCATGGGTAACCTGTAGGGCCCTGAATAAACAAAAGATCTAACTCCTTTCAGAACTGATCATAGCAGTTTAAGACAACAACTCCAAAGAAAGAAATGACTTGGCTTTTCTTCCCAGTAATTAAGCTCTCTTCATCCTCCAAAAGATTTCCATCTCAACTGAACATGATGTCATTTCCTGGAAACAGCAGGCCCATGGAGGCAAATGAGGAACAGCAAGGCTATTCAAGGTACAGAAGAGGACTGGAGATTTGTGAAGGAATAGGAGGGACAAGCAAGATAGAGGCTATAAGGGGGAGAAAGCAGTGAGAAAGGACAGCAGCCACATCACAGATTTACGAGGAACACCAGGGTGGCAGGGCCTCCTGTGCACCTGACATCCAGGTGGACAGTAAATGACAAAGAACAGCACCTGGGGGGAGGGGTGCCGGGGAGGCTGAGCACACGGCTTGTCTGGCCACTCTGCCCCACATCCCCAATGTGATGGATCCAGGGACTCTTCTGTAGGGAACACCAGGCTTTCGGCTCAGGGACACAGTGGTGTCAGAAAGACACACTGGTCTTCCGGGGTGTTACGCAAGCATCCTGGACACCTGGGTCAGGCTGTCTCTTGAATAAGGACAAGTCCTCCCGTAAACATACTCCCCACCCCTAGGCCCACATCACCACAGTCAAACTTGGTATTTCCGTGAACTGAAGATTGTCCTTTATTTTGACAAGGCTTCATTCAAAATCACACATTAAGCTGCTTATCCTTATGAAACAGAATCCATCTCTGGGCTCCTATCTCATTACACACACAAGACCTATTATTTTAAGCTCATGATGGGTAAATCCTAAATAACCTGTAGAAGGAAATCACTAAAACTTCACTATGAATGGAGCAATTTTAACTGGTCTAGGATGTGTGCGTTAGTTAGGTTTCGCTTCCCAAAGAACTGCTCTACTGCCCAGAGGCAAACAGCAGCAATACGTGTTTAACGCAACCAGACAATTCCAAAAGAATGATTCCTCAAGCTGGGCACAGTGGCATGTCTTTCATCCCAGCACTCAGGAAGCAGAGGCAGGGACAGCCTGGTCTGCATAGACAGTTCTAGGACAGCAGGGCTACAGAGAGAAAAATCCTGGGGCTGGGGACTGGCTTAGGTCAAAGGCTATTACTTCCTAGGAGCAAAGAAAATCTCTAATTGTATCCATTACAGAGTGAGACAGTCTCAGTCTGGTGACTCTGTTCAATACATCAGAGGACAGACTTTAAAATCACTCAGTGAACAGGATTTTAATAGCTCCAACAATACACACCAGACACTGGTCTAGGCAGCAGTACAACACAAAACAGACCAAGCCGGCATCAAGGAGCTTGTGAAGAAATCAAGTATAAACAGTAGTATGTGAAGAAAATGGCCAGACTGAAGCTGAAGAGAAGCTGCTATGCAGGTACCACAAGAAGTTCACTGTGTACATCAGAAAGAATAGTGAAGCCTGTAACAGCCACCCAAAAACAGACCCTGTATGCTATATGACCTTTATTTGAGAAGACAGGGTTCACTGCCCCCCCCCCCCTTGAACGTTCAATAGTCTTTGGCAGAAAGGTAAATGCACAAGGCTGGAGGTAGCAAGACAGGGATGCTTTCCAAGTTTATTCCCAAGTGAGTGTAGCATGTGGCTTTTCCAACCAAAATCAAGACAATAATCTTCCAAACATAAAACTCAATAAAAAAATAGCCTGCAGGTGATGCCAAAAAGAAACTATAATGTTTACAGCACAGTAATTTAAGGCACTAAAATGAGAATCTTTTTGCTTAGGAAAATATTCATACCTTCACCCTAGAACACATAAAATGGAAACTTACTACAAAGTAATCCAGCAGTTTAAAATACAGGCACACAATCTGAGAGAAATTTTCTGTTCTGTTTTTCTAAGGTATGATAAAAGCATTTACACAAACTTGGTTTTCTGTAACTTATGTTTAATGTACAAAGTTTTGTAGGTATCTTTGGGCCTTCACAAAACAGAGCAGGGCTTATTATATCTAAAAGAGTTTGTAAGTAAAATCAACAATTCAGAAACCAAAATGGAAACAGCAAACTACATGGTGAGGCGCACTGAGAAAACCAGGCTGCAGACGAACCCCACTTACTGAGTCCACTGGAGACAAGGAGTCTGTTGGGTGAGAGACATGTAAATAATCCAGAAGAGTCACCAGAAAAGGTGGGACCCTGTCCGAGCTGCTCACGGAAAGAGGGCGTTCTAACTGGACAGGGTGATGGGCAATCAGCATGCCCACTGATAAGCGGGTGTTTCCTAAACAGTGTCAAGTAGCCTTCCATAAACAATTTGCTTCAGCAAACCCTTCAGTTTTACCTACTTACTACCTTAAATTTCAGGACAAATTAATGAAGTTTTTAGTGCAAAAGTAAAAAAAATGTTCCAGCATCACTGACACTGAGCAGCAAAACTTCAGTTTGATACTGCACAGTGTAGCAACGGCAAGATGCTAACTAACATCGCTGGAAGCAGAACCAGGGACCAGTGGTTCCTACACTTACTTGAAACATAAAACTTCACAATGAAACAGTAGAATCACAGTGTAGTAGGAGGCACTAAAGTTCCTTATGAGTTCTGAAGGCAGTCACAGTGCTGAGCCGTTGAAGTTGATACCTTTCAACATCACACATTAGCAGCAAGATAAGCCCACTTCAGGCTTCTGCATGACATGATTACAGCCAAAACTGAGCAAATGAAAACCAGAACAACCAATACATTAACCTTCCACATCTCCTTTCATGTGAGTCACTGATGCGAACCATTGTCACCAGAAAGTGGCTTTCACTACAGTCAAGTCTCAGCATCATCTCCCAAGAGGACAATTATAAGTAAGTTATTCTAAACCATTTACTTTGAACATTGGAATGCTAGAAGCACAGAGACGTGTAAACATAAGAATCACTCCACTTTGTTGGGGTCCAAATCCATCCAGGCTCTGTCTGGAATCTTAAGTGGCTGGGGCCTGACTCAAAAAGGAAGAGGCAAGAGCCTCAATGGTGCAGGAAAAAGCACTGGGAGACATTCAAGGGGGGACTGTGCGAGGGGTATCAGTGCCTGGTCAGTAGAAGGCTTTAAAGTTATCCCGACAGAGAGAAGAAAACCATTTTCAGTTCATGTTTAGAAAGGATCAAGTCACTGAAATCTGATTTCTTCTAAGTTGTTGCCATTTGCTTGGATGAGATCTTGAAGGTTTCCATGTTTCTCCACCCAGTGTAAGAACATATTGACTAGAGATCTGTGATAAGAATTTAGTAAAGGCTTTTCCCTCCTGTTCCTCTTTTATGCCAACGCAAGAACTGGAAAATTCCAAACAAAATCATGTTAGTGGTACAGAAAGTTCATGAACAGTTGCTACGTGAACATTTAGTATGTAACACTGACGAAAGCATGAGCCTGAGCTCTCACTGTGGCCCTGCACTCTGTCAGGCTGTCTGCAAGTTAAAGACTTATCGAGTCCAAACCAAAACTGCTCCTGCCAGTAAGAATCAGCATCCTACACATAGAACTGAGAAAATGGGCCAAGACATTTCTATTTTAGACAGGGTCTCAAAATGTTGCCCAAACTCCTCTACTCTGACATCCTCCTGTCTCAGGCTCCCAAGAGCTGGGAATACAAGTGTGTTCTCCCAAGCCCAGCAAGAGCAGAGAAATCCCTAACCAAACAGGCCAGTACAGCAGGTGTTGCCACCCTCTGTCTCCCATCATGCCCGACACCTGCCATTTCCCACCGCTCACAGAGTAGAGGAAAACTCCCACTAAACAGTCTAGCACTAAACAAAATGCATACCACTTATAGCTTCCTGGGCGAAATATTTGACATCCATGTCTTCATCCTGACCTAACTTCTGCAGCACTGGTTTCACTTCCCCCTGCAAGGCACTGAAATTCAGAAGGAACTGTGAAGAGATGGCTGGTGGGACAGAGAAGTCCGCTATGATACAGTCTGCTATGGAATTTGGGGTTTGGACCTATGTTTATTTTTTAATTTAAAATGAAAATACTTTTAAATACTGACAAATATGACAATTTGTAGTGGCATTTCATTTGTATTTTAATAAATAAAGCTTGCCTGAAGATCAGAAAAGTAAAACAGCTGCACTGGCCAGCCTTACAAACCATACAGCAATAACACACGCCTTTAATCCCAGTAGCCACACTAGGGTGCCACAGAAACCAGGTGGTAGTGGTGCACGCCCTTAATCCCAGCTCTAGAGAGGAATATAAGACGGGAGGAGACAGCTCTCAGTCTCAGTCTCATTCTGAGATTCCTGGAGGCAGGATCCCCATTTTGGACTGACGTCGAGGTAAGAGCCAGTGACTGGCTGCTTTGCTTTTCTGGTCTTCAGGTTGAACCCCAATATCTGTCTCTGAGTTTTTATTAATCGTGCTTCAACACGTATATCAAATAATTTCTAAAGAAGTTCTTGGTGAAATTCGCTTTGGGGCAGTGTTCTATACGTACCCAGAACATAAATGTAAACGTCAAATTAGACAGTCTCAAAACTGAGGGCTGAATTCTTTGAATAAGCCCAGATTCTAGGGAAAGAAAGAAAGAGAGAGAGAGAGAGAGAGAGAGAGAGAGAGAGAGAGAGAGAGAGAGAGAGAAAGGAAGAAATCCCTGCGCTTATTTTAGCTATTACTCCCCACCATGAGGTGACACTTTCAAACCAAGAGCAACACTAAAATCTTACTTGGTATCTAGAATTGGTCCAATTTTCTGTAGTGACTTGGCCACATTGAAGCGGACATTGGCCACTTGGTCTCCTGCCATTTTCAACACGATGGGCAGCATTTGCTTAGTGGTTATTTCCTGACCACAGGCTTCAGACAGTGCCTAGGAAAACAAGTAAGATGGCACATTTAAAACTTTCTTAATATACCCGAAATCCAGAGAAACTAATATTAAAGGAAAGGCAATCGACCAACAGAAAAACGTCCCTACTTGAGCACCTAAGGACACGAGGCGGCTCTGATGAAAGACCTAGCCAGAACACAACAAAATGGCGGTGTTTAAAATGCTGCACGTTCTAAATATTTAGTTTTATCTCACACTGTGTGAATTCATGGAGGGGAGGATGATGTGGGAGACGAGAGGAGTCAGAGCCACCAGCAGCAGCAGCTGCAGTTACAAAAGTTGTGAGCTACCTGACAGGGGTGCTTGAGACCAAACTCAGGTCCTCTAGGCGAACAGGGGCACTCCTGTCCACTGAGCCATCTCTCCAGCTCCAGATTTTTAAATCAACATTTTCTCTAATTATCCAAATTGTTCAGTATACAAAATGCACCTCAAACAGAAGATAGTTCATTCAGAACTTAAAAATATACCAAGAATGACTTGATGCCTGAGTTTAGGAATAGTATCGTGTAATACTTACATTAATGCAGAATAAAGTGGTCATCCTATGCAGGTAATTAGGATCATTCGCCATTACTAACACTTTAGGGACGATGGTATTCTGGGCCCACTCTGTACCAAATTTCTGCACTAACTTCATGAGGTTGTTGGTGGCAGCTTCCCGGATGGCATACACTGCAGGAGAGTGCAAGAGAACGTCCTCAGCTTCTTGCTTTTCACACAGACCCAAAACAAACTCTGTGCAAACCTAAGGTCGCATACTTGGTGATAATCCTGCTGAAGCACAGCCACTGTAGTTCTAAAATGCTTGTGTTCAAGGATGACAGTGCCATGTTTTTCTCCTAGCTACTGGTTTTTAATAAATATTTTATTTTAATAAAATGATTGTTCTTACTACAATGTCACTAACACAGGGTTCCACTGCCAAAGTAACCAGAGACACAGCCTTGACCAAGACCTCAACTGCACTGAACTCTACTTGGCCAGATGCCTACTATGTTCCTGGCACCTCTCACTTCTGTTTTCAGAGGAATGCAAGCCTTTCCTGAGTTCTGCCAGTTTTCACTCCTTGTTTTGTCTGTATGTCTGTCTTTCTCCTCACGGTCAGGCTGATCTGAAAAGCTTTTTTTAACTATCTAACTCTGTCTATTCTCACTTTAATATTTTCTTTGTCCTATAAAAGATGAATTAATAAATCAAGTGCCCCCACCACTCAGAAAAACAAAACCCAGAACTTTTGTTTAACTTCCTCTCATGGAGCCCTCCCTTTGTGTCCACACTGCCCACTGACAAAAACACAGCCCTCATGCTTTCTTCCTCCCTCAGCTTCTCCAGACTGCTCACAGCGGTCTTCAGCAGTTTCATGCCCAAGGAGGGGTAGGGGATGTTCCCAAAGAAATCTGCTCACTGTGCAAAAACATAATTTTTCTTCCAATTATAAAATTTTAAGCTAAAATGCAAAAGCTGTAGGATGCTGTGCTCTGCTGGTGCACACCTTTGACCCTAGCACTTGGGAGGCAGAGGCAGGGGGATCTCTGAGTTTCAGGTCAGCCTGCTCTACAGAGCAAGTTCCAGGACAGCCCAGGCTAAGCAGAGAAACCCTGTCTCAATGTCTCATAGAAGAAAAGAAGGAATATATAATAATAATAATAATAATAATAATAATAATAATAATAATAATAATAATGGCGGAGATGGAAAGCCCACAGTGAAGTGGACATTCTCAGCCTCCATCCAGCCACGGCATCAGGGAGTCGTGAAGTCTCTATACCTAAACTCCACCAGTTCTCAAGTTGGAAAAAAATACTCAGGTTGCATACAGCAAGCACTCCTACACAGAAGAGGTGTCATGAATCTCCTTGTAGAATATTGGACCTTAAAAGTCCTTCAAAATTTGAAAGGAAAAAATAAAAAAGCCTGTCTTCATTCAGAAGGCTAGTTTTCAAAGGAGATAATAAAAATGCCACTCATACTAATATTTACCAAAAATAAACCTTTTTAAATAGATAATTTCTTAGACTGGGAGATGGCTCAGTGATTAAGAAAATGCATACTGCTCTTCCAGAAGACTAGAGTTGAGTTCCCAGCACCAAAGCCAGGAGGTGCACCAATGTCTGCAATCCCAACTCCAGCTCAGGGTCTGATGCCCTCTCTGGCCTCTCAGAGTACCTGCAAGCACATGCGCAACCTCACAGACACACAGACACAGACACACACACACACACATAAAATTTAAAAAAAAATAATGCACCTTTCCTATGATCATTTTTTTTATCATTTTTAAATGGTATAAAAACTTAACTTTTGAGAAAAAAGAAGTCTTTACAATGGAGTTTAAAAGCACCAGCTGTATCCATACATATGTCCTAACAGATTGTCACACACAGCTTCACAACCTTCCTTTCTCACTTAGACATATGATACAAATACGCTGTTAACAAAACCACCTACAGATGTAAGCAGACACAAATACTCTTATTCTTTCCTGGTACCTAGTCACAGTGCCTGCCCACAGATAAAATGCCCTCACTACATAAAGTGTAGTTTACTGGGGAGCCACCACAGGATGCTCATCACACCCACCAAACATAGACCCAAAGCTCATGGGGAAAAATCACATGAGAACTTGAAGGGACTCACTGGAATGGGGCTCAGGCAGCACCAAAGCTACCAAGTCTAAGACCTGACACAGCCCCTCCCGCACCAGGTGGATGGGAACAAAGGAGCATGTACACTGCACACACTAGGGGGATGGGAACAAAGGAGCATGTACACTGCACACCAGGTGGATGGGAACAAAGGAGCATGTACACTGCACACCAGGTGGATGGGAACAAAGGAGCATGTACACTGCACACAGAAAAGCACCTGCCCATCCCTGTCCAATGGGCCCTTCCCTGAGCCCATGATCTCCAGCCCAGCAGCAGCAGGCAGAGGAAAGCCTTCCTCTCACGAAATCGAAACCCTGGCTCTGTTCTAGGGCACAGGAATGTCCCCAGCTCCTACAACACCTTTGCACATCTGAGGACACCAAAGGCAGCAGGTCAGCTGCAAGCCGTGTGGCTGGAAGAAGTGTGCATCTAAGAGTCTGAAGCCCACAGGTGGCAGGAGATGGGAGAGGGCAAAGAAGTTTCTCAGCACACAAAGTACAATTAAAACAGAAAATAACAGGAAGTACAAATGTCAAATTTGTAGCCAGGCTGTGCATAGCGGTGCCTGCCTCTACTCCCAGCACTCAGTAGACAGAGGCAGGCCAGCCAGGGCCACACAGTGAGAAATAAGTGAGATGTTTATGCAGTCAAGAAAGCTGGTGGAACCTCAATGACCTCCCCTCAGCAATGTGCTGTGAAGGCAAAGAAAGTGCCCTGCAGGCCTCTTCTCTAAAGGGCCATATGTGTGACCATCTCAGACACATGCAGAAGCCTGGGTGTCCCAGAGTATCTGCTTTAACTTGTCTACTCACCATGATCCACAAGCCAGGCCATACACAAAGAATTCAGCTTTTCATCAAAAAACTCCACACCCTATGGATACAGAAGATTCCATTAATAAACATTTCCAAAGTTAGAACAAGAGGCTCTATTTACGTTGCTCAATAATTACCTAAAAGCTAAAGACACACATGCGAACAAGCTGACGACAAAACAGTGCCGTAGACTGGCAACTTTCTTACTAGGCAGAAAACAAAAACAAGCAGGAGTGGCCCTGCTAACGGGACAGGACCTGTGTCGTGCACAGGACTGAGATAAGCAGGCAAGGCACAGTAGAAAGTCTGCCCAGCAGATCCAGATGCCGTGGGAAAATGAATTTCCCAGAAAATGGCCACTGAAAGGCTTGGTAATTTGCATTGCTCCTTTTTGGTTAACAGCAAGTCCTTCAGAATGTGGCAAGTCCACAGAAGATAGCATTGATGGGGCATGACAGAAAGCAAAAGAAAAAGACAGGAACCCAGTGTGTAGGGCAAAGGGTAGAAGTAACAGCTGGAACCATCCTGACTCTCCAGCTGCTAGTCACCTCACACAGGCTAGGGACAAGAGGTCTCTAGACCTCTGGTCAAGGGACATAAACAGTACACAGGGATGCTCCATGATGCACATGTTCCTGGTGCCTCCTTCTCAAGTCATTATGCTTATTCTTCTGGTTCAAGTCTAAGACACTCCTGGCCAGTGATAATGTATTTTTAAATAAAGACCAAGAACAACGGTGCTGTGCTTTATACTGAACGACTTCATCTTGCTGTGACCAATCTGAAAGGCACTTTGCTCCTAAAGCATCAGCTCTGAGTCCATTTTTATTCCAGGCTGAGGATTTTCCTTTAATCTCATTCAGATATTTTGTGGTTTAACTTTTTATTTACTTATCAAAGCCTATAAACAAGGTGGGACAGTCTTGAGAGAATCCTATAAATTGACTAGCTTAAAAAATTTTAACACATAAAGAAAAATTAAGAATGCATAAACTGAGGTGAGAGAGATGGCTCAACCATTAAGAGCACTTGAGACTCTTGTAGAAGGCCAGTTTGCTTCCTAGCACCCACATGACAGCTCACAACTATCTGTAACTCGAATTCTAGAGTCTACAATGCCATCGTCTGGCTTAGACAGGCATGCATATGCTTCACATTCTTGTGCAAGAAAAACACTCAAACATAAAAATAAGTCAACCTTTAAAAAAAAAAATCAAACGAATAATATGTGATGTGAGATTCCCCTCTGTATGCTGTGAATACCACTGGTTAATAAAAAAAACTGCCTTGGGCTGTGCAGAGCAGAATAGAGGTGGGGGTGGGGGGGAACTAAACTGAATGCTGGGAGAAGGAAGAAGGAGTCGGGGAGACTGCCATGTAGCTACCAGAGGGAAAAGACATAAGATGCCAGCTGGAACCTTGCCGGTAGGCCATGAGCCTCATGGTAAAATATAAAATAATGGAAATAGGTTAATTCTAGATGTAAGAGTTAGCTAGCAATATGCTTAAGTGATTGGTCAAGCAGGGATTTAAAAAATATAGTTTCTGTGTGATTATTTCAGGAATCTGGGCGGCCAGGAAACAAACAAGCAGCCTACAACAGATAAGCTAACAAGACAGGATGGTAAAACACAATGTCTGTCCATGACTGATGCATGTCACCCCAGTCACAAAGGTGTAAACCAGCCAAGACACCATCTGTCTTCTTTCCACTCTGCTCTGTATCACCTGCAGCCCTTGGACACTGCTCTGCATATCGCTGGCAGCCCTTGGACACTGACGGCCCTTGGACACTGCTCTGTATATCGCTGGTGGCCCTTGGACACTACTCTGTATATCGCTGGCAGCCCTTAGACACTGCTCTGTATAGCCCAGGCAGTCTTTGGAGACTTTCCAGGTCTGGTGGAGCTAAGGTTCAAAGAAATGGTAAATATAATCCACCTTTCTTCCAGACAGATGTTTCAGTCCAACAAACCCATTATTAGCCACCACTGCTTTCCACTCCAGACAATGACACAGATCTGAAGAGCAGATCAGTATTTGGAAGTGATGGTGGAGAAGCGTGACAAAGTGACTTCACCTGACACATGGATATGCTGGGATCTTTGTCATTCACTTTGAAGAACAGAGTACTTCAGTGCTCAAGAAGGGGAAAGGACAGAGAGGGAGAGAAAGGAAAGAGCTATCTTGATTGAGGGAGACATTAAAGGGCTAGCAAAAAAACATGGCACTAGGGAAAATCCCAGGAATCCACAAGGATGACCCCAGCTAAGACTCTAAGCAACAGTGGAGAGGACACCTGAACTGGCCTTCCCCTGTCATCAGATTGATGACTATCTTGTCATCATAGAACCTTCATCCAGCAACAGATGGAAGCAGATACAGATATCCACAGCAAAGCACTGGGTCAAGTTTCCGGAGGCCAGTCCAAGAGATGGCAGAGGTGGAGCAATAATATGAGCAAAGGGGTCATGACCACGATGGTGACACCTACAGAAACAGCTGACCCGAGCTAGTGAGCGCTCACTGACTCTGGACTGATAGCAGGGAACCTGCATAGGACCAAAGTCGGCCCTCTGAGTGTGGAGGGCAGTTGTGAGACTGGGGCAGTCTGTGGGCACTGGCAGTGGGACCAGGATTTATCCCTAGTGCTTGAACTGATGTCTTGGAGCACATTCTCTTTGGAAGGATGCCTTGCTCGGTCTAGATATAGGTGGGAGGGACTTGGTCCTGCCTCAAAGTGAAGTGTCAGACTTTATTGACTCCCCATGGGAAGCCCTACCCTTTCTGAAGAGAGGACGGGGGAGTAGAGTGGAGGGAAAAGTACAGTGGGAGGAGGGGAGAGAGTGGGAACAGGGATAGCTATGTAAAATGAGAAAAGATTGTAGTAAAAACTTCTTAATAAAAAAGGAAAAAATTTATTAAAACAATGCCATGGCCATCTATAAGATGCATGTTCATAACACCAAAATTAGCAATACGATGCAGTGGTCAAGAAAATATGAACCCCATATGGTGTGATCTGAAAGGAATGGAAATAAGCCTTGGGGGTGGGGGACAACAAAGTATAGTAATATCAGCAATGAACTGATATTATGAGCATTTTTAAAAACCATGCAGGTCTCCCTTCATCCAAGTGTCTTAATTAATAACTCATACTCAGTGGCCACTGGACATTACACACCACACAGTTCCTGCCCTAGAGCAATCACTTGTCCATCTCCCCAGCTACACATTTAACAACTCCTGAAGACCTCAGAGTCTAGAGGCTCCCATGCGGTGAAGCTGTCGAGCTTCCTGTTGTCTGCACCTAGTAATAAAGAAAGGGAAGCATGTGGCTATAATGCCCAGCTTTGACATTTTAATTAGTCATATTCATTAGAATAAAAATAATAATGAAACCCAAAGAATAGCGGCCAGTGTGGTAACAGGATTATTCAAAACAACCAGCGATATGAGCTCTTTGTGTGGTGCAGCCTCAACTTCCTGTCATCAGGATGCAGGAAAAAGCTAAGTTCATTATGCTTCGGACAGAGTCAAACAAAAAGGTGCCTGGAACAAAAAGTTAAACTGACTTATCCTGAACCTATCTGTTTGCTTCCATGGATCAGTTCTTAAGTCACAAAGGTTGTAAATAATACAACATTTCTATTACATGAACGAATATACTTTATCACGAGGAGGGCAGCAAGGTAAATGTGTTTCTAGAACACCATTCTCTTAGCCCATGAACTCACCAGCTGGCCCGCCAGCAGCGGCATATACTCAATGATAGCCAGGCGGACCCTCCACTTGGCATCTTCAGCCAGTTCCACTATGGCAGGAAGAAGAGACTGAGAGAGTTGACGGATTCCAATCACCTCATTTACACAATCCAAATTGGAGATGATATTCAAACGAACTTCCGGACACTATAAACACACAAGCCCCAGAGACTACATGTGAAAATTAACTCCTTTGCCCAGTACCCTCCTGGCATGATAAAATAAAAAGTGCTAAGTAAAACTTAGTACTGACTCAGGCTTAAAAAGCTGGGGGACAAAGAGCTGAGACACAGCTTAGTGGTCAAACATTTGCACAGCTTGCACAGAGCCCTGGTTTCAACAGTCAGTACCAACCAAAAGAACTACAAACAGAAGGAAATCTTAAATGCTAAATACACAGATAATTCAAGATACAATGCAACTGATCTTAACCAGAATATCAGTAAAAAGCCTGAGATTTCATTACTTTGTATGCTAATTTTAAAAATTAATTAACAAATTGGCAGGCAAGATGGCTCAGCAGGAAGGTACTTGCCTCACACACCTGGCAACCTGGATTTAATCTCTAGAACCCATAGAATGGTGGAGAGACCTGAGTCTACAAAGATAGCCTCTGAGCTCTGCGTGAACATGCATATGCACGCACACACACACAATTAAGTTTTTAGACATTTAATTAATAAATAAGCACGAAGTCTATGAGATGGTAAAAAGCCCAGGCCCTGGAATTAAATTCTAGATCTGCACTGCCGGCAGACCTCAGACATCATCTTATCTCTCTCTGCCTCACTTCCTCATCAACATCTGGGAGAAATACATACAAGACCTAAGCCTACTGTGGCAATTACGTTTAATGACATGACAAAGAAATTAGATCATGTCTGGCACCAATTTTTGAATTTTTAATTTGTGTACATGTATTGTCTGTGTAATACATACATGTACACATGGACCCACGAAGGCCAGAAGAGGGAGTCAGATACTCTAGAACTGGGTTACAGGTAGTTGTGGGCCACTCAATGTAGATGCTAGAATTGGAACCTTGGTCTTCTATAAGCAGCAGGCCTCTTAATTGCTGAGTCATAGCTCCAGCCCCTAAATGATAATATCTGATGCTCTATTTTAAACTTAAATAAAAGATACTGTTTAGGCAAAGATATATTAGCTTTAAAAATACGGAACCATTGACTATAATATAAAAAATTTAAAAGATAGCTATTTCTGGGGTGGTTTTAAGCCTTATTTATTTTACATGTATGAGTACTTTACCTAGATGTATGATTGTGCACCATGTGTGCCTGGTGCCTGCAGAGGTCAGAAGAGGGCATCAGACCCCTTTGAACTAGAGCTGTGTAGGTGTTGGGAGACAAACTCAAGTCCTCTAGAGCAGCCAGTGCTCATAACCACTCAGCCACCTCTCCAGCCCCGAGTCTGTAGTTTGCTTGGGTGGTTTTGGGTTTTGAGATAGGATTTCACATTATAGCTCTGGCTGTCCTGGAGCTGACTCTGTTGACCAGGCTGGTGTTGAACATAGAGTTACTCCTGCCTCTGCCTCCCCAGTGCTAGAATTAAAGGTAAGGGCCACCACACCCAACTATATTAGTTTGTTTTTTAATAAGTCCTTGTGTCCATTTTTTGGGAAACCTGTAACCCTATACCAAACAGAAAGACTATCAAATCTCTAAATAAAGGCTCCCCCCACCCCCATTTTTGGTCCTATTTTAGTAAAGTCACCAAAATCACATCAAATCAATAACATCAAAACAAAATAATTCACAGCCAGACTCACCTCATCCTTTAACTGAGCTAAAAAGAGAGGCAAAAGATGTTCAATGGTATTCTCTTTGCCCAAAATTGTCGATAGTCCCATAATTACAGAAGCTAGAGCTGATTTCACATGCTGATTGGTATCAGACACTAATTCCTAAAACAGAATAAAAAATTAAAGACAACAAAAGCCTCCACACCCCTCCCAAGAAGTCGACGCAACACTAGTCACAGAGGAGATAACCCAGACACCTCCTGGTGAAGTACCGGCAGCAGTGTGCAATTATGATATGCACAAATCAACTATAAATATTGTCACAAATGTTATGTATTTGACTCGTTTATGCCTCACCCTTGTTTAAAATGCTAAGAGCTTCATAGTCAGAGTAAATGAAATAAAATGCAGTCACATTCACCTTTATATAGGGCAGGATTTGATTCATAATTATGGTCTCTCTACCTTCAGTGGGTAGGTTCTCACAAAGTTCTGAAACATATAAACAGAAAATGCAATGCTGTCAAGGAACCAAAGAGAGTTAACCAGCTCTTTCCATCAGCCCCAAGTTAAATCATATGTCTAAGCAAATAAACTCTAATGGGGAAAATGAGCCTCCTTCTCATTGCATGGTCTAAATGCCCTGTGTGACAAACTAATTCAAACTAAAGAAACAAGATACAGTGGGTGTTTGATGTGAACTATGGAGCAGCAGCTGCATGCTGACACCATCTCTGTCTGCAACATCTTACAAATCTAAGCTATGCCAAACTTCCTGACCTGACAAATACATCAAAGAGGGTGGAAATGTGGCTACATGAACTGATTTTTAATTTTTTCTGATTTATACATTTTGGGTCCTATTTTAAGTAAAAACACCAAACCAAAATCCCATCAAATCAGTGACATCAAGGTCAAAGGGGTCACAGCCAGGCGCACCTTTTACTTTGTGGGCAGCTGCTGCGCGGACTTCAGCTTCGCAGTCTTTAAGGAGGCTCTGGAAGGCGGGGATGAGGTCATTGAGTGTGATTTTAGGTCCCACTGCTTTCTGGAGCTAGAAAACAATTTCTACAGGTTTAATGTATACTAACAAAATAGTGTACTCTTCAAATGTATACTGTAACCACAACAGGCTGGCAGGCTTGCATGGCAAACACTTCACCCACTGAGTCATCTAACTGGCCCCAAAATGGAAAGATTAAATTTTTGATGTTATATCCAGCTACCCAACATAATTTATAAGCTATATTTGTTAGAAAATCTGTGGGGCAAATGACTTTGAGGTTTTTTTAATACCTGAAATGTCAGTGCATTTTACCTCTGAAAATTTGTCAGCTACCATATAGCGAACCCGCCAAGATTTATCTTCTGCTGCTTGCCGAAGTGTAGGCATTACCAAGGCCTCAAGGTCATCCTGAGACAGTAGCTGGGCAATACTGACACAAGCTTCCACAGCTAGCAGGCGCACAGAATCCTAAAGGAGAAACAATCTGTTCGGTCAGTCTGCTGAAACAGGGCACACTGAGTTAGTGTGAGGCGACGCTGTCACAGGTACCGTTTAAGACAGAGGGAGAGAAACACCATTGGGCTGCTAATTTATGTCAACTTGAGAAGAGGGAGCCTCAACGGAGAAAATGCCTCCACAAGATCCAACTGGAGGCAAGCCTGTAGGGAGGACCACTGTGAGTAGTCCCATCCCTGGGCGGGTGGTCCTGGGTTCTATAAGAAAACAGGCTGAGCAGACCATCAGGGTGCAAGCCAATACGTAACAACCCTCTGTGCCTCCAGGTTCCTTCCCTGAGTTCCTATTCTGGCTCCCTTCAGTGATAAGACTACAATGCGGAAGCAGAAGCCCAATAAACCTTTCCTCTTCAACTTGCAATTCTGGTCAGGTGTTTCATCACAGCGACAAAAACCTTAACTAAGACACCCTCCATATGTGATGGGTGTCTTTAGGTCTTCAAATGGCTGAGTAACTTCTTCCTTTGCAAGACTTAAAAGTGACACTCTGTTCAAATTATATTGACTACAGTCTAGTCTTTATTAAGGACAATGAGAAAGATGTTCTAAATGTTATTAACTGTATATGAATAATGTGTGTGGAAGTCAGAGGACAACATCCTGGAGTCAAATGTTCCACCTTTCCATGGGTTCTGAGCAAAAACAGGCAAAAACTTTTACCACTGGGACAGCTGACTGGTATCAAAATATAAAGATTACTTTTTTAATTTAATGCTATACTCAAACCCTTATTATAATATGAAGCTGAAAAATATACTTACATAAATAACTAATAACATAATTGAAGAGTTTAAAGGACAAGGGAGATCACTTTTTTTTTTGTTTTGTTTTTGTTTTTGTTTTTTTTTTAGTTTTTCAAGACAGGGTTTCTGGAACTAGCTCTTGTAGACTTGTAGACCAGGCTGGTCTCAAACTCACAGAGATCCACCTGCCTCTGCCTCCCAAGTGCTGGGATTAAAGGCGTGCGCCACCACCGCCCGGCCAGGAGATCACTTTGAAAGCTATTTCTAGCTCTCATGGCCATAAGAGTAGCACGAGACAAGTGTGTGAAGGGAGTCACGGAAGGAAGGAAAGATCAACAGTTGAGTAACAGAGTTGAAGTGAAACGCTGAAACTCAAACTGAGACAGTCCTGTCTAGTAAACAGAGAAGAAAATTGGAAAGGCAGAGACAACCCGCTTTTCCATATATAAGGCTGCTCAATGCCAAATGGGACACAAGAATGTCTTTTGAGTAAGAGAAAACACAAAATTAAAGCTCAATTAGACATTAGGAGTTATGATTTCAGACTTGGGAAAATCAGACCTTAACCCTATGAGCACCAAGGAGAAATGGAGCAATGTATACTAACGTAATACAATCGAACATGCATAAGACACACATAAATACAATACATATGCAAATTCAACACAGTACACACGTACTCTCACCACCTGCCTGGTTTATCAATGTCACCTACCTGGCCTTCTCCTTCTATTCTTATCCCTCCTACAACTTGGTGTCCACCCATAAGCCAGAATGACCTTTCAAAAACGTAAATTACATATCACACCTCTTCTCCAGATCTAGGTAGTCTCACTACATCAGAGAAGAAAATCCAAAACCACAGTCTTCTGTGGGCTAATGATGCTCCCACCCCTTCTTTCTTCTCCACTCCCATGATTATTGGACCCGTTCAACTACCATGTTCCAATGTTGATTTTTCCTATCTCATGTCCTCTCTTTACCAGACTCTTGCACTCCTGGAAGGAGCGGAGACAGCATTTTTCTGTCATTGGTCACTTCTTCAGAGCCCTATGCTGACTAGCAGTGCAAGTCCTACTACATTACACTATTTTCATAACATTTATGTCTCATTTTTAGCATGTTTTTCTCCATTAAAATGTAAGTGCCATGAGAGCAGGGTTCCTGTATACCCTTAACACTAGAACTGTGCCCCACATGTATAGGCACTCTATGTAGGCACTCAATGACAAATATTTCTGTCAATAAGTAAGCCAGGAGCAGATGATCTACCAGTCGTCAGAGAAGGCACAGTGTATACATATTTCCTAACAAAGCACTTAATATCTTCTGAGCACCAAATGCTAACAGCCTGCCCACCTATGAATGTGTGAGTTTCAATGTTCACTGGCTTTCATACTCTGAGGCTGCTTCAGCAATACAAGAGCAAAGTCCAACAATTAACAAGTACCTATGACCCCTAGAGCCAAAAATATTTTCTGGCTGGCCTTCGCCAGAAAACCTGCAAATCCCTAGCCTACTATTTTGCAGGAAGCACAGAAGATAAAAGAAAACAAAATTATGCCATGGGAAGTATAACCAGCTAAATTCCAAATAAGGATTCTAAACTTGTCCTGCTGCAACATGGAAACCATCATGTATGTGTGGCATCTGCATGCTTGAAATGTTGCCAGTGTTCAAACTGTAAGACTTAGAAACTTGGGGCCAAAGTCTACATACATTCAAACCCCAACTGAACCACAACTAGCTAAATATATAAATATAGCCTTGAACAAGCTTCATAAACTAGGTGGGCCTCCATTTCCTTGAGTATCTGTGCCATGGGCTATTAGAAGAACCTAATTTCATAATACATGTAGCCACTTAAAACAGGCTGGGAGATATAGTCAGTCTGGCCATGGTTCCCCCCCACATCAATGGATTCAGCTAACCATGGATCAAAATATTTGGGAAATTATTTTTATCTGTACTTAACACATACAGACTGTTTTCCTGTCACCAATCCCTAAAGAAAGTAGTATATAACTATTTATTGATCATTTACACTATAGCTTTATTATTTATTTACTGTGTTTGTGAGAGTGTGGGTACATGCACACTACAGAACATATGTGGAGGTCAGAGGGCAACTTTTGGGATTTGGTTATCTTCCACCTTTCTGTGGCAGGGTCTCTCTTGTTTCTGCTGCTGCACTGTGCACCCCAGGCTGGCTGGCCCATGATTTTCAGGGTGATTCTCCTGTCTCTGCCTCCTATCTCAAAACAGGAGTGCTGAGATTGCAGATGCATGCCACGACATCTAGCTTTGCATGGGTTCTGGAGATTATGGGCAACTATCACCTTCACAGGTTGAGCCACCTCTCCAGCCCTGGTTTATGCTGTATTAGGTATTGCAAGTAGTCTAAAAGTGACTCGGACAAGAGGATGTGTACAAGCTGGCAATGTGCACAATGTGTACACCATTTTACACGTGGAAACCAGCTCTACAGATGCTCCTGCAACCATCCCCACTGCCCACACTGAGAAACAGCTGGATTGACTAATTTAGGGGTTTTCTGACTTTTATCATTTCTACACCAAAGAAACCAGACCCTTGAGTCTAAAATTGTGTGCAGTAAGACCATACACTAGTGCAGAAATTACCAAAGTCTCCATATCACAGTACAGTCCACAAACCTGAAAGACATTCTTCCCTGATACAGCCCTGGGCTTCCTAGTTACCAAACCCAATTCTTCTCTAACTCTTCCTAACAACCACTAAAAAAAGTGGAGCCTGGGCTGGAGAGATGGCTCAGTGGTTAAGAGCACTGACTGCTCTTCCCGAGGACCCGGGTTCAATTCCAGCACCCACATGGCAGCTCACAACTGTCTGAAAATCCAGTTCCAGGGGATCTGACACCTTCACACCAATGCACATAAAATAAAGTTAAATAAATTTTTTTTTAAAACAAGAAAGTGGAGTCTACTTAAGAAAGACACATAGGAGCGTTAGGATAAACACCAGGCCAGAACTGAGTTTTAACTTAGCCAAAGGACCCTACATTAGAGTCAAAACTCCCCAAATAAGTGATTTTTTAATTACTAAAGAGCATATCTGTATCTCCTAAATCTAAAGCCTAAAGTTACCTGTTCATCTGAAGCTAGATTCGTGAACAATGGAACAATTTCAGTTTTCACACTGTCTAATTCCAAAACTTTTGCAAATTCACCCAATTTGGAAGCAGCAGCACGTCGCACCATTGGTGTGTCATCTGAGCACAGGGAACGGAAGTGCCTGCAGCATGAAATAAGGTATTTCCTGTCAAACACTTGGTTAAACATGCCCCAAAACCAGGAGATGGCCATTTAGAATCTTTCCCTTATAAACATTAATGATTAGGTTTCTACTTATAGGTGTAAGAAAGGACCAGGAAAATAGCTCAGTCAGGAAAGTGCCTGCCTCCCAAATGTGACACCCACTCAAGAGTCCCCAGGACCTAGGGAAATAGCTGCACACAGTGGCAGTGCCTACAGCCTCAGAGGTGGTAAGATGGGAGGCAGAAATGGGAAGACCCCAGAAAACTTGCGGGTCAGGTAGGCTAGTCTGTGGTGAAGTTCCAGCCAATGTCTAAAGAAAAGGAGGAAGGTACCTGAGCACCAACACCAGAGGTTGCCACATGAAACACACACACCCATACTCAAGTACACACCCACAGACACACACACACATACACATACTCATACCCAAAAGCCATCAGTATATGCAACTACATGAGAAAGCATCGCCAATCCTGGCAGCCCAGTAAGACGCGCTGAGGGCAGCAAAACATTCTGTAAACTCTAGCTGTGAATCCCCAATAATCCCAAACACTAAAAAATAGTCTCTTACTGTCGAATTTCTGCCTTGACAGCATTTGAAGCTCTGGGATAGCAAACGCTGAACAAACCACACGCAGATGTGCGAGAGGTAAACCAATCCCCACTTGCCAGGCGCTTCACCAGAGGTACAAAATGAGCTTCGAGAGCAACGGGCGTGTGCTCCTGAGATATCTGCCTCAGGGACTCCACAGCCTTGTCTCGAACCACAGTCTCCTCCACAGTAGCCAAGCTTTCCAAAGGAGGCTGCGGAGATTGAAAAAAGCAGAGATGACAACTTATTAAATCCGGTTAGCCACAGATTGACACCTTTTATGTGACTGAAGGGAAACGACACGTGTAACCAGAATGTCAGCTACATCAGACCAAATGGTGACTTCAGTTCACACAGTGGTAACATATGGTGTGGCCAACCTAAAGACACGACTTCTGTGGAAAAGCCAAGATCGCGTGTCCCAGATGGCAATCCCCTGATGGTGTCTACAAATGACACTGTGGAAGAGACTTGACACAGTATCACTATTGTTGAGAGAGGATGTTTAAATGATGTGCACCACATTCAGACTTAAGAACAAGTCCAAATCTAGGGCCGACTGTAGGTGCCACACTACATGGTAATTTCTGGCCAGGCGCCCTAGTTCGTACCCTTTTGTGCACTATCCTACCGTTCTTAGAGGTGCAAGCAATCTATCGATGAGCGCTTGGTGGCATCAATTCATGCAACCAATAAAAAGCTGAGTCAACACCAGGTTTTTTTCAAAATACATTGAGAATCTTTCTAAGAGCCATATAGGAGTTTCAGATAGAACAAGCAAATATTAATTAAATGCAGGGACAGGGAGATCCTGAAGCTACAGAGACATAAAAGACAGGAGAGGGTGGCTGGAGAGATGGCTCAGAGGAATAGAGCACTGGCTGCTCTTCCAGAGGTCCTGAGTTCAATTCCCAGCAACCACATGGTGGCTCACAACCATCTGTAATGAGATCTGGTGTCCTCTTCTGTACTGCAGGATACATGAAGGAAGAAACCTATATACATAATAAATAAAAATCTTTTAAAAAAAAGACAGGAGAGATTCAAGGTCTGGCACTTGTCAGTAACTGAATGTGGCAGCCTGGCAGAAGTGGAGATGGGCTGTTTCTCTGAACCTCTAGCTGACTTTCTCAATTTGCATTTGATCCCAGTAAATTCAGCTTAAGGCACAGCTGCAGAAACTAGAACAAAACTCCACAACAGAACTGACCAAGAGTGAAGGTCAGAACTTAAGGGAAGAAGTGTGCCTGCTTGATATGGTTCAAAAAGGTAAACAGTGGGGGCTGGAAAGATGGCTCAGAGGTTAAGAGCACCACCTGCTCTTCCAGAGGTCCTGAGTTCAATTCCCAGCAACCACATGGTGGCTCACAACCATCTGTAATGAGATCTGGTGCCTTCCTCTGGCGTGTGGGCATACAGGGAGGCAGAATGTTGTATACATAATAAATAAATCTTTTTAAAAAAAAAAAAAAAGGTAGACAGCGCTGCTCTTTCCTAGACAGGATGTCAGAGGCCCACTGAAAAGACACTACATCTTACTAGTCGGTCTCTCAGGATCTGTCCTCTGTCTACGGCAACATCCTCTCACTTCTACAGGAGAAGGCCAAACTCCAGAGAATGGCTTGTTTGAACTCTGCCCATTGATGACCACTCCTGTTTACTTCCACTCCAATTTTTTATACACTAGCAGCTTTGAACCCAAAGTGCCACAGTTGTAACCCTATGACACCCATTCTTTCCACAGTGAATACTGTTAT
The DNA here is from genome assembly GCF_950005125.1 of Chionomys nivalis. Classification (NCBI taxonomy): domain Eukaryota; kingdom Metazoa; phylum Chordata; class Mammalia; order Rodentia; family Cricetidae; genus Chionomys; species Chionomys nivalis. Next base: position 49,911,742 of record NC_080089.1, on the reverse strand, counting down.
GCTGTAGCCCTAGGCTTCAGAAGCAATAAGCGCACAGGAAGCCTCACTATGAAGGAGTCTACATCCAATGGTGGAATCAGATGAGAACAGGCTGTACGGCAAGGGGGTGATCATGAGGCTACTTCAATGGTGGTCAGGAAAGGCCTCTCATACAAAATGCAGTTGTCTGACTTACAAGGAGTCAGCTGTAGGAAATTCTAAATAGCATCTCTCTAGAGGTAACACCTACAGCCAGTGTCTTTTTTTTTTTTTGGTTTTTCGAGACAGGGTTTCTCTGTGTCTTTGGAGCCTGTCCTGGAACTAGCTCTGTAGACCAGGCTGGTCTCGAACTCACAGAGATCCACCTGCCTCTGCCTCCCGAGTGCTGGGATTAAAGGCGTGCGCCACCATCGACCGGCTCTACAGCCAGTGTCTTAAGGCAGTATGAGCTGGGTTTATAGTGAATAGAAAGACCAATGTGTGTGCAATGAATTATCAAGAGGAACACGGTGTATATATTATGAGTATTTCGCTACTGTGAACCAAAATAGCTAACAGAAACAAAGGATTTAATCTGGTTCACAGTTTCAAAGATTCATTTCATGGTTGCCTGGCCCCATGAGCCTCAGCAGAACAACATGGCAGTCACAAAACAGGCAGAAGAGCTTCCCTGCCTTACTACAAAGAAGCAGAGTCCGAGGACAGAAGCTGCCCCAGCACCTACACCCTACAGCTATTCTCGCCTCCTAAGGCCTCCAGAGCCTCCTAAGATAGCGCCACTAGCTGAGGACCAAGTGCTCAGTACACGAGTGGGCTTCTAAGACTGATCGGGATAGATAAGAAGTCTATAGGACTCAGAGGTGAGGAAGGAGGGAAGGGAGGACTTAAAAAAGCCTTCTAGACCAGCGGTGGAGGCACACGCCTTTAATCCCAGCACTCGTGACGCAGAGGCAGGTGGATCTCTGTGAATTCGAGGCCAGCCTGGTCTACAAGAGCTAGTTCCAGGACAGGCTCTAAAGCTACAGAGAAACCCTGTCTCAAAAAACAAAACAAAAAACAAAAAAAGAAGCAAGCCTTCTAGTGCTGGACTGGAGCTCAGTGAATGAGAACTTACCCAGCATGCAAAGGCCCTGGCTTCAATCTCTAGCACCACTAAAAACAACAGTTATCTTCGAGGTTGGACTTGTATAACTGGGTAGCTGGAGACACAACTAAAGAGAGGCAGATTCTGAGGGGGAAATGACAGCCATTTCTAACTCTACAAGTCTCCACTCATCCAACATCCATCTACGTCTAGAGTTCTAAAGAACAGTTCATACTATAGCCAGAAACCATGGCAACCAGTATCATATATACAATATTTAAAGCCCTACAACAGCCAGTCCAGCATTGTCCAGGTGATCCATTTCTAGTCATCCTTTAAGGCCTCATTCATCTGCATGGTGGCGCACACCTTTAATCTCAATCCTCCAGAAGCAGAGGCAGGAGGATCTCTATGAGTTTGAAGCCAGCCTGGTCTATATAGAATTTCAAGCCAGTCAAGGCGACATAGCAAAACCCTGTCTCAAAAATACAAACAAACAAAAGAAAAAAAGACAGCTAAATCAAGTTCCCTTCCCCCCCAACTCTAGCAAATCTTCAACAGCAGACATGAGTTCTTGGATTCAGCTGATACAAGAGCTGAAGTGCCTATATATTATTCATTCATCAACATAATTACCACCTGCCCATAAAAAGAACTGCATGAAAACGCTGCTGTATGTCTATCGCCAGACAATAAAGACGCGGTTGAGTCAACAGAGCTCCAAAAGGAGGGTAGGTCATGGATAAGAACTCACCAGCAAACAGTGGGCAAAGTCAGGACCTCCGACCAAACCAGTGAAATTTCCCAGCTGCTCAGCAAGAGCCAACAGCACCTCATCTTCGTCATAAATTGTATCTGGAGATAACAACAGTTGGTTAGACCATAGGGGCAAGTGCCACTGAGCTGGTACACAGCTGCTGCAACTACCCTTCTAAAAGCATTTTCTTCCTTGTGCGAATCAGAAGTCTTCCGGAATGTTTCACAGAATTATTAAGAAATTCACATCTCACATCAATTACCTTTCCATTAGCTACCCGGCTTATGTTTGCGTTTGTCTGACCTAACATTTCTAGACACCTTGCAGAAGGCACCTGCTCCATCTAGTACTTATTTCTACAGTAGGTAACAAACTAAAAAAAGAAAAAGAAAAAAAGCCAATGGAAAATGGAACGTGTTTCTTTAAAGGACACATACCTGTGAGGAAAGGCAGCAGTTCAGTTCGAGTCCTTTCCACCCCGAGGGCTAGAGCGATAGTCGATAACTTCTTAATACTGTTGAGCCGGAGCTTTAAAAATAAAGTAATCAAGTGGGAAGAACAACAACAAAGCAAAGAGATGGTTGCAAGTCAGGTCAAGAAACGCTGAAAGGTGAGACACTGGCATACAGTATACAACGAAGATGAGCCTTTCACTTAGACCTTATACCTAAAAAGAACTCAAGGACCGTTTAACACGTCATTAGCCAGAGGCTTTCCCAGGGAGGGCACTGAAGGGCCAGCAAAGAAATGAATGAATGAAAACACCGGGGCAGTGGGAGATTCTGAAAAGAGAGAACTCCGGACGGAAGGAAGCAGGTGAAACGGTTAAACACAACTCCTCCCTTTTCAGAGAAAAGTTCTATCACATCTGAGTTAATCAGCTGGGGCGCTCTTCCCACCCAACTAGCCGGGCCAGTTTTCCGGCAGAGCCAGACACTCGCGGCACTTCAAAGGGACCCTGGCCGCCGGGCCGCTCCTCCGCTCCCGGGCGGTCCCGCAACCCACCGGCACTCGCCCACCCGACGCGGGAACTGGTTTCCCGCCCACTGCCGGAGCCACCACCCCGGAGGCTCGAGGTAGGGCTGCTGAGAGTTGAGGCGGACCACCGCGGAGCCGCCGCCGCCCCCGGGTCCCGAACGAACGCCGACTATGGTTCTGCCGACCCCGGAGCCGCCCCCACGGCTGAGCCGGCCTTCCCGCTTCCCTACCATGTGCGCCTCCGCGCTCGCCTCGGCTCCCCAGCCCCAATCTAGTACCTGCACATCCTCATTGCGGAGCTCGTCGATTAAAACCGCGATCGGATAGAGCGAATCATCTCCATCTCCGCCCGCTGCGCCCGGACCGGCCCCGGGCCCCGCCGCGCCCGCCATGTTCTTCCTCCTCTGACTAGTCGCCGCCGTACGCCCTGAGCCCCGGCCACGCCCCGCGCCCAGGCCACGCCCCGCGCCCAGGCAGGCGGGGCTAAATCCTATCCGCCCGCTATGGGGAAGCGAAGGAACCGAGTGTTTAGCCTGCGCGCGGAGGCTCCGGCCTGACCGGCATTGCCTGAACTGGGGATCTGGACTCCAGTAGAAGGGCGGGCTGAGAAAACCAATGGAACCCTTGCATCCTTTCCCCAGCCGAAAGAAACATGGGCAGGGATTCATTCTCTGCTCGCTGTGCTCTGACAGAGAGGGGCCTTCTTGAGTGATAGGTGCGGAACCTCGGTAGCCAAAGACGGTACCCTAGGCCAGGAGGAAGAAGCTTTAGCACCTCCCCCAGACTCCAGGCTGGCCTGGAGCCACCGGGTCTCAGCCTTAATTTCCCCCTGGGCGAGAAGCCTCCGCACAACCCCTCCACCTCTTCCGCTGGCCTGTTTGCCAAAATCGTGGCTGGCTCCTGCTCCTTAAGACAAATAATGTGTGCGGTGAGAGAAAATGAACAGTGCTGTCCAAACTCCTCAGTCAATATTTTTTCCACGCAAGCTGTTCAAAACATGCTGCTCCCTTGTTTTTGTGTTTCTTTTCAGTGTGGTACTGGAATGGCGCCTTCTGTTGTATTGTCTTCCTTTTTTTTTTTTTTTTTTTTTTTTTTTTTTTTTTTAGCCGCTCTTTAGCAAGAAGCAGAAGCACCAAGCATAACTAGGCCCAGTTTTAATCTCCCCAGTTCGGTGGGGTGGAAACTGGCCTCTCTAGACCTCCAAAAGTCCTGCTAGAGGAGAACTCATGGAAAGTTTTCACTTGCATGAAGTAACTTGAATGCCCCGTATTTTTATGTTTTCGACTGAGATGTAAGCGACTTAGACTGGTTGTTCTGTAGAATATCAGTTTCTCAAGTGACACTGTTTTGCGCTTTCATAAAATTGTCAAGTTATTAGTAAATGTAATTTAAGAGGTAAGATTTTTTTTTTCTTTTTAAAACATGGGACCCTTAGCAGGAAACAGGAGATGGTTAGCCCTTAGTAGTCAAAGCTCGAAAACCAGCAGACTTTAGCAGTTTGGGTTTTTATTTTGTTTTGTTTTGTTTCAAATTGGGCCCACAAATGTTTTCTTGAAGGCTTTCGTTTTATTTTTATTTTGATAATTTTTAGAATCACGTAAGGCACAGTCTGGATTGCTGGGGTGTCTACTTTGTTTTTTAAATTACAAAAGTGAGTGTGTGTGCGCGCGCGCGCGTGCGTGCGTGCGTGCGTGTGTGTGTGTGTGTGTGTGCGCGCACGTGTGTGTGTGTGTGTGTGTGTGTGCGCGCGCGCGCGCGCCCATATAAGCCACTTAACAAGTATGGTCAGAGGACAACTTGCAGAGTGGGTTATCTCCTTTTACCACCTGGGTTCCAGTAGCCGAACTCAGGCTGTCCGATTTGGTGGCGCACACCTTCACCCCTGAGCCATCCAGCTGGCCCCAGGACTGCTTTGACCAGCCCTGCCACAGAGTGCAGCACACACAGGCATCAGTTTCTGCACAGCTTTTATTGTGCTGGGCTCATAAGAAATGAACAGAGGGGGATTTTAAGTGAAAAATACGTGTTTATGTACAAAATGAAAGTCAGAGGGCATCATGCAATGACACCATCTCAGTGCTTCTTAAAGTGATGAGAGAATGAAGAAACTGGGGGCTGAGTGTGGTGAGGCCTAAAGCAGCCCCAGTTCACAAAGTGTGGCTTACTTTTAGTAAAAGATACATTTGTCATACTGAATTGCAAAAATATCAACATTATTACTTTTAATAGTATTGGCCTTGTGATTTTATTTGTATTTAACTTGTAAATTTGGTTTTGTAGATGGATAAAGGCTGTAATTTTAAAAGAACATCATATTATTAATTTGTATTTTAAATTTTAAATAACATTTAATAATTTGATGGAGTTTGCAGGATTTTTGTTTATTCTTTTCCCCTTAAAAGTATATCCAAGCCGGGCGGTGGTGGTGCACGCCTTTAATCCCAGCACTCGGGAGGTAGAGGCAGGCGGATCTCTGTGAGTTCGAAGGCAGCCTGGTCTATAAGAGCTAGTTCCAGGAGAGGAACCAAAAAGCTACGGAGAAACCCTGTCTCGAAAAATCCAGAAAAAAGGAGGCTGGAGAGATGGCTCAGCGGTTAAGAGCATTGCCTGCTCTTCCAAAGGTCCTGAGTTCAATTCCCGGCAACCACATGGTGGCTCACAACCATCTGGATTGAGGTCTGGTGCCCTCTTCTGGCCTGCAGACATACAGACAGAATATTGTATACATAATAAATAAATAAATTAAAAAAAAAAAAGCTGGCTATGGTGACACATCCCAGCACTGGAGAGGCAGAAGCAAGCAGGCGGGTCTCTTTGAGTTCAAGTCCAGCCTGGTCTACAGAGCGAGTTCCAGGACAGCCAAGGCTACACACACACACACAAAACCTGTTGGGGAGGGGACAACACTGACTAAATAAAGAAAATTTAAAAATAAAAGCCATGCTTAAGGGTACATACCTTTAATCCCAGCACTTTGAAGCCAGCCTGCTCTAAACAGTGAGCTCCTGGTCAGGCGAAGCTACATAGTGAGACCCTGTGTCCCTCCCCCAGAAAAAAGTGCACCCAGGTGCATGCTCAGAGGTGGGGATACATAGATAGTTTTAGGCCAGCCAGGGTTCACAGAGAGACCTCGATGGATCCAGCCCGGCATGGGAAGCTCAAGCCAGCGATCCTACCTGTGCTTGCCCATCACACAGCGAAAGAGAAACAGAGGGCTAAATTCGGACTTGGTATTTTACCAGGAAGAGGATCAGAAGAGTTCCTACGACCTGGAAGCAAGCATTTCTATCCCCTGATCTAAAATGTGTTCAGAAATGATAAAAGAGGCAAGCACAGAGGAGGAGCAGACCGTCATTCCCACACTTTGATAGGCTAATAAAATCGGCGCGCCGCGCCTTAAGCTCCTCTGCTTCAGCGTCAGATGTGATCTGCTCAAGCAGGCACCATCAGGTGGAGGCCTAAGGAATAACTATCATTAAAGATGAAATCACAAGCTGAGGAAATAGAACTCAGAAAATTGCCTGCTTTGAGAGTCATCCAGACCAGACTTCAATCCCCACCTGTGTCTCTGACTCACTGCGACCCACATACCTCTCCCCAAGCCTCGGTCACAGGCTCCACCCCCATCCCCTGTAAAACGGAGCTAACCACCTGGTTCCTACTCCAGTAACTGTGAGGCTCAGAGAACAAAGCAGGTAATAAACGCAGAGATGCCAATAAACCCTTCAGGAAAGAATGCGGATGAAAATGGGCCACAGCCGGGAGAAGCTGCTTCCCAAAGGGGGCCAGGTTCAAAGGCAGGCTTTGAGGAAATATGATCTACTGACCATGCAAGGGTTTTGTCATAAATGTAGATTCCTGGGCCTGTGGATAGAATGTGTGTTTTATAGGCTCAAGGCTTTTGCTTCAATCTACAGGATAAAAAATGAAAAGTTAGCTAGGGAGACAGTTCAGTAGGGAAGAGGGCCCACTACATAAACTCCTGAGTTCAGACTACCATTTAAAAGGGCTGGATGTTGGCCGGGTGGTGGTGGCGCACGCCTTTAATCCCAGCACTCGGGAGGCAGAGGCAGGCAGATCTCTGTGAGTTCGAGACCAGCCTGGTCTACAGAACTAGTTCCAGGAACAGGCTCCAAAAAAACCACAGAGAAACCCTGTCTCGAAAAACCAAAAAAAAAAAAAAAAAAAGGGCTGGATGTAGCAATAACATCTTGTAGCCCTAGTGTTATGATAGGGAGAGATGGGGGCCCTTGGGACTCACTGCCTGACAGCCCAGCCCTGAGTTGAGTGAGAGATGGTGTAAGACTTTAAGACAATCCTGAAGCCATTTTTGACAATTCTGAATCCTCTCAGCCTCCGTGCCATAGTGCTTCCCCTCCTCCCCTGGGAACCAAGGACCTAACAGCTACACTCGCACATACTCAGTTCCTGAACAATTACCCATATACGTATGTTTTGATTCGGTCGCCTGGGAAACGGGGTCAAAATGACCTCTTACCTCACCTGATCTGGCAACAGCTCTCCAGTCAATTATTGGTAATAGCCCTTTCAAATAAGCCAATCAAAATAGTCAAAGAACAACCCCCCTTGCTTCTGTGGCCCCTTTAAAAGTAGACTGTACCAGCTATTCGGGGTCCCTCGGCTTCCCGAATGCTGGGGGACCCTGTCATGACAGAATTAATAAAATCCTCATGCTTTTGCATCGGCTGTGGTGTATGAGATGGTCTCTGGGGGCGACTCCTCCTCGGTGTTTGGACGCTGGAGTTCAACATTGGGGGCCCTTGGGACTCGCTGCCTGACAGCCCAGCCCGGAGTTGAGTGAGAGATGCTGCCTGTCTTAAGGGAATAAGTACTGGAGAATGATTGAGAAGGACACCCTCACACATGCCTCCTACACAAACACACACACGCACATGCTGCATGCACACATGCATGCACACATGCATGCAAGTGCACACGTACACTTTTAAAAAAGAATTTAATTTAATACATCCCAGTTCTCAGGAGGCAGAGGGAATTTGATCTCTGTGAGTTCCAGGGCAGCAAGGGCTATATAGTAACACACGGTCACAAATAAATAAATACAATTTTTAAATCTTTTTTAATGCAAACTCCTGGCCTCTCCCTCAGACTTGCTGAGTTAGAGTCCTTAAAACTGGAGCCGGACATCTTACAGGGCTCTCCAGCCCAGAGACTATAGTGTGATTGATGGTTGAAACTCACTAAAAGGTTTATCTGGAAAGACAATTAATTACCAGGTCCAGCAACAGGCACCAACTCAGAAAGGATCTACAGTCTTTGGAGGCCACTTCTGTCCAGGAAAAACAAACAACAATGCTAACTGCTTATCAATAAGCAATTCTGTCCCTCCTGGCTATGGGTTTTGCCTGATTAGAAAGATAATCCCTCTGCTGCTGATTCCTGGCAGCGGGCCATGCCCTACCAATCCAGCCTGTGGTACTGAACTACTTCCGTACCCCACTATCCTTCCCAAGGCTGCCTCTACCCTTCTCTCTGCTTCCCACACACACCACAAGAAACTAATGACCAGGGAGCCCAGAGGCAACAGCTCAGCCTAGGCTGAGGATGGAAAGCAGCTCTGAAATGAGACTATCTCAGCACAAAGCCAGAGCTCTGCCGCCCACACAACAGTTCCCTCAACCAATGTGAACGAGAAAAGGCAAGGCTAGACTTGCCCAGGTCCTGCACAGTAACGCAAGGCTATGATCGCACAGCTTGGCGGAATCAACAGCCATCATAGGTCTCTTGTGTCGCACAGAAAAGGACCAAATCTGAACAACACTGTCATCCTCAATGGGCTCTTTGCCTCTTCCTCACGGACACAGAGGTTTACAAACAGGAGGAGTGGCAAAAGCGGATCCCCTCCAGTCACTGGAAGAAACAGCTAGAACAGAGGGAGACCTGTAGGTTAAAGCACTCCTAGACCTCTGGCCCACTAACAACACCAGCAAGAGAGGAATGAGGCTCAGTTCGTGAACTGAGGGATTGGTTGCAGGACATACCCCTGTGCCGAAGTCCAACAATGCTCAAGGTGCTTCTATAAAATGGTTTGGTACCTGTGTCCAGACTGCACCCAGACATCTCCAGATCATTTCACCTAACAAGTCGATGCTGTAACAACTGAATATTAGGGCATAATGAAAAGGAAATATGTCTGCTCATAGTCAGTAAACTTTCATTTGGATCTAGGGATGCAGGACCTAACAATAAGAGATCTGCATCTTCATTTAGCAGGACGATCCTGTAAACTGACTCCCGGGTCCATGTTTAATTCATTCCAACGTAACAGCCGCCCTGGTGGCACTTGTGACATCTTAAATTCATATTCAAACACTGCCTCATTCTAAGGAACTCAAATGTTTTCTTCCCGGTCTCAAATATCGATCTTTTCGCCGTCTTTCCCTCTCTTTTCTTTGAGTCATATTTCTCCCCACCCTCTTCTATGGATGGCAGTACTCCAACAGTGAGAGGCGGCTTTAGCTGAGGTCACACAGCAGTGAAATGAATGCAGTCCTCACAAGCATGACAACTGCTATTCTCTCCCTCGTCCCCTCAGCAGCCAGGGTAAAACATTACCTGAGTTCTTGTAAGAACAAATCAAAGAACCGGTCTAACCAGGTCTGGTTTAGTATACTACAAACGACCATTGGGAGGACATTTGGGAGTCAGGGACACTGTGGGGTGCAGTGCCATTTCTACCAGTTGCCAGCTGCGTGACGCAGGGCAAACAACTTCTTCTCTATGAATCTTGGTTTGTGTACCTATAGCCTGCCCGGCTTCTTTGTGTGGCTGTTCAGAAAATTAAATTCATATAATGCTTAGAGCTGAATATGGCAGCATGCACCTACAAACCCAGCTCTTGGGGGTCTCTCCAGGAAGATCAAGGATTCCAGCTAATCCATGCTACATGTCTTAAGAAAAATCAAGCCAGTGTGGTGGCATTCAGGAGGAAGAGGCAGGTGGATTTCTTTCTTTCTTTCTTTTTTAGGTTTTTTCGAGACAGGGTTTTCTGTGTAATTTTTGAGGCTGTCCTGAACTAGCTCTTGTAGACCAGGCTGGCCTCGAACTCACAGAGATCCACCTGCCTCTGCCTCCCGAGTGCTGGGATTGAAGGCATGTGCCACCACCGCCCGGCTGAGGCAGGTGGATTTGTTAGTCTGAAACCAGTCAGTGCTACATCTCCCTCCAGATTTTATTTAAATATCACCCATTTCCCCATATTTCTGATAATGTCCCTATTTGGTAGCTAGACTCACTGTATTTTGAACTTGAAACATGAAGACTGTTACACACATTTGGGTCTTGATTACCGTACTGAGCCTCCCCAGCATAGGATGTCTTACCTATGGCATCCAGAGATGCCCAGCTCTTCTCTGCTCAACAGGGTAGAGTCCAGCTTTTCTTCCCCTCTGTTATCTTAGAAACTTCTTATCAAAACTAGGCCCAGGCAACAGCACAGTAGCCCTCAGCAGACCAGCACAATTGCCCCTGGCCAGAGATTTGATCTCACAAAAGCAGGGCTTACTTTCATGCCTTCTTGCTCTCCAGGGAGCTCTTGCCTGCATCTCCCCTGAAGGTGATTTCCTTCTCACTTCCTTTTCAGAGCTACCCAGGAGAACTGTTAGGAGAAAAGTCAGCAGGCATAAGAAAGGACCTGGGCCAAAATCCCTTGCACATGCCTCTCATAACTTGGCAGAAATATAGCCGGGGCTGTAACCACAAGCCAGAATGTATACTAATTTCTAGGACTTCAGGAAATCCACTCTCTCTCTGATCTGGCTATGAGATTAATGTATCTGGCAGTGTTCTAGGAAAGCCCCAGCGAAGACTGAACGTGCTGTCTGCAAACTCTAGGCTGTGGTCACTGAAGAGGAACAAGGAGCTTAAAGAAAAAGGGTAACGGCCTTGACTAGATCTCATTCCCTTTGCTCATCTGTTCTTTCCAAGCCCCCACCCCCTAGCATCCCAAAGGAGGTGAAGGATAGCAGACGGATGAGGATGTGCCCGGTGGTAAAGTCTTGTCTAGCAGAGTTGGGTCCTGAGTTGGATTCCTAAGAGAGGGACAGACAGTGGTGGTGCAAACCTTTAATACCAGCACTTGTGAGGCAGAGGCAGGTGGATCTCTGTGAGTTCAAGGCCTGCCTGGTCTACCAAGCGAGTTCCAGGACAGCCACAGCTACAGTGACACACTGTCTCAAAAAAAAAAAAACCAAACCAAACCAAACAAACAAAAAGAACAGGATAGAATCTTTCAGGCTGTGGTGGTATATGCCTTTAATCCCAGCACTCGGGAAGCAGAGTTCGAGGCCAGCCTGGTCTACAGAACAAGTTCTAGGACAGGCTCAAAAATTACACAGAGAAACCCTGTTCTGAAAAACAAAACAAACATGGATTATACACATGGATTGTAAGTGCTCTATGACCAAGCTACAAACCCTGCTCAAACGGTAGCTTAAGCTGCTGTTTGGATGTTTTCCCCACAAATCCAATCTGATGATCTAGAGGATACAAAAGAAAAGTGTCAGGAGCCGTGTCCCCCCAAAATTTACAGGAAGCACCGCCGTGAGGAGTTTTTGCAGAGGGCTTCACTTCTCAATTGTATTGAGAATAGTCTTATTGACCAAGCCTATCCCGCACCCAAATTAACTGTTAATTGAGAGTTATCTGCTAGCGGAACCTGCCTCACATTCCAAACTATCTAGACAACTAGGTGTGTCACCTTGTGACTTCCCGACCAAGGAATCGTGACCCGACCCATCGTAACCTCTCAGACTCCGTGATGGGCGTGGACCACGTGGCAAGACCCCGTGCTCCAGCCCCCCAAGCTCCCCATTCAGGGGCTATATAAGCTGTAACCATGACCCTAATAGACGGAGGCTTTGACAAATACGCTTAGCCTCCTTCCTGCTTATCAGCCTATGTCTTTCAGGTGGTGCCTCTCCGTGACCCTGGAATAACTGGCCAGCCAGGCGGGTTACAAACCCTAGACAGAGTAACCCGTCGAGGCGGCTACAGAAAAGAAAAGAAAAACCCTCCCCTAAATCATAAACTATCAGTCTCAAACCATACAGTCTCCATGCTTCTAAGGTTAAGCTGGAAGGATGGTGTCAGGTGGCAGAGCTGAAGGAGAGGACTCTCATCCCATACGTAGCTGCATAGCTGACCTTGTTCAAATCCCAAGTCCACCTACACAGTTGTCTGCACATTTAAAATGTGAACACTGCTTCCTTCTGCAAATGTTTGCTTTTCAGCTCACGGGCTAGGCATGAGGAGTAGTCATAACTGAAGGTGTTCTAAGGCCTTTTACTGCCCAAGGCTCACACCCTGCTAAACCCCATTACCTTCCATGGAGCTACTGAGCTGTAAATGACGTGCTGGCATCAGAAGGTGAGAGCATTAGACAGTTCCTAGATCCTCCCGTCCCGTCTGCCCGTCAGTATCAGCACGGCAGCAGTGGTACCGTTAGGGATGTGTACGTGATAAAACTGGCCATATGGGAAAGCCTGACAATGGGCAGGTGGCTGGTAGCTGCCCCCCAGGAGCAGCTGTTCCTCCTCTTCAAGAACACGTTTCTTGCCGGGCGGTGGTGGCGCACGCCTTTAATCCCAGCACTTGGGAGGCAGAGGCAGGCGGATCTCTGTGAGTTCGAGGCCAGCCTGGTCTACAAGAGCTAGTTCCAGGACAGGCTCCAAAGCTACAGAGAAACCCTGTCTCGAAAAAAAAAAAAAAAAAGAACACGTTTCTTTTTTTATTATCTACAGATACAAGCAAGGACATAACAAATACAACTGAAATTAACAGAGAAGTGTCACCTTGTAGGATTGCCTATCAACCAGGGGATGCTAAACGTGATGGATAATTCACCCACACAGGAAACATCTGTGGCTGTAGAAATACATGAAGCAACATAAGGACATGTCCCAAAGCTCCCAGTTTGGCTGTTTCAACATATCCTGGGATTACAGCAAACCCCAAGCAGCTAAATTCCTGGAGAGAAAGGACCTCTGTGATTTTTAGTGAGAGGAGGGTGCCCTCTGCTGGACACTGAGTCCCCATGATGGCGCTACAGATAGGGTGCACCTAAAGCAAATGTGTGGCAACAAATTTAATCTCTGGCATTGCGTGTGAACACACACATACACACACACGTGCACTGTACTGTATTCAGCCATCACGGGCTGTGAAGATGAAAATATAGAAAAAGCCCAAGACAATAGAAATAGGACGGATCAGGAAAGCTTCTAAGATTTCTTTTAAATATCACACTGAGAGACCCACCTGTTTGCCCATGTAGCTCCACAAGTATTATTCTGGAAAGAAAGAATAGAAACACCCTCTAAGGTATCCCAGGGAAACTTAGAGACATGCTGTTTATAAAGGAACGAGAAAGAGGCACCACGAGCTCCTGAATGGAACATGGTGTCTTCTTAGTGGTTGAATGAACACACTTCAGGTCACTTCTCTCGAAATGGGATTAACCTTTGCTCCCATGCCTCGGCCAGCCAGCAGCTGCTGCAAAGAGGCTGTCAGAAAACAGTGGCAAAACACAGAGTGGGGGCTTCTCCACACTCGGCTCAGTGAAAAGCTAAGTGTGCCTCCCCCCGCCACACACACACACACTCACACACACACACTCACACACACAGGATTTCTCTGTGTAGCCCTGGCTATCCTAAAACTCACTCTGTAGACCAGGCTAGCTCGAACTCAGAGATTCACTGCCTCTGCCTCTTGAGAGTTAAAGTCCTGAGTTATCATGATCAGCTAAGCTAAGTGTGTCTCTCACTAATCATACAAAGCTGGCTCCAGGATGTGCCTTAAGAAGATGGGCTCAACACAAGCACACATTTTTACTCCCATTGTCCTGTTCAACATGGGTTCTTGCCTCAGAGGCCAAGCAGGGTCAAGCCCTACAATGAAGGTTGAGATTGCCTACTCAAACTTTCTTTTCCTACCTAATAAATCCATATATGGCAAAAAAAAAAGTAATTGTATTTTTTTTTTTTTAGATGTGTTAACTAGAACACTCCAGGAGTCCTCAAGCATCCATTAGCATCTATCAGTGTCTGACTAGTTAACTGGTTTTCCAGCAAGGATTCCAGAGGGCATGGGAGACAGAGCAGGTAAGGAGGCTTGGCCAAGAGAGGGGAGAGACCCAAATAAAGGCCTGGGAGACTGGGGGTTACAATCAGAAAAGGATAATAGCATTCCGTCGGCTTTGTTAGTAATGGTCTCTGGTGTGAAGCTTACCTAGTCTTTATCAAGGGCAGTGGTGTGTAACACTGGCTACGCACTAGAAGGCTCTAAACACAATGAAGCCTCTGCTCACCCCAAGTGGCTAGCTCTTTACTCCTGAGGGAGGGCTGTGCAGTGTGGCAGCTCGACGGCCTCCCTCATGCTCCTACCCTGCAGCTCTGGCTGAGAACTGCTGCTCCCTTGGTTGTGATTTCTGCAGCACTGAGTGCAATGTTTCTACAACATCCAGTCAAGAAACCGAGAGGCCCTGCCCTTCTTTATTTGGCAATGCAGCTGACTAGTGAGCTTAAGGGACTGACCGAAGGGCAAAGGTGCTGGTTGCCCAACTGTTCCTACAAATGGAGATCAAAGAGCCTTCTTACAGCAGATGCTGCCTGCAATCCATGACGGTCCTTGAAAAGCCCTACTCTGAGGAAATCGGTCTTGAATCATCTACTTGGGCTTTTAAGGCCCATCAAAAAGTTACCTAGGTTATGCTTTTTTTTTTTATCTCCAGGTAAGAAACTACAGAACAAACCCAGAAAGTAAAAAGAAAAACAAAAGCAAACAGAAAGTCTGACTTACTTTGAAGTGTTTTAAAGATACTTTAAGATACACTTAAATTTCAAGAAAAAAAAAGTTCATACTTAAATGTTCACTTAAATTGTTCAGTCAAACAAGCTATTTAGTTTACAAGGCTCCAGCAGGAAGCGTCCAGCTGTCCTTGCCACTACAGCCCCACACCGTGACTTCCCTAACCTCAATTTCCCTCATTTCACTGGTTGGACGTATTGATTTGAACTTGTTCAAATGTCAGGTCTAGGCGGAATTCCACAGCTGGGAAGATGCAGGGAAGTTTTCAGCTTTACAATATTATTTGTTACTTAATATTCAATCTGAGTGTGTGACCACAAATCCAGATTGCGGATGAGCATCTTCTACAAAGGACAGGGGACAAGAAGAACCTAACACCTCATCACACCAACAAGAAAGTCTTCTAAGCCAGACTCATTCGGAAGAAAATCTGCGCCAAGTCTGACCCTCCAAAATCAGGGAATAGAGAAATGTAAATATTCCATACAGGGCCTTGTTGCTCTTTTTAGAAGCAACCTCAGGAATGTGCTCTCGTGCCAAAGTCTGGAGGTCAGAACTGCTAAGCCCCACACATACACTAACAGGCTGACTCAAAAGCTGCCCTTCTGAGTTCTCAAGATTTCTGACTTGCTGCATTTTCTGTGTCTAAGAATTCAGACCAAGATGCTGGGCACAGTAACTCGTGAGTCAACAATGGGAGGTTGAGGCAGGAAGATTGCTGTGACTCCTAGGCCAGTCTGGGTGACGTACTGAGTTACAGACCACTCTAGGCTACAGAATCAGACTATGCCTGAAAATATAAAAATGAAAAATCTGTGCCAAATTGAAAGCAAGAGCTGTTAGTAAAAAGGTGTCTTTTACTTTTCTTTCCTCGTTGTCAAATACATGGGAGCAAAACAACGTTGGGGGATTGCTGGGCCCCGAATAAGACGGTATGGAGCCTGCTCCATTGTGCCAGTTATTATTCCTGAAACAGGTTTACAAGGTTTCTGTTTAAGGTTGTCTGCTCCTAACAAAGGGGTCTGAAGTCCGGAGGAATCTAAATGAGGCTCTGAAGATGGAGAAGCACACGGACAGAGAGCAAAGGCGGTGTCCTACACAGGACAGAACAATGACTCCAATGGCCTTTTCCCACCTGGGACTAGATTAATGACCGCGTCTAAAATAACGTGGGAAAAATAAATTAAATCTCAAGGACACCTGGGTCAGGTGGGAAGAAAAGTGAAAAGTAATTCTGCAAAGTCAGGTGATGAGGTGGGAAGAGAAGAGGAAGTGAAGACAAGGATGGAGAAAGCTCCCTTTCTCCCACCCCCCAAATCCAGCACCTCCCCAAGGGGGAAGTTACCCAAATGCCAGCTGTAACTGGGTCACGATGCCAATGACAACCAGACTCTTGAACTCCAGAGCCTGAAGCCCAAACCCTAAGATAAGCTAGGCATGTGGCACATTCTCTCCAGCACAATGCTCAACAGTAAATTCCTGTGTGCTCAGCTTCTCCTGGAAGGAACGAAACTACCACTGTGATTCCGGAGGGCGTCTTCCCTAAGTTTCAGGGAGCACAGTCTGGACTCTGACCTGTGAAAGCTGCATCTGTGAACCGCGACCTGGGGATGGAGGACACAGAAGTTGTGCTGTTTCCAATTCCAATTCCCAGCGAAGATTAGAAGCTGAGTGTGAATGAAAAAAGCGACCTTAAGAAAGAGGAAACCAGGCTGGAGAGTTGGCTCAGTGGTTAAGAGCACTGGCTACTTGCTGTTCTTCCAGAGGTCCTGAGTTCAATTCCTGCAACCACATGGTGGCTCACAACCATCTGTAATGAAGTCTGGTGTCCTCTTCTGGCCTGCCTGTCTACCTGCAGGCAGAATAATGTATACATAATAAATACAATCTTTTAAAAAAAAGGGGGGGAATCAAGCTCGAGGTGGGGGTGACACCTTTAATCCCAGCATTTGGGAGACAGAGGCAAGTGAGTCTGAGCGGGCTGAGAGTTCCAGTTCATACAGCACTACACAGAGAAACCCTGTCTCAAAGGGGGAGGGGGCAAACTGCCAACATTTATTGACTTTTTTCCTTCACAGAAATACAGTAGGCATGCAATGTAAACACTGCCACGGAAAAAGCACAAGGATCAGGAAGACGGTGAACTGGATGACACGGGCTTCAGCACTGTGCTGCTTCCTGGTTTCATTGGCTTCAAGAATCCCAGGGTTACATGGGATGGATACTCCAGCGAGCCCCTGAAACTCCAGCAGTGCCTTATGGAAGCCTTGAGCTTCTGCTTACAAAGCCATTGTCATTCATTTACCGGAGGAATTCAACGTGGGAGCCTAAAAGTAGACGCCCATGTAAGTTTTTACTGCATCCGTAGAGGCGGAGATTTAAGCACCTCTTTGCCTCTTTGATGTAAACAAAATTAACTACACGAGAAGCCAAGCCGTCTGGTGTTAGCCAGAACAGAAGGCTATACAGCCAGCTGCCTCCCGTTCACTCTGTCCTAGGAAGCAGAACACAAGAGAGGGTTCCCACTGGGGAGCCTCACCTAAGGACTCCAAAGCTCTTTCCCAGAACTCCAGACCTAAAGAAAAGGTGACTGGGATCAATAACCACCCTGCTATAAAACCACGTGTAGCAAGCCTGATTCAGTAATAAGGAGTACAGGCTGCAGCTTTCCGCACTTACCAAAGAGATTAAGATAACCTGTGTTTTTATCAGATGACAAGAAAAGGCAAGAGGCAGATTTTGTTAACAGATTCCTATCATGCTGACTGGGTCAATAATGGCACTCAGTGTCACAAGATTTAGGTTCAGATAAGGCTGCTTTCGGGCTAGAGAGCAGAGAAGTCTGGATTGGCCAAGTCTCCCTACTACTTTGTCCTACCCACAAAGATTATGGATCATATGTGAGCTCGATCCTCAGCAGCGACATCTACACGTGTGTACCTCACTCTAAGGACCGAGCAGAGGTATGTGCACAGGGGTGCTTGGCAGAGATGTGAGACTGCCCATGATGCCCTTCTTCTTCCCAAGGGAAGCTAACCAACCCCTAAGTGTTGAGAGGTACCTGGCATAGTGTCCACAATGTATTGTGCCCTCACCAGAAACAGAATGGAGAAAACCAGAGTAGGGTTTTCAAAGGGACTGGAACCGACAATCCCAAGAGAGCTCTATGCCCACCTGGCCTTTATAATTTATAATTGGCTACTTTATAATTAAGTTCTCACTGAGGTGACTGTGTGTACATGTGTGAGTGCATGCACATATGTATGTGGAAGCCTAGGTTCATGTCAGGCACCCGTGGAGGATCGTTACGTTTGTTTCAGACACACATGATCAAATAGCTTAACTCTGTACCATTTTGGGGGGTGTTTGCATATGTTAAGAACTGAACCCTGGGTCTTCCACACAGTAAACATGCGCTCCACCACTCAGCCACGCTCCTAAGTCCCACATTTTGATCAGACAAGAGCTGCCCTTCACTGAACCCCATCGACTCTTCTGTGCATCCTACAGGGCCTTGGCTTCTGAGATAGACTTCACTGCAGTTCTTTGATTGGACAAGAGCTGCTCCTCTCTGAACCCCGTCATCGACTCTTCTGTGCATCCTACAGGGCCTCGGCTTCTGAGATAGATAGGCTTCACTGCAGTTCACACCCCACTGTTTGCCTTGGAAAGTGGCGATCAGGTGCTGAGAACAGAATTCCAGGGACCATGCACACAGTAGGGCTGCGGTCTATCCTTCCTGTGCAGCTGTCATTCCGTATGTCTGAACCTGCTTCCTCACCTCTGCTTCATCAACTCTAATCGGTATTCTTTCAGAGGGGAACCCCCAAGAGTAAATAGTTTAATTTAACTACTTATTTTTCTGTTCTCTTTATTCTTTTATTGGGACTAATTCACATTAGAAAGTTACTTTCCTTAAAAAGAAAAAAAAAGGAAACAGGAAAATGGAAACAGTGAAAATCAGATCTACCCTCTGCACTACTAGAACCTGCCACCCTTAAGGAAATAAGGCACCTGTAACATGGCCCACGGGGACAACAAGAAGTCTGTACGCAGAAGATCCTGTGAGTTATAGAGCCAGGACCTTCCTACCGAGATCTGGCAATACCACACAGCACTGCTAAGTGAGGTGTCACCCACAGGCTCCAAAGGACTCAAAGAACTGTACCTAAACATCTTCCTTAAAACAGAAATTGACAAAACAAACGTGGCCTGTGGTCAATCCAATCCTCCTCCCAAGTCGTGTTTCATAGGTGGAGGAGAGGCATGGACAGTCTGAGAACGTGAGAAGTCAGACAGCCTGGATTCGACACCCAGGCCTATGACTTACTGCCCACACATATGACAAGGGACAAGCCACTTCTCCTCTCCCCCTTCATCTGCTTCCTCTTCTGTGAAGTGGGTCCTCACAGTGGCTGAGGATCAAATGAGACACTGAGAAAATGTCTTCTACATTGTGCCGTATTGAAAGGGAAGGGGAACTAACAAGCAGCCTTTTGTAGTCGTTACCACCACCTATGCAACTAACTAGACCACCTGCTCGAGGACACTTTGCAGCAGAATTGAGGTGTGGGTGCTATATGCACACTGTCCTTTTCATTTCACCGGGGCTGTCATTTTACACAAAGGAATTCTCAATGTCCGCAAAATGGCCTCAAGCTACTTTAAAATATGATGTCACCCAACTCTACTGACATACTTCTCTCCAAAGATGCCCGCTATAGTTGTACAGAGTCTAGGATTCAAGATATATCATGCTGAAGCTTTTTTTAAAAATCTTAAAACCCTTCAAAAATAGCAATATGATTATTATTGATTTTAAAGAAAATAAAATGAAAATTAGAGGCATCATAAATAATAAGATTAGGTCACAGTTCTTCAGTGGTCGCCTTTTTCCTGAGCTCCCAGGCCAGGGTTGCAGTCCTGCGAATGCGTCTTGCTGGAGGGGGAAGGACATGTCACTTGGCAACTAGGCTGCGCTTCCAAGCACTCGGATTTGAACAAGGTCTGCTAGGAGCTGCCAAACAGCTTTGGTGGAGAAACCAGGTACCCTAAAGAAGGCTTGCTAGTTCCCGACGCCAGGCCAGAGCGTGCAGAACTGCTAGCACACACACCCAGTCAAGGGCTCTCAGCTCTTCTGGGAGCGGCTTCTGCTCTCCTCCACTCTAGAAAATAATTGAAGAGAGAAAACCATTGACAAGTGGAGCAATGCATCTCCCCAGGTGCTCGGGACTCTGCCTATCTGCAGAAAGCTCACATGCAGAACACACACAGGGGCAGGAAGTGTGTGACTCTGACAGACGTGATGAGTTCAGAGCACCGGAATCTGGCATTCTTGTCAGGTGACCTTTATTACGAGCGTTACAGCTCAGTGGAACCACTAGTTAACATGATGGCTGTCCGCTGGAGCCACGGGGCTGTTGCTAACCTCCACTTTTCTTCCTGCTTTGCTTTGCTTTCCGAGGCTTAAGGATGGTGTAGTTCACATACACCGTATACTGATCCGACAGGAAGGGGACATAGAATGCCCGAAATAGCTTTGAAGACCTGGAAGAGAAGAGAAAGAAGGGGTAAGAATCTCATCATTTTACTAACGGCTCTGAAAATAGTTTAAAAAAAAACCAAGGTTACCTCAATGATTATATTTTATATAAATATGGAAAAATCTACTATTCAGATACCAGATCATGATAATTGACCTTGTTACTCATGCCCCCCAAGAAAGTATGTTGCCCTAATAAACAGCCTTTCAAGAGCTATGGGTCTGCATTTTGCATTTGAACATGACACACAAAAGTTCTAGGGCATACAAAGTTCCAAGTAATTTTTGCACCTGTTAAACAATTACAGAAATGCAAAATGTTCAAACAATCCTGGCTCCCTAGAGAGACGAGGAAAACCGTGTCCTGGGTCCCCGTGCGGTGCTGCAGCAGTGCCTCAACTGAGGCTGGTCTACACACAAGCTCATGCTGGCACAATATGTTCTGGAAAATTCCCATGACTGAAGTATGAGAACTGGAAACAATCTACCAGGGGTTTTGAAGCATGTAAGCGATTTGGGTTTAAATTTGTTTATTCTATCTGATAAATCTATAGAAAGGTGACAATGACACTCCCGTCTCAGAGAGCTCAGGATCAGGCAGATTAAGCAGCTTGTTCAAGTTCATCGTAGTAACTGATAAGACCCTCATTCAAGAGCCTCATCCATGCTTGATTCTCGAGTCTACAAGCTTAGCCATTATGGCTTATCTTGCAGCCTATGGATTTCTCCTTTCCTGGAAGAGGGTAATGACAGCTTCAAATACATCAAGTATTACTTCCTGATTGAGTTCTTCAGTCTGAAAATCCCAGCTGGCCTGGTTACTGATACCGGAAACGAGATAGCTGAAGGTGTCCGTGGCCAGTCCTTTTCCAGACTCTAAACTTGTAAATGTCATGTCGACGTGGCATTTGCACTGGCAGCCTACCTCTGAGCTTGGCAGACTCCTGTGATGCCTGCACACACAATGATATTGCACTTGGCAAACCCTCCTCTTAGAGGCTGACAGTGCCCTGTGCCCAACAGAGATGCACTTCACTTCGGCAGCCAACAGCTTGGGTAGAGAAAAGAGGTGTAGAGGAGAGGGGCAGATAAAGCAGGACTCTTGGGAGCAGATGAACAGGAAGAGGATGCATCTGTCCCAGACAAAAGACGTTCATTTCCTCCTTTTGCTCACAACACACAGAAAAGGTGATGTCTAACACCTTTCAGGTCAGTGGCCGGTCTAGATTAACACAGTCATACATGCTCCAGTGGACTTGAGCCCTCAGTGTGACCTCAGGGTCTGCAGAGCCAGCTGTGGTGTCTTCCTTCTGGAGCAGCTCATGCGGTTTCAGCACAGAATGAACCACTGGAAGCATTTCTACCTGCTTCAGGCCTCCACTGAACACTGTTCAGAATCCTGACTTCAAAATTTTCCATCTTTAATGGTCTTAAGAAAAAGTGGCACAGGAAGACACTCACAATTCCAAGACAAATCAGACACACACAGAGATGTGAAGTGCACAGCAGATATCCAATGGCAATGAAACTGATGACAGAAACAAATTTCACTCTATGATCTTTGGTGACAGTAGACCAGATGAATGTCCTCAAATTTAAGAACTGCTGAGCTGGGCCAGCACCTCCTGCCAGGCCTGGTGACCTGAAGTTGATCTCCAGAACCCACATGGTGGAAGAAGGGAACAGACTCAAAGTTCTCCTCTGACTTTCCCACATGCGTTCCTTCCTCCCAGAACACACAGAATACATAATAAATGTGATTTTAAAAAAATTTTTGAACAGTAAACAATATATTCCTAGCACAAAAAAGAAGCAGCATACTCCCTGCCCAGTTAGGCTCTACCAGGAAAGATGTTGTCATGCAATATTTGCAATACGACCTTGGATGACTCCTGTTACAATATAAAGACACACCCTATCCTTTCATTTTCCATGATGCTGTGTGTAAAACTGTATTTGGTATAGTTTACAGGGGGAAGGTATACAATAATGACAGAGGAACACAGATGACAAAGACATTTGAAAATTATTGGCGAGCCAGGCGGTGGTGGCGCACGCCTTTAATCCCAGCACTTGGGAGGCAGAGGCAGGCGGATCTCTGTGAGTTCGAGACCAGCCTTGTCTACAAGAGCTAGTTTCAGGACAGGCTCCAAAACCACAGAGAAACACTGTCTCGAAAAACCAAAAAAGAAAAAAAAAAAAAAAAAGAAAATTATTGGCGAGCCAGATGGTGGTGGTGCACATCTTTAACTCCAGCACTCAGAAGGTAGAGGCAGGAGGACCTCTGCGAGTTTGAAGTCAGCCTGGCCTACAGAGTAATCTATAGTCAGGGCTACACAGAGAAACCCTGTCTCAGAAAAAGAAAATCATTGATTACTCTATTCTAGATAAAAAAAAAACAAAAAAAAAAAAACAAAAACAAACAAAAAAAAACCCCAAAACTTTGAATTAGGAAACAAAACAGCTCTGTGAATCACCAAAGGTTCCACAAAAAAAAATCCAAGTGCTACTTTGATACTGCAAGAATGAGAAGAACTAGGAGGAATGCTAAGCCAGACCTGAAACCCACAATCAGCCTTTCAGAAAGGATGCATCGGGTTCACGCACAACAGCTAATGAGCAGTTAGCTGTAATTTGAGACACATCCATTTCAGGAGTAACACATGTATGTGTGTGCGTTCCCAACAAGGACAATGTAGAATAAAAATTCAGAATATATGGCCAAGTGTGGTAGCACACACATTTTATTCCAGCACTTGAGAGGCAAAGGCAGAAGGTGTTCTGTGAGTTCAAGTCCAGTCCAGTCTACATATCAAGATCCAAGACAGAATTATATGGTTATACCCTGTCTCAAGAAATAAAACATATCGTATCAAAAGAAGTAAATAAATTAAAATTTAAAAAAAGAAATAAAACACAATAAAAAAACCTAGTATGTGTAGTATGTGTGTGTATACATATTATGTGTGCATGTGTGTATTTACCCATAACCAAAAGAATGTGGAAAAGTTACTTCATGTATTATATATTTTAAAAGATTTTTTATGTGCACAAGTGTTTCCCTACATGTATGTGCATCATGTGCAAGTCTGGTGCCCAAACAGGCCCGAATAAGGCATTGGAACTAGAGTTACAGACAGCTGTGAGCCAGGTCCTCTGCAAGAGCAGCAAGTACTTGTAACCAATGAGTCACCGCTCCAGCCCCCATTTATTATATTTTCAAATGAATTCTTCATTTCGTTCATATTCCTAGTTTTGTAAATAATTTATAAGATAACTAGTGAACAAAAACAGACAGGGTCTACTGGACCAAAGACAATGGATGCTGGTGATGATTTTCCTGCCGTGCTGACAGATGACACCACAGAGCCCCACAGACTTCAGAACGCTATCTTGGCTGCACACAGATACCATAATGTACCATTACCAAAAGTACTGGATTAGATTGAAATGGAAGACCCACTACTCATTACTCTAGGGTTTAAAAGGCAAGCTGAAACAACAGAAAAATAGAAGAGATTGAGACAAAATATCTGTAATCTATACAACAGAGGACTGCTATGTAGAGTATATGAGCTGACCCTACAACTCAGGGAGACAAATGACTCAATAGGAAAAGACCACAAAGTACATGAATAGTGAAGAGAAATGCAAATGGGTAACGTGATGTGACAAAATGAAGCCTGTACATTAATTCACTAGCCAGGCTTGCAAAAGCTGTGAAGTTTGACAGTATCAAACCCTGGCACAGAATAGGAAACAAATATGTCAGTGCAAGTTAAATCTACACAGCCATGTGGACGTGTAGAATCAGTTAAAACAAACTGTGCATCACGGTATACAGGGGCTGTTATTACAATGACTCGTTTACTTTTTTCCTTCACAAGTAATTTACTTTGTCTTCTGATTACTATACCAGAAAATTTCAAACAGATAAAAAGGCAAAATATGTTACTTATAACACTTAAAAGGAATGGAAAAATTTGTCTCAAATTTAGAGAAAAAATTACTTTTTCGTTTTGTTTTGCTTTTATTTTTTGAGAT
The DNA here is from genome assembly GCF_950005125.1 of Chionomys nivalis. Taxonomy (NCBI): domain Eukaryota; kingdom Metazoa; phylum Chordata; class Mammalia; order Rodentia; family Cricetidae; genus Chionomys; species Chionomys nivalis. The sequence goes on along the minus strand of NC_080089.1, from coordinate 49,887,508 downwards.
GGAGTTTCTTTATGTAGCCCCAGCTGTCCAAGAATTTGCTTTGTAGACCAGGCTGGCCTCAAACTCACAGAAATCCACCTGTCTCTGCATCGTGGGGACACCGAAAGGTGTGCGCCACCACTGCCCTGATACATTTTCATTTTTAAAGAGTGTCTCACTGTGCAGTCCTGGCTGGCCTGGAACTCAGATCTACCTGCCTTGGCCTGAGATTAAAGGTGTGCACCACCATGTTCCACTTGGAAAACCTCAAATTCTTAAAAAGCTAAAAAAAAAAAAATAAAAACAACCAATATGCCAACATGTAAGAAGATTTACATGCTTGCCACATAGACACAGTCTTTTCTCAGTGGGCTAATGGTCTAGTTGAACTCATTCGTACCTGCTGTTCTTTTACTCTTTGGCTCTTTTGGGGAGCCCACAACCCAGCTTCCACGGGGTCTTATTCTTACTTATAAATGCCTGGCCTTTTTTTTTTTTTTTGGTGGTGGTGGTGGTTTTTCAAGACATGGTTTCTCTGTGTAGCTTTGGTGCCTGTCCTGGAACTAGCTCTGTAGACCAGGCTGGCCTCAAACTCACAGAGATCCAACTGCCTCTGCCCCCCAAGTGCTGGAATTAAAGGCGTGCGCCACCACTGCCATCTGGCTTTCTTTTCTTATTTCTGTATGTCTTACTTTCACTCTTCCTCTGTGGCTGCCTGGCTGTCTTGGTGGCTGGCTTGGTGGCTGGCTGCCTGGCTTGGAGGCTGGCCCCTAGCATCCTCTCCTTGATCCCTCTTGCTCTTCCTTTTTCTCCCAGATTTCTCCTATTTATTCTCTCTGCCTGCCAACCCGCCTATCCTTTCTCCTGCCTCGCTATGGCCATTCAGCTCTTTATTAGACCAATCAGGTGTTTTAGACAGGCAAATTAACACACAGCTTCACAGAGTTAAGCAAACACAACATAAAAGAATGCAACACCTATTTGTATCATTAAACAAATGTAACACATCTCAAGATAATATTTTACAACATATCTGAATATGATGACGTAACCATAACATAACACATTTACTATTAAAGCACCAATGCACAGTTCAAAGTGGTAATATATACATTCAGAAAAGAAGTCAAACTCTGAGAACTGGGTGAAATGGAAGATGCACTCAGTACACATCTTTCCATCTCATAGTCACCTGGCTGGAGGCTGCGTGGTCGTCGGAGAACTCTGGTGACCCTTCTACTTCCTCTGGCTCAGTGTTCAGTCAGTCCTTATATTCTTCACAATCTGTATGTACTTACTTGTTAACTTGTTGAGTGTGCCTTTACCCCCTTATACAGATTCATGCACCAAGGTATGTCTTACCTATAATACATGCCTGGTACTACTGTATGATGAACAGAATACATACTGGAAGGATGGATAGGTAGGTGGAGGATAGACAAATAGATAAAGGAAGTAGGCAAATGACATTATAAAAATGAGGTCACACATCACCAAGCACTATCAGGTGCCAGCTTAAATAAATGCAGGAATACAGAGATGGGTAACAGGCAATTCCTACTCCCAATGTTCAAGAAGCTGTGGTTTGGGATAATCATCCTGTCAAGAACTAACGTGAAGTGAACCAAGAGAAACCCCAATTCTGCCCTGTACAGAGCCCCTGGAAAACTAGCATTGAATTCTAAACACGGCATTCAAGCAAGGCCCCTTTTTTAGGGAAGGCTGAGCACAAAACTGTGTAAAAGTGGGGGACCAGCACAAGGAGAAAGCCAGAGAGTCAGAGAGGGTCCTCTGAGAACACAGGGCTCCTCTCCTTCACTCTGCTGTGATCTCTGACACAGAGCCACCAGCCAAGTGCTGGCAGAGGTGAGGCAGAAGCTGGCAGCAGAGGATGCATGCTCACCTCTGAGCTGGGGCGGGAGGAAGTCTCCGGTTGTCTGATGCTGGTTTTTACAACAAATTAGCTGGAGTCCTCTCATCTGACATAACTGCTGCTCTACACCTCTTCCTCCTTTCTTTTGCTTTGACGTCAAAAGGAAGGAATCCCTGACTATATTTGTTTCTTAACCATTAGTAGCTGTAGCAGCTCTAACAGTTAAGGAAGATCAGAAAGACTTGTTATACTTTATTGTTTCTGAAAAAAAGGAATTTAGATTTATATAACAGAAGAAGCTAAGCACTGGAAAACTGAGTCTGTACACACTCACTTCTGTGGGAACATGCTTCATCACAAGCTAGGACAAGAGAAAAACCTATCAAAGCCAATATCACAAGGCCTGTAATGAAATGAAACGCCACCGGTGTGACCTGAAAGAACATGGGCACGCAACTGGGGAGACACAAGATACATGTGCCCATCACAGAAACCCAGACACTCGGCCCCAGGAGGAAAGCCTCTTAAGCAATTCAGGCATGGAACAGACTTGGACACAGCAAGTGCCTGAGCAGCGCGGTTAGCTGACGGCTCAGAATACGTTGTTTCAATGACCAGCCCATTTACTGGGGCTTGGGAGCATTCTGCTGTGGAGACTTAAATCTACATTTGCTGGCATCAACGGAAGACAGTCAGCTAGTCCCTGACATCACCAGGCACAGGCGCAAACGGAAATCCTGGGTCAATTTGTCAGCTTTAAAAGAAAACCTTCTGGTACTCTGGTTTCCCTCCTATTTTTAACTATCTGTCCACCCACCTGCCCCTCATTTATCCAGTCATTCATCCACCTTCATCCAAACATTAAAATCACGTTTAGCCTTGCCGGTTCAGCCCCACTGGGCACTTTCCAGAGCTGCTTTTTGCTCCTTCTCTTCCATGCAGTGCACATTTCAGTGAGATCTTACAGTTCTACCTCCCACCCCAGCTCACTTCCCATCCATTCCTCCCAGTGGGCAAGGGAGCCAGCAAAGTCTGGCACATTAAGTTGAGGCAGGACCAGCCGTCCCCACTGCATTAAAGCTAAGCATGGTATCCCACCATAGGGATGGGCTCCAACAAGCTAGCTCGTGTACCAGGGATAGATCCTAGTCTACTGCCAGAGGCCCCTCAGATAGTCCAAGCTTTACCACTGTCGCCCATATATATGGAAGGCCTAGTTTGGGCCCATGGAGGCTCCACAGTTGTCGGTCTAGAGTTCATGAGTCTCCATGAGCTTGGTTCTGTATCTGTCAGTGCAGAATTGGCCCTTCAAAGTACCTTCAGTTCTAAAGAGACTCTGAGAGATTGAAGCAACAGTCACAGAGCCTGTATGGGTCTGTACTAGGTTATACATATGTTATATATGTATATAATGTGTTGTGTATATGTTATAGTCATGTAACTTGGTGCTCTTGTGGGACTCCTAATATTGGGGGTATCTATGATGTTTTTGCCTACTACTGAAACGGGATTTGGCATAGTCTTACTGTAACTTGTTAAGTCATGTTAAGTTGATATCCCTGGGAAGCCTGCTCTTTTCTGAAGGGAAATGGAGGAGTGGATCTGGGGATGGAGGTGGGGGATGGGAGGAGTGAAGGGAAGGGAAACCGTCATCAGGATGAATGGATGAGAGAATAATAAGAGACAGATAATCGGAGCTCCTTTAAGATTCAGTCATAATCAACCAACCCAACCCTCTGAGCAGTTCTAATGTTCAAAAGGCTGGTGTTGGGCAAAACAAGAGTGTTTATTAATGTAGCCTCGAGCAGGACATGGGTGAGGGTCACTGCTCTGCAGTCAGTAATATTGCAGAGATGACTCACGTCTCTGCCCTGAGAGTGCACACGGGAATAACGGTTAACATGCTGCACTTGCTGCAAGGCTGCACCTGCAGCTTTTAGACTGTACCACAGGAAACACGATTCTGCAAATCAAAGAGCATGCCGCCCTCAAATCAGATACCTAATCTGCTTCCCTAGCATCTAAGGTTCATCTTCCCCCGCAAACATTTTAGTCCTAAAGTCATGAGGCAGGGTAGAGCAACGCAGGAATTTACATGGTATGGGTGGACTTAAGGTCCAGGCCATGTGGTTACAGTAACTTACAAAGACCCATGATGCGGCATGATCAGAAAGTCTGCTAAAGCACAGCACTATGACATGGGCACACAGTGCATCATGCCGCTGATGCGTACAACATCTGGCATAACATCACAGCCTCTGCACCAGTCACCTTTAGCCACGATTCAGAACAGCAGAGTTGAGAAAGACTTGCTATTAGGCAACTGGACACTTGTGACCTTCAGCCCCAAGGGTTGGGGGGAAGTGTCTTCACCAGTCTTCCCCATCTGGGAGCTATTGAGAGATGGAGGTAGTACCACTCTGGTGGGAAGAGCACACAATGGTGCTGTTAGTCTCTACCCTTGTCTGGACTTCATCCATGTGGCAGAATAACAACGGAAGCCATGTCAAGAAAAAGGCTCTGGCAAGCTTTAAAGGTCTGAAATAAACAATGAGTGTACTTTGTCTCAACAACTTTTATTTCATTAAGTGCAAGCTTCTGACAAGATCCTTATCTCACCCCCTTCCTTTCCACTGCTGTACAAATCCAGAGCTAAAGAGATGGCGCAGCAGTTAAGAGCACTTGCTGCCCTTGGGGAGCATCCATATCAGATGGCTCACAGCCACCCTAACTCATGGGGCACATACATATATGCAGGCATTCACATGTGAAATAAAAATTACAAATAAACCTTTTTTAAAAGAATGTAAACCCCACCAAATAGTATCGTTAAGGCCCCACAATGTGTTGAGAGTCATAAAGGAGGGAGAACAAAGACTGATGATGCCGGTTGCTCGGTCTACTAGCTTAAAGCAAGGCTGTCCCGAAGCACTGTGTCTCTTCAAACTGAGCCACTAGCACTAGCAGTGAGGAGATGTGGAAATGGTTTTTCCAGAGAACTCACTCCACAACAACAGAAAGCAGGGCTCTCTGAACTCACAAGGGATAAAAAGGTTCTTTTTACTCTTCCTAAAGGCCAGATTTCAATGATTGAGGAACGGAATAAGATATCAGGCAACATGTAATGTCTTCTGAAGCCAAATCTGGCCTAGAGTAGCTGCTATGTCCATGAAGGTCTTGAAAGTGTCTGGGAAAGGATGAGGCAGGTGGATAAGGATGATGGAGAGGAAGGAGAGGCAGCAGTCAAAAGCTGACAGAGAATCAGACTGTGAGAGCAGTAAGCTGATAAAGGAGTGGAAGAGCACACCAACTCTGCTCTTCCTGTTTCCCAGCATCCTTGGCGTCAAGGAGAGAGGCAAGGTCACCACCATGACTAGCACATAGGGAAAAGGCAAGAGCCCATCACTTATTGCTCAGGAGAAAGAACTGATTCTCCCAAAGGACCAGACACGACCTGAAGCACAACAGCCGTTGGCCAGCAGATCCTGTCATGGGTGCGGTCTCCTTCCCACCTGGGTATGAAGGGGCAATGGCCCGTGGGGCTGCCTTTTATTCTTGTAAGAAACCTTTGGAATGAAAAGTTTAGAAGGAGAATGGCATTTTAAAGGCTGTGATTTTATAACATGTCCATAGATTCTTTGATATTTCTGTCATAATAAAATAATCCTAATCTCCATCCGTTGGGCATGGGCTGTGGCTTCCCACTACCACCACAAGGAGGGAGAAGTGACACTGTCTGGCTTCTAAGGCTAGGCCATAAAAGCAAAGGAGTTCTTGGAATGGAAATGGAAAAGTCACAGGAAGGTAGGTATTCTGGGTGACAGCCTCAGCTGGGATGTGGGCAAATGCTAGTCTCAGCTGCCAGGTGTGTGAATGAGAAAGCCTCTGGGATGCCTCCAGTCTCAGTTATTGTCTGACGGCCAATGCAAAAGACATCCTGAGGAAGAAAGAGCTAGGCGAGCCAGCAGTGCTTTTCTTTTACAGCTTTAAGAATGGGTGATGTTACACTGTGGTAACTAGGCCATAGCTTCCAACTGCCCTACCTTCACAACACTAACTCCAGTAACCTTAGTTTACAGAAATAAATAGTTCCATCTACACTGGCTTCCATCAGCCGGACCACCCTCCTACACACGACCCAAAGGGATATATGTATACAGGTGGGATAGTTTCAGGCCTCAGAGTTGCTGGATTCACTTCTTGGAAGATAATAAAAGGTCATGCAGTCTACAGAAATTCTCTAGATTAGCCCAAGTTCAGGGCCCTGTACTGGGCACTGAAAGAACAAAGCAGCAAATATTATCATGCACTCCCTACCAGGCTACAGCTGAGGTCCTTCGACTCCACCCTGTCAGCTGCTGTTTTAAGCTGCCTTGGTTCCTCAGCTGTAATTACATCTGCAAGAGTTTGAAAGCCTGTCTAAGTTCTTCCCAACTGTCTCAACCCTCTAATCATGCAGGCCTAGAACCCAGGTAGATGGTGCTCCAAAATGGGAGGAGTCATGTGTGGGAGCAACACAACCGAGACAGAAGGGCCAACGAGGAGCCTCTGTCGGCGGAGAATGCTGCAAGACAGGAACAGGGCCTTAAGACAGTTTCCAAAGCTACCAACTGACCCCACTGTTCATGATGCCAACAACCTGACAGGCTTTCCCACCAGGTTCCCACAGCTCCACCCTCCCCACCGAGCTGTTAATTTATTCCAGCTCTCTCCCATCTGTCCTCTCAGGGGACTCTTAGAGGAGGCATTACATCCGCCCTATTGTCAAGATAGTCTATACATGCAGCAATTGTGCCCTGGTTCGAAGAAAGAAAAATTCCCTCTTGTTTCATGACATATGTAGTATGAGCTGGCCATTCGATGTTAAATCTCCACTCTTTATGGCTGGGGCTAGAGAGATGGTTCAGCAGTTAACAGCACAGGTTGCTTTTCTAGAGGACCTGGGTTCAATCCCCAGTACACACATGGCAGCTCACAACCATTTTTAACTCCAGTTCCAGGGACTGACACCCTCTTCTGGCCTCGGAGGGCACCAGGCTCTTGAGTGATTTAGAGACAAACATGTAGGAAAAACACTATAGAAGTAAAGTAAAAACAAAACAGTTTTAAGTGTTACTGCCAACTAGATTGGATGCATCTTCTCCAAGTCTGATAGTCCTTCTAAAAGCAGTCAGACCCTACTGTGGTGATGTGGGAGGTGATGTATGCTGTGAGTATGTTTTATTGCCATTGGTTAATAAAGAAGCTGCTTTCGGCCAATGGCTTAATAGAGTAAAGCCAGGCTAAAAGAGATATTTAGAGAGAGTAGGGGAGTTGGTGAGAAGCCATGGAGTCATCAGTTGGAACCTTGCCGGTAGGCCACAAGCCTCATAGCAATATAAAATAATAGAAATGGGTTAATTTAAGATATAAGAGCTAGCTAGCAATATGCTTAACTGATTGGCTAAGCAGTGATTTTAATAATATAATTTCTATGTGATTTATTTGAGAGCTAGGTGGTGCCCCCCCTAAAAAGCTAAAAGAGCAAAGGAGTAAAACATCAAGCAACAACCCCAGCATGCTTCCTCCAGCGAGGCTGTACCTCAGAAGGTCCCAAACCTCCACAAACAGTACCACCAACTGGGGACCAAACGTTCAAATTTGAGCCTACAGGTAACTTTTCTCATATAGACCATCATGGAAACCAAACACAAACTACACATATTATATGATCCCACTTATAACAAACGGCCAAAATTTCAAACCTATAAATAAAAAAAATTATGAGTTGGGGCTGGCAAGGTAGCATACAATTGTGGTTGTATAATTTGGCATGTAAATTATACTCCAATAAAGTTCTTTTTTAAAAAAAAAAAAAGGTTAATTGCCTTACTAGTTGGCTACAATCTATACATAATTGGAGAAGAAAATGGCCGTTGAACTGGCAAGATGGCTCAGCAGGTACAGGTGCTTGATACCAAGCCTGAAAACCCATGTTCAATCCCCAGGACTCACACGGTAGGAGGGAAAATAATTGTTAAGATGAACTTTATTAAAATTGAAATATTTGCTTTTTGTAAAAAAACATTATCAAGAGAACAAGAAGGGCTGGAGAGATGGCTCAGCGGTTAAGAGCATTGCCTGCTCTTCCAAAGGTCCTGAGTTCAATTCCCAGCAACCACATGGTGGCTCACAACCATCTGTAATGAGATCTGGTGCCCTCTTCTGGCATACACACAGACAGAATATTGTATACATAATAAATAAATAAATAAATAAATAAATAAATAAATAAATAAATAAATATTTTTTTTTTTAAAAAAAGAGAGAACAAGAAGAACAATAAGACAGACTAACAGGACACATTCAATTAAAAATGAGTCAAAAGAGCCAGGCAATGGTGAAACACATCTTTAATCCCAGCACTCAGGAGGCAGAGGCAGGCAGATCTCTGTCAGTTAAGGCCAGCCTGGTCCACAAAGTGAGTTCTAGAACAGCCAGGGCTACACAGAGAAACTTGCCTAGAAAAACAAAAAACAAAAAACAAAAAAAAGAAACCTAGCAAACAAAAAAGTCAAGGGAGCTAGAGGGTTGGCTCAATGGCAGAGCACTTGTCTAGCAACCATAGGCCCTAGGTTCAAACCCCAGAGCTGGAAAAAAGGAAGGAGGAGAGAAGGAAGGAAGGAAAACAGGCAGGCAAGCAGGCCCCAAAGACTTTAAAAACACCTCATCCAAACAGACTTACAGGTGACAAACAGGCATATAAGAAGATGTTCCACACCAAATATCACTAGAGAAAAATAAACTAAAGCCACATCAAGATACATACTATGGTCCCTACCACAAGCAGGCAAATCCTCACTCTCTGTGCGGCAGCTTCCTACAAAGCTAAACATGCTCACACGTATAATTCACCAGTCACATTGTTCAATACTGACCCAAAGAGGAAGAAAACTCACCTGTCCAAAACATGCCAGTGGATATTTATGAAAACTGAGTAGCCCTGATCTGATCGTTTGAAATTTTCCAAGAGCCACACCATTAAATTGTTTCTTAAACAAAATCATGTAAAATTACCACTGGGCTGGAGAGACGGCTTGGCAGTTAAGAGCAATGCTGTTCTTCCAGAGAACCCAGGTTTGATTCCCAGCACCCACATCAGGTAGCTCACCTCTAGCTGCCTGTAAGTCCAGCTTCAGAGGCTCCAAGGCCTCTGGCTTATGTGGACACCACCCCCGCCCCCATATCTGATTGAAAATTAAATATCTTTTTAAAAAATTTACCAACAAGGCATATGTATAAAGAATATATGAAACATAAATTTTGTGAGTAGACCTGGATCCTGTCCCTAAGATATTTTATTATATATATTTGTACACATTCCACAATCTATAACAGCTCTACTTACAACTGCTATTCTAGACTACACGACTCACACCTGTAATTCCTCAGTTGGGAACTGGAGGCAGAAAGATTGCAAGTTTAAAGCCAGCCAAGGCTACATAATAAGACCCATTGCAAAAAGTGTTTTTCCTATGCTCCAATTTGACCCCCAGTGCAATGGTGAAGAGCCCTCCAGAATGGAGTTCATCCTATTTCTCATGTTAGGTAGAAGGAGGTCCTGCACCAGAATCTAACTGCTGGCACACTGGCCTTAAACTTCCAGCCTCCAAGACTATGCAGAATAAAGTGTCTGCTGGTTTAGTCACTCAGCCTCAGGTAACTGGTTACACTAGCATGAATGGAAGCCAATTTGTTCTGAGGCTTCTATCTTCTTGGACTGACCAGCCACTTCTGGCCTCCATAGTTACAAACACATTCAATAGGATCTCTTCCTCTAAAGGACCTTTATATATAAATCTAGTTCCTCCTTTTTTTTCTTGGTTTTGTTTGTTTGTGATTTGTTTTGTTTTGTTTTTCAAGACAGGGTTTCTCTGTGTAACAGTCCTGGTTGTCCTGGAACTTGCTCTGTAGATCAAATTGGCCTCAAACTCAGAGATTCGCCTGCCTCTGTCTCTTGACTATTTCCTCTTATGTTTATTGGCTGTCTCCCTCTTTCACCCTCAAACAGTAAGTTTACAAACACCCTCACACTCCAATTCATGCTTCCCATCACTCTTTTTGCCCCTAATTCCCAGGCCTTTCTGAAGAGCCAGCCAAGTCCTGGGTCTTTCTTTTTTTTTTTTTTTTTTTTTTTGGTTTTTCGAGACAGGGTTTCTCTGTGGTTTTGGAGCCTGTCCTGGAACTATCTCTTGTAGACCAGGCTGGTCTCGAACTCACAGAGATCCACCTGCCTCTGCCTCCCGAGTGCTGGGATTAAAGGCGTGCGCCACCACCGCCCGGCTCCTGGGTCTTTCTTTTAAAACCTTCACTAGATCTGCCAGGTGTGGCGAGGCATACTTGCAGTCTAGCCAATGGAGGCTGAGGCAAGAGGATCACCACCAAGTTCAAGACTAGCCTTGTCTATCTAAATGAGTTCCAGGCCAGTCCTGAGCTACAGAGTGAGACCCTGTTTCAAACAACCAAAATAGAAGTCCTACCAGTACTTGCAGAGCTTTGATTCTGATAGTTATGGACATCAAGCTCCTCAAAGTACAGTTAATCTTGTTAGCAATGTCAGAAAGTTCAGTTAAGTCAGTTAAAGTCAGTTACCAAAACTAATCAAAACCTTATTGAGTTTCCACATAGACCTACCTGTACTACTCAGGACCTTTCATTACGATAATAATAGAATGTACTTTGCATTCCGAGGTCTCAAGAAGAGAGTACTCTTAAATTTCTCAGTACACATGGACAAAACTGTACCAAATAAAAAGGAAATAAGAATTACTCAAGACAGCCAAGGACTGGATTCGCTCAACTCCAGCATTCATCTTTACCACTGATTAGGACATCTGTCACAATTGAAGTCACATACCTAGATGCATCCAGGAATGGTCTATGGGCCAGGCTGATCCACTCTTCTTTGTTGGACGAATAGTTTGGCTCCCAGGGTGTTTCTCTCATGGTATCCAAGTCCACTAAGTAATGGCATTTGCTGATGTCAATCTGAAACGGAAAAAGTGAGCTCTTCATCAGTAATTATTATTATTATTATTATTTCTTTTTTTTGGTTTTTCGAGACAGGGTTTCTCTGTAGCTTTGGAGCCTGTCCTGGAACTAGCTCTTGTAGACGAGGCTGGCCTCGAACTCCCAGAGATCCGCCTGCCTCTGCCTCCCAAGTGCTGGGATTAAAGGCGTGCGCCACCACCGCCCGGCTTCATCAGTAATTATGAAGACTGTTGCAGAGTAGACACCCAATTATAATCCTAAGAATTCCCACATGGCTTAGAGGAACAAACACCCACGCTACCTCGGCTAATAGCATGGGCTACCCTGAGGCTGCTGGGGGACAGACAAGCATGTAGGCAGCTGGAGTGGTCTGCAGTCAGTCTATGTTTTTAAGTCGCTCCAGGCCCACAGACACTTAAATAGCCAACTTGGGTGTACAGCCTAACTCTAGAAAAGCAGTCTTAGCTGGGCAGTGGTGGCGCACGCCTTTAATCCCAGCACTTGGGAGGCAGAGGCAGGTGGATCTCTGTGAGTTCAAGGCCAGCCTGGTCTACAGAGCTAGTTCCAGGACCCAGGCTCCAAAGCTACAGAGAAACCCTGTCTCAAAAAACCAAAAAGAAGAAAAGCAAACTTATGTTCACTACTGCTCCCTTCATCTATCTTATTCTAGAGGTCTAAAGGACACACCTGATGGAGTCAGAGACGGACCTGCACCTTATAACAATACCGCAAGATCAGGAGCATCTCAGTGAAATAAATCACCCAACAAGAAATGGGCAAGCTCCTTTAATAGGTATTTCAAAAATCTCTATATGAAACAAATGAAAAATGCTCAATCTCACTAGTAAGCAGAAAATGTAAAGTTAAATCACCATGAAATAAATTACCATAGAAGCCAGGCAGTGGTGGCACATACCTTTAATCCCTGTACTCAGGAGGCAGAGGCAGGTAGATCTCTGTGTTCAAAGACAGCCTGCCTGGACTACAGAGCGAGTTCCAGGACAGCCAGAGAAAGCTACACAGAGAAACCTTGTCTAGAAAAAAATTAACATAAAAATGTTGGCCATAATATAAAGCAACAATTATACATTAAGTTGGTACAAAATTTTTCAGAAAATCGTTTGGTACATCTACCAAAACTGAACATCTGTATTTCCTATGATCTTAGAAGCATAGGAAACCATCTTAATATCCCCAGGTATAATAATAATACACCCAGGTATAAGATCAATATATGAAATCATTAATATTCAGTGTCTGAAATAAAAATGATAATTTCATATAACTCAACCTAAAATATATCTAACAGAAATACCTGAACCATAAAACAAGTTCAAGAATGTTTAAATTTGGGCTGAGGATCTGAGTCTAATCCCGGGAGCCAAATGTTAGGAGAGAACTGCCTCTCACAAGTTGTCCTCTGACCTCCGCACAAGCAACTCATGCTCACATATAAGGAAATGGGAAGAAAATTTAAAATAAAGACAAAATCAAGGAAACTATTACTGTAAAGCCAGCAGACTACTCGAGATGGTGTAGACCTGATCACGGGAAGCACCAGGACCCAGAGGGGTCTGGGATAGTCTACTTTTGTCTTTTTGAAGTGGCTCCACAGGTATTTTCTCTTAAAACAATTAGCTGCATGCCGACATTTTATATATTTAGGTTATACCCAAGGAAAGATTTTTCCCAGTGCACATAAGTGCAACCTGGTTTTCAATGACTTGCAGGCAAGCTGTTCTCTTCCAACTTCACCTCCCAGCACTGTTCTCATTCCCTCTCAGTTTTATTTATATGTAAAGAAGACTTCAGTCTCACATCTGTCTTTCCATATGGGCTATTCCTCCAGGGAAGAGAAAGTACACTGAGAATTGACGTCAGACCCAATTCCATTCCACATAACTCTCTAAAAATGGTCCTCTGCATAAACACTTCAGGAAGTAGCCTTTTTTCTGTCTGCACACCCACTCTGCAGCTCCTGGGCGACTGTAAGAACATGACGCAATTTTTTAAAGGCTTTCCAACGCCATGCTTCTAAGGAGAACCAGCAAGAGGCAGAGGGCCTGACGGTCTTATGCTTGTACTCCTTCCCACAGGGGGTCCAGTTCACACAGTTACAATCCCTCACCTCAGCCTGACCTTTCCTAGTTAGGCACAGCACAGGTCTAATTATGGAGGTTTGGCTGGGTACAGTCTACTGTAACTGGAGGTAGTAACTAATTTAGCAGTCAGCCTAGGCTCTACTCGCCAAATCGTCCCTAGGGAAATTCTAAGTAAAGGCCTTAGAGAGCCACCAGGGCAGAGCCATATTGAGATAGCAATACATTCTGTAAGACTTTAGCCGGGCGGTGGTGGCGCACGCCTTTAATCCCAGCACTCGGGAGGCAGAGGCAGGCGGATCTCTGTGAGTTCGAGACCAGCCTGGTCTACAAGAGCTAGTTCCAGGACAGGCTCCAAAGCCACAGAGAAACCCTGTCTCGAAAAACCAAAAAAAAAAAAAAAAAAAAGAAAAGAAATAAATAAACTTATGGCCGGGCGGTGGTGGCGCACACCTTTAATCCCAGCACTTGGGAGGCAGAGGCAGGCGGATCTCTGTGAGTTCGAGACCAGCCTGGTCTACAAGAGCTAGTTCCAGGACAGGCTCCAAAACCACAGAGAAACCCTGTCTCGAAAAACCAAAAAAAAAAAAAAAAAAAGACTTTAACCTCTGCCTTATCCTTTGGCAAACAGTTGCTGAAAACTAAAAGCCATGACAAAGGCCTCCAGAAGCAAGGTTCTTCATTCAAGGACAGATAAAGTTATTAGAAAAGGAACTTAACACAGCGGGCTTAGTTTCATTCAGGTCTAGGCTCTAACACCAATTATGTGTGAATCGTAGTCATTTAAGGTCTTTATATAATTTCTTTGTCTGTAAAATGAACATATTGTCACTAACCTTTAAGAGTTGCAATGAGGATCAATGACATGTCTGAACAGAACTTACCAACTAGGAGCAACTACACTAACAGCTCAAATCATAGAGGAATATTTGACCACCTCTGCAAAAGGAGAACCTGAAGCCACAGCGGCCCAGCACCAACCACCCCACTTTCAACTCGGTCTGGTGTCTACTGCCAAGCCAATAAACTCAGCACATAAAATGGAAGGGGTGCAGCCACTGACTGTCCCTGACTGGACCAGAAGCATCCACTAAATGGTATCAACATCAATCATCTGAGAGCTGGTGAGATGGCTCAGTAGTTAACAGTACTTGCTCTTGCAGAGGACCCAGATAAGATAACATATGCTTGTATTTCAGTTCGGGGCTGAGGCAGGAGGATCAAGAGTTTGACGCCACACTGGGCTATCGCCTGAGGTCCTGTTTTAAGAGACTCCCATCCAATACCCCTTAAAAAGCGAAGGAGGAAAGAAGGAAGAGATGAAAAAGACATGAGAATTAAAGAGACGATTTGAGAGGAAGGTATGTACACACTAGAAAACAAACCCCAAGCCTACAGAAAGGCCGTGAGAAGCATAAAGACTGAGCAGAGGTAACTTCTGAAATGGCAACAGTTATACCAAGTGTATTTATCTCCACTAGAATGTTGTATGAGGACAAGGAAAGAGTAGCCCAACCTCTTATTCTCAGTGACATCCCCTAATGTCAACCCATCAGCTTGAGCCAAACCTCCCAAGTCCTAAAATGTAGCACAAATAATAAAAACAGATACTGGGGTTCAAGGTGAAGATCAGAAAAGCAAAGCAGCCAAGCCACTAGAGAGTTCTCACTTCTACCAACGCTCAGATCAAACGGGCAATCCACCAAACCTCAGACTAAACTGCTCTCCAGCAAACCGCAGACTGAGACTAAGACCCTGAGCTCCTGTTTTCTCCCTTTTCATATTCCTCTCTAGTGTTGGAATTAAAAGTGTGCACCACTACTGCTGGGCCTCTATGGCTAACGAGTGTGGCTGCTGGGAATAAAGGCGTGTGCCACCACTGCCTGGCCTGTATGGCTGACTAGTGTGGCTAGTTTTGCTCTCTGATATTCAGGCAAGCTTTATTTATTAAAACACAAATGAACTATCACTGTACTAAAATGGGAAGGATGTCCCAAAAATTAAAAAAGAGAGAGACTAGCAGGGTGATACTAGTGTAATCACTAGATATCACCAGCAGGCTGTGACTGGCTTGACAAGCCTATCTATCCTATGCACTGTGGGGAATCCAGGAGGAACAGGACGGACATTAAGAAACAAATCAGACATATGTAGGCAACAGAAGGAAGGCCAAGAACTCGATGACTGCAGACACATCTCTCATGCACTAACAGAGAGCCTGCTACACACGGTGAACATGGTCACTCCCATCTGAAGAGAATTCGGATAGCATGAGGTGGTAGACTAGTATTCCAGGCATGGTCACCAACACAAAGACACTGATAAGGAAAAGACAACAACCATGGACAAACTGAAATCAAAACTTGGTTGAGGTTAGTAATAGTAAGAATGGTGAAAGATCTGGGCAGATTATAATTTCTGTAAGGGATCCTTCATCAGATGAAGAGCATTTGTGAGATATGCCTCAATGCCAGACACTATGCTAAATGACAAATGACAGGCTGCTGGGGATGTAGCTCCATGGCAGAGTACAGGCCTAACACACAGCAGACCCCGGGTTTGATTCCCACTACTGCATACATCAGGATGCTCACACAAGAGAGATCCTCACAGCTTCAGAAGGCAACTCCAAGTCTCATCACACTATATATTGAGTATATGACACAAGAGAGCCTAAATTAAATTTATTGAATTTTATTGAACCTATTATTTAACCTAATAATAGGTTGCCAAAAAATAGCGCTTTCCAGCCATTTACCCAAAGGGCCTTTTACTATCTATGAACTTTATTCTATCATTATATTTATTCATCACGTGATATTTTAAAATAACACACACATATTTTTATGTGCTTATCAAGGGGTTCACAAACACCCACAGGCGCCACGTTGTAGAAGTCAGAAACAACAAATGCCTTTACCACTGAGCCATCTCGAAGCTCAGCTCTCAACTTTTTTTTGTTTTGTTTTGTTTTGTTTTGTTTGTTTTTCGAGACAGGGTTTCTCTGTAGCTTTGGTGCCTGTCCTGGAACTAGCTCTTATAGACCAGGCTGGCCTCGAACTCCCAGAGATCCGCCTGCCTCTGCCTAGCTGGGATTAAAGGCGTGCGCCACCACCGCCCAGCCAAGCGCTCAACTTTTTTAACCAGAATTCTACCAGTATCAAACGTCAAAACTGTTATCTCTCAAAAGAGCTGAATAAAATTCACATGACTTGAAGGCAAGTAGGTAGAAGATCATAACACTGACAGGGATTGCTCCATGGGACTTACTCTGAAACAGCCTTTCTGAGTGCTGTGCTAGCAAAAGCAGAGCACAGCAAAAGCCAGGTCAAAGGTAACCTGATCACATAGAAGCTCCCCACCAAGTATTTCAGGAGACCAAGGAATGATGTGAGTTTCAGGGGACACAAAAGGACAGCTCAAGGTTCTCTCAGAAAATCTCCAGCCCCTTCAAAACTTTGTAAATTAACTGAATTATATGCTTTACATAAAAATTAAACAAGATTTGGAAAGAAATTATCCCATTCACTCCTTCCACGCATGTGTTATTTCATCTCTCACTCTCAAGAAATCATATTCTGAGACACCCATTTGGTCAGTGCTCCAGTGCAACCCGCCTAGAGAGCTAAAGTGGCCTTTCCTCTAGGCAGCAGCAAGGGAAGATTGGCAGCCCTTACATATCTGGAAGGCTCCTCTCGGTTCTGGTCATTCATGTGAGCAGGAACAATCTGAGTGGCCAGTGGTCCCTCTGCAAAAGGCTTTGGTAGCTGACCTCTGAACTCTGATGGAATGAACTGAAGTTGCCAGCTGTCAGAAACACAGATGAGAAGAATGAGAAAAACACAAAGTGATCATGTTGCTAAATAGACTTGAAACAAACAACCCTTCACCCCAGATCACGAGGAAGACATTTCACTCGAACAAAACACGATTTCTGCTAAAACTTCACCAGGGAGCTGAGGCAGAGGTCGCAAGTTGGTCTGAAATCATCAAGAAATTTACAACTAAAGGTTTCCCCATCCTTTTACTCAAGTCTCAGCTTCGAAACTTCCAACCTGACAGTCAACCACAGAAGAAGGAGTGTCAACATGTTACTACCTCCCACACAAATTGAAAAATTAAAGCCAACTCACCAGGTGTACAGAAAAAGATGGCAAATGCACTAACACTAGGAGAATACTATTTTGGTCTGAATAATCCTCATACTAAAGGCAAAGGCCTAGGTCAACATTTAAAAGACAAGTTTATGACAAAAATCTTCATTATGTAACAAACAAACAAACAAACAAAAAAAAACAAAAACAAAAAAACAGCTGCATTACCAGGTGAAGAGCTGGTGAAGTCAGTAACATTAATTATTCATCTTAGCCAGACTTCTTTCTCACTGAAAACAGACCAAATAAGAAAACACAGAAGTCCAGGGTTGTACGCTACCACATCTACCAGAGTATAAAGGGAGTCAGAACACCTTGATCATAGTTCTCCCTACTCCTATAAATCAGTGTGGAAATTTATTGTTGAAGGGAAAAAAACCTCCTTTCTAAATCCATTCTTCTTGCCAGGGTCTCTTTACCACTGTTAGTGTTTTAGTGTCAACTGCAGGATGATAAATATGTGCCCTCAAAAAGGGGCCTGGATAATGTGCTTGCTATGCAAGCAGGAGGACCTGCGTTTGGAACGCCAACAGCCAAATAAAAGCTGGGTGTGGCAGTATACACCTGCAATCTCAGCACAGCACTGAGGAGACACACAGGAAGGGCTTGCTAGTTGAAACCCTGAGCTCTCGGTATAGCAAGGGGAGAGACCCTGTCTCAAGAAATAAAGTGGAGGTAGGCACGGTGGCACACATCTTTAATCCCAGGACTCAGAGGCAGAAGCAGGTGGATCTCTGTGAGTTAGAGGCCAACCTGGTATATGTAGCAAGTTCCAGGCTAGTCAGGGCTACACAGTGAGATGATGGCTTAAAAGCAAAAATAAGTAAACAAATAATGCAGAGGGCAGTAGAATATGATACATGGCATCAACTCTGGCCTCTCCACAGGACATGCAAGAGTATGAGCACACACACATACAAGTTACCAGCCAAGACTAAGGACACACCTGTGACTAGGAGAAGGGAAAAGCACATGACCTAGAACACACCTGTTCATGAAAAAAGAGGCAGGCACACAATGCAGATTCTGCAGCACTCTAAGAAGATAAGTGAGTCAGTAATTCCTGTAAAAACTCCAAAGAGGGTCAGAAGACTGTCCAGTTGGTGAGAATCTGAGGTCAAGTGAAAAAGCCAGGTGTGATGGGGTGCATTTCTAATACCAGTGCTGGGGAAGCAAAAACAGGACGATCCCAGGGACTTGCTAGTTACCCAGTCAGCCAGCCTAGCCTAACTGGTAAGTCCTGGGTCATGAGAGACCCTGTCGCAAAAAAACGGCAAACCCAAAGCTGACCTCTGACCTCCTCACACATTTACACATGGGTGCATGTGTCCCAAATATACACACATATACATACACTTCCAAAGAAAAAAATTAAGCCTTCCAAAACAAACAAACTCTAACACAATCTTGCCATAGAACTGCTACTTTCTGATGTAAATTTCTGGGAAATGGGGGTAAAGAGATGGTTCAGAAGTTAAGAGCATTTGCTGTTCCTGAAGTGAATCTGAGTTCAGTTCCCAACACCAACATGGACGCTAACTACTCTCTTCAACTTCAGTTTCGGAAGATCTGATGCTCTGTTCTGGCCTAGCTGGGCACCAGCTAGGTACATAAATATATGCAAGCAAAACACTCATGTAAAAAAAAATAAGTAAATCTTTAAAATAAATATATAAGATGTGAGAATTAGGAACTGGAGAGATAGTTAAGTGGTTAAGAGTTCAATTTGTGCAAGTCTGAGGGTCAGAGTTCAGATGCCAGCACCCACATTAACACACCGGCTATCCCGTGCATGCCTGTAATGTCAGCACTGAGGCTGCAGAGACAGCAGGACCCCATTGGGGCTTGCTGACTGCAATCCAGCTTAGTTGGGGCAGGGAGGGGAAGAGGCAGCAAGCTCCAGGTAGAGCGAGAGACTCTGCCTCAAAGAACAGGCAGAGAGTGAGAGAAGAGGACACTCTGTCCACCTCTGACATTTCTGAACACACACATGCACATACTCAACCCCACATATACCCTCCACACATACAGAAATATTATGAATTAAAGGATGACTTACTTATCAGGCAGAAGGAAGCTACTGGGAAATCGATACCATTCTTTTCCCACACAAACATTCACAGGCCTGCCTTCTGGGACAGTGTGGATGGTTGGGTCTGTGGCAATTCGGTAAAATTCTGGATACAGATCAAGGGGCCCATGATATCCTAAAAGGGAAAAGAGTTCATGAAAGCATAAGATGAGGTTCTAACTTTTAGTTATAATTCATTTTAATATCCCACTATAATCCACATGAAATTTCTAAGAGTGTGAAAACCCACAGCAGCTCAGTGGGAAGCCAGCTCTACCAGCACAGATGTCTCTCTTGGTGGGACAACCACCACAGTGGAGGCTTTATTTGTCAAACGTAACCTGCTTTCTTGTTCTTTGTATACTGTTTTACCCTCTAGATTTTCTATTCCTTGGGTATATTATACTATTATGACCCCAATAATAATTATTAGGAAATATTTAACCAGGAGAACTTAGTTCCAATTTGTATAACATATTTAGGTTTCATTACATTAGCAGCAAACATTAAAAATGGCAAAGGCTGAGAGATGGTTCAGCAGTTAAAAGCACTAGCTGCTCTTTCAGAGGTCCCTCCTTCATTTTCCAGCACCCACACATCAGCTCACAATAGTCTGTAATTTCAGTTCCGGGGAATTCAATGCCCTCTTCAGGTCTCCGCTGGCACTAGATACCCATGTAGTACCTATGCATTCAGACAAAACACCTATACACATAAAAAGTATTTAAATTGAAAACGAGGGTCGGAAATCAATGCTATTGGAGGGGAAAATGTGTAGTGACATGGTGATCTAGCAATCTCCTTTCAGTCCAGAGCTACACCCCACCCAGCATAAGCCAACCACACGCTACAAGTAAACACGAAGGTGAAGTTCTTTGTGAGTTAAGACTTCCCAGTGTGTCTACCTCTGAACAGAGCCACAGAGCGAGAGAATGACAAGAGCGCAAACAGGAAAACTGTTCCTGACGCGAGCCAGCTGGACGTCACGGTGTAATGCTCCAGGCGGTATCGTTGAAACACAAAGTGGTAACATTTCTAGAAGAAAAGGCAGCCGTATTGATAAACAAGATACACAGCATCACAGACACAACATGCAGAGCCACACACCATCACAGACACAACATGCACAGCCACACACCATCACAGACACAACATGCACAGCCACACACCATCACAGAAACACTGGGATACAGAAGCAGAACAAGGGGTGTGAGCATGTGCAAACAGTTGGTGTGGTACCCATTCCAAATTCAAAGACCAAAGTCAACTCTTCTAGCTCTGTCTGCAGGTTTGCTTAGCCAGCCAACTTTACAAGAATAAACTCTAGTGTCAGAAATGAATCAAGAAGAGGCAGACAAACATTTCCCAGAAACTCACCTGAAGTGCAGAAAGAGCAACAGCGCCACAAAGACATATAAGTGGATATACTGGGAAAAGAAATCGTTCCTCTTTGTGAGGTTGGATGAAGAAAATTAGAAACCAAATATACATTGGTGCCAAGGTAAGCCAATATGGATGTCCTAAATTCTGAACTGCAAGACAAAATAACATCCTCCTGTTATCACGTGAGACCCAAACAGTGTATTTTGTTTCAAAGTCTTTTTTTTTTTAATTTAAATTTGATACTAGGATGACATCCCATTAAAATGTTTCAACTTAGGAATTTACCCTCATTCTAACATAAGGAACATACTCCTGGGATTTTCCAAGAGACCCAAAGCTTAGAGGGAGGAACAACAGTTAAAACACAGGGGAAGTACAGTTAATGGATAACAGAGCTTAATAAACTCTAGGTGGGGAAAGAGAAAAAGCATATTCTCTGTATGGGTCCTGCCACTAAGACCAAAGATTCCCCAAATTAACCAAATCCACTTTGAGTAATCCTTTTATCCACACACCAGTGGGTTTGTTAAAACAGCATGGATGAAAGAAAAAAAAAAATCAGTTAAATAGGTTGATGAACCCTATTCATCAAGCCCCAACCCAGTCTGCCTTGTTTTGTTCTGTTGTCCAAACTTGACCCAAATGCCTCATTCTCTGGAGTGCTAGGATTACAGGAGTGTCACCAAGACCAATGACAATGCTTCAAAGCAAACACAAAATACTCTAA
This sequence comes from Chionomys nivalis, assembly GCF_950005125.1. NCBI lineage: Eukaryota > Metazoa > Chordata > Mammalia > Rodentia > Cricetidae > Chionomys > Chionomys nivalis. Next base: position 49,866,192 of record NC_080089.1, on the reverse strand, counting down.
AAGGAAATTTTCTGTCTTTACAATCCACATCTACTCTGAATCACAAAACTGAAACCAACATGTACTTAAAAGACTCTCAAAATAATAAAAGGAACATAGAGAACACTGTGCCCCAAGCACCTGCTGGAGAATTCCTGGCATTACAAGAGCCTTGAAAAAAGGCATCCATGCTAGGTTGGCATTACTGACAATGAGGAAAGTATCTACAAAATGCTGGCAAGAGGTGGGCAGACAGCACCCCCTGGTGTTCATTATGTCTACAGCGTGACAGTCAAGAGCCCTCCCAGCTGTCTGATTTAGTTACTAAACCATTGGTGCAACTACAGAACTCTCTGGAGGTAAACACTCCTGACCTTGGGCCAGTGAGATGGCTCAGTGGGTAATGCGATTTGCCCTGCCATATAAACTTGACAACCTGAGTTCAATCCCAAGATTCCACAACAGAGAGCAAAAACTGCCTCTCAACGGTTGTCCTCTGGCCTCCACAATATACTCTCCCTGCCCCCTCCAATCATTTTCCAAATCTTTCTAAATGAGTGAAGATCCCCTCACTGTCCAGACAGCACATGCTATATAAACCATTAACAAGAAAAGTTGAGCAGGTAAGAAGGGAAGATCACTCATCTGGCACGAAAATCCAACTAAGATGTCTCGAGTTAAACCTTCCCAAAGCTCTCATGAATTTCTGCTCAAATTTGTCTTCCATAATGCAGACACCAGAAACCCAGCTCCACTGCTTGAGAAAGTAGCGGCTGTATGACACACAGTCAGAGTAAGGTGAGTGCCACACAGCAGAGGGAGCCTGGAGCATTGGCCCCTGGCAAGCTGCTTCAGTTCCAGCTTCAGAATGTTTGCCTGTAGCACAGATCACTGTAAACAATCATCCAAGACGCTTGCCTCTACAAGGGGAATGGTTCAAACAGGCTGGCCTCCTGTACTTTCCCCAAATGTCTCTGCTTCCCTGGTAATGGTAAAATCCACTGACCTCCTTCCCTTAAGGCAGTGATTCTTAACCGTACTAATGCTGACCCTTTAATATAGATCCTCATGTTGTGGTGACCCCAAAACATAAAGTTATTTCATTGCTATTTCATAACTGTAAATTTGCTATTGTTATGAATCATAATGTAAATATAGACTATGCAACCCCAAGGGCTATGACTCACAGGTTAAGATGACACAAAGCTTCATCTTGTTCAATTTGAACAATTAACCAAATAATCTACAAATGCAAACTAAAATCTCAGTTATTCAACCATTTTCACAGAGAGAGTGGAGACTAAAATAAGCAGTTTTCCACTTGGTGTTTAACCTGTTACCTGCTTTCTCCTCCTCCAAAACCTGCCATATCTCAAACCACTCACCATGGAACCTCTGCAGCAGGTACTCCATAAGAAAAGTCAGTGGCAAGACCAGAAGAGCCAATGCAAAAGCAACGTTGAAATTCAGAAATCCATTGATTAAGTAGAAATACCATGGTTCTGTACCTGAGGGAGAAAGAGATAGGACGTCATTAGTGATGCCTTCAACGCCTGCCACAGTATTTGGCCCTTACTGCTTTCTGCTCAAGAAGCACTGGCAATTTAACACTCAACTAAATGAAAATCCACAAGCCTAGGCGTTCTTCAGTGCTCAGGCATATACAGGAGGCACAAGAGCGGAAGACAGGAAACGCAGACGGGTTAAGAAGCTCTGGATGAGAATTACCGGATTTTAATTATTTCACTTTATCCCTATCAGTAGGAATTTAGCCATCTTCTCCTCTACCACAGAAGATGCAGAATTCCTTTCCTCTAGAGGATGTAGTAACTTGGTGCCACTGCAGAAGCATAGGCCCAGCTCTCACTAAGCACTCAACCTGCAAGAGCTATCATACTGGACTCCTAACCTCCAGGAGAAACACATTTCTGTGCTTCATAAATTGCCCAGTCTTAATATTCTGTTAAGGCAGCACCAACAAACCCAAATGAGACAAACACTTTAACTAGTATTAGTAGCTAAAGAGCACAGAGCACATGAAGCTAAAACACCTAAGACATCATTTGAATTTAACTGTAGTTTCAATACTCTGAAGACTAAGTAACAGATAAACTTGCTTACAGCTATGCATCCCCTTTAAAAGTTCAACTCCTATTTTACAGTCACACATATGTTCCATGTGTTTCATAAAAAGCAATAACTCAGGGTTAGGGTTAGTGATATAGCTGAGTAGTAGGGTACTTGCCAAGCATGCATGAAGCTCTGGGCTCAGTCCTCAGAAGAACCAGAAACAACACACACACACACACATACGTGTGTATATGTGTGTGTGTATATATATATATGTACATATTTAATTTAAAAAACAGCATGGCTTTTTTGTGGGGTTTTTTAATGTGTATGTGTGGGTGGGTGCCCGCAAAGGCCAAAAGACGGCATCAGATCCTCTAGAGCAATGGTTCTCAACCTAGAGGTTGAATGACCTTTTCACAGGGGTTAGACACCAAATATCCTGCATCAGATATTTAATTACAATTCATAACAGTAGCAAAATTACAGTTATGAAAGAATGACATATTTCAATGAAAATAATGGTTAGGGGTCACCGCGACACAAGGAGCTGTATTAAAGGGTCGCAGTGTTAGGAAGGTGGAGAACCACAGCTGCAGAGCTGTGGCTACAGGTGGTTGTAAGCTGCCTGACACAGTACCAGGAACCAAACTTGAGTCCTCTACAAGGACAGCAGACACCTTAACCACTGAGCCACCTCTCCAGCCTCCTCAGCTGCTGTCCCCATTATGACCAGAGACCCAGGTCCTGCTCAGAACTCAAAGGATTCGGAAGGAAGCAAAATGGCTGAAATGCAAGTCTCACAATGGTTTTATTTCATAACTCAAGATCCTTAAACCTGCCGGGCGGTGGTGGCGCACGCCTTTAATCCCAGCACTCGGGAGGCAGAGGCAGGCGGATCTCTGTGAGTTCAAGACCAGCCTGGTCTACAGAGCTCGTTCCAGGACAGGCTCCAAAGCCACAGAGAAACCCTGTCTCGAAAAACAAACAAACAAACAAAAAAAAGATCCTTAAACCTGAAAGGTAAGAAAGAGCTCCCCTCCCCGAACATTTAGCCGTTTTCTCATCTCTTTTCCCTCTGTGTGATTACTTCAATCAGGCAGTGCATGACACATGCAGGTTTTAATCAGTGCGCGTTGTGACATCCGCCTTGCACCATAGCAATTTCCTGCAATCAGCATTGCTTAAAAGGATAATCAGGAGGCAGAGGCAGAAAAACCTGACTCTTTTGTAGCTTGCACAGCAAAATAAGGTTAGAAACGAAAGTCATAATGCTAGAGACACTTAGAGGAGTAAGAGGGAAGTGGTCCGCGAAGGAAGGGCCCTCGTTCAATCGTGTACCACCTCTGGGGAAAGCTCCTTCCTAGTCAAAGACAACTAAACCGTTAGTCAGGGGCAGAAGTCCTGTCCTAAGTCATTCATTTGAGACATCTCTAATCTTTCATTTTTTCCCATTTATTCTTTGAGTTGTAGAAATTTTCTGGGTGGTTATACTTTCAAGGTATAAAAATGTCTTCTCTGGGTTTCAGTTAATGACTTCACAATATCAAAGCATCCACAATGCTGGTCCTGTCCCTGAGACTGAGCCAACTGACAGTCAACAAGCATCTTAAAATAATTTACATATATTATTCTTATTTGGTATCAAGAAAAATCCCAAGTCAGCACTCTATCAGGTCCAACCAAAACAGTTCTAAGACCTGACGGCAACGAGGATCCCGACTGATTCTATAGAAATCAATCTTCCATTCCTTCTTGATGTTTTACTGTGAACCTACAATGTACAAGGAGTTCCAACTCAAAGCTAAGATAGTATCCTCTCCACGGGAGGCATTTAAACAAGGAGAAGCTAACACTCTTAAAGAACAGTAATCAGCTCAGTTCTTAGCTCCAAGAAAACAAATAAACAAACAGACTCTGAAAACCAAGAACTGAAATCAGACTTAAAACAATTATCACCAATTGTGGTGGCACAGGCCGGGAAGATTTGCTGAAAGAGGTGGAGGCAGGAGGATCACAAGTTCAAGGTCAGTCTGGGCTACAGAGCGAGTTCCAGCACAGCTAGAACTATACGGAAAAATACTGTCTTGAAAAACAGAACAAAAAATAATGTCAAGTTCAAATTCTGAGCAGAGTAGAATTTGTGTTCTTGGAATACTTCTATCAAGGAACTGTTAAGACCAGCTACCTACAGCAATACACAATCACTTTCACGGCTGGTGAGACAATCCCCACTACTGACAGAGTAACCAGTATTCTATTTCCATGATAGCAAAACTAAATTGAGTGAAATCAAAGCAGACTTACGAAGTGGCACAAAACCCTAGGAACTCTTCTTAACAAACATTGTGTGAAATGAACTGCAGACACCAGAGTCCAAGGAGAGACTGGACACAGGTCTATTGTAGTCCCAAATCTACTGCAGCCTCCTTGACCAACCCACTACTAAACAGGAACATCAGGCCTTTCCTCTCCATGTCCCCACTAGCCCGATCGTCTCCAGAGCCTCTAAAGGGCTACAAAAATGCATCACTTTCATATTTTCTTTAGAGTTTAATAAGCAGTCAGACTACCCAGCATATAATGACCCACTTATGAAAGTGAGAAGCCAGTTTTTCAAAATTAACCCATTCACCAATAAAGAATGAATAAATTTCTAATTGGAGACATGTAAATCAATTTTCACCACATAGTCTAGATGTAGTCAAATAAAATCGTATACATAAACCAAACTCAGGGGCAATTTAAAACATGTGAACTTTCCCTAGCTGAAGGGAGACATCTAGAGGCTGCCAAAGCAAGCTACTGGTTTAACTGGCCAGGCCGCCCAACAAACACTAATTATAGGAGCTGACCTGAGACACAGATGTAGTATCAACCTGACTCCCAACCAAGCCAGGGCAGTCAAATGCAGAGAATGCTCTGGAGACACCTAGAAGATTGATAAAGAAACCACACTCACATTTTGCCTATAATTCGTGATCCTAGAGAAGCTAAATAAGAAGGTGAACCCAAAGAAAAACGTATAGGCATCCTCCTGAATATTAACCTTCATCAGGCGATGAAAGGAGACAGAGACAGAGACCCACATTGGAACACCGGACTGAAATCTCAAGGTCCAAATCAGGAGCAGAAGGAGAGAGAGCACGATCAAGGAACTCAGGACCGCGAGGGGTGCACCCACACACTGAGACAATGGGGATGTTCTATTGGGAACTCACCAAGGCCAGCTGGCCTGGGTCTGAAAAAGCATGGGATAAAACTGGACTTGCTGAACATAGTGGACAATGAGGACTACTGAGAACTCAAGAACAATGGCAATGGGTTTTTGAGCCTACTGCACGTACTGGCTTTGTGGGAGCCTAGGCAGTTTGGATACTCACCTTACTAGACCTGGATGGAGGTGGGTGGTCCTTGGACTTCCCACAGGGCAGGGAACCCTGATTGCTCTTAGGGCTGACGAGGGAGGGGGACTTGATTTGGGGAGGGGGAGGGAAATGGGAGGCGGTGGCGGGGAGGAGGCAGAAATCTTTAATAAAGAAATAAATAAAAAAAAAAAAAAGAAAGAAACCACCCTGATTCCAAGGGGGAAATCTGCTCATGAAGTATTTAGTGGCTTGGTTGATCTAGAAAAGCCTCTAACATCTTTCGGTAACTAGGCAGCCCAAATGCATTCAGGGGTCAAATAAAACTAGACTGGGGAGGGGTGGGTAAGAGACGGAGGTTCTCGGGTACCTGGAGACTACATCATGGAGGCACGATAGGCAATCACTTTCTCTTAATCTTAAACCGGCCAGTCTGCTCATTCTCTCCTGCTGATGCGAGTCTCCTCTGCTCACTTTGCAGATTTTCCAAACTTTCTTCCCCCCCCCCAAAAAAACTAACGTCAAATGTATATGTATAGAAAACATATGTACAAATATACTCCTAAAAGTTAATACTACTACATGGAGATGACGGAGCTATTTGTTTTCTTTTTGTTATTATATTCATTTTATGATAATAGAAGTTTGGTTGTTGTTGTTGATTTGTATTTGTTTTTTGAGATGCAGTTTCTTTGTATAAAAAACACAACCCTGCTGTTTTGGAACTCACTTTGCAGACCAGGTTGACCTCTAACTCACAGAGATCCCCCAGCCTCTGCTTCCTGAGTGCTGGGATTGAAGGCGTGCGCCACCACACCCAGCTGCTGTTTTTTAAGATAGGGGTCTCATGTAGCCTAAGCTAGCCTCAAACTTGCTATGTAGCTAGCTCTGAACTGCTACTCCTGCCTCTGCCTCCCCAGTACTGAAATTACAGGCATGTACCACCACAACCATCTCAAAAGTAGTTAGATTAAAAACTTTAAAAAGCATTAAAGCCACAGTTTAAGACAGGCATGGATGGTCAACCCTACAATTGCGTCACTTGGGAGGTGGAGTCAGAAGGATTGCTACAAGTTTAAGACTAGTTTTGGCTACACAGTGACACCACGCATAGCCAGCACTCCTTCAAGCTCCCTGAGTCTAGATCTGGCGATAACATTCAGCAGCACCGAGGGAGGGTCAGCGCTGACAACCGCACCAGTCAGGAGACATGGGCTATGTTTTCATTACACTGCAGTCAAAAGCTCTGTGTTCAGTAGAAAAAGACACAGCTCAAAACGCCACATTTGGCCAGTGCAAGCTGTTATTCCAGTTCTAGAATGTAGGAGGAGGATCAGGAGTTCAAGGCCAACTTGGACTATGCCTGAAGCGTGCAGGGAAGGAATGGGGAGGAAGGGATATATGTGAATTAAAATTGTAAAGCTCAGGTAAATTAACCTGTTTTCTACTTTTTCCTCAAATTTTCTGAAGGCTTACCATAAAGATCAGGTCCATGAGAAGTGAACACATTATACAGAACAATGTTGAGAGGAGCAACCACCAACTTCCCATAATAGTAGCTGTCAATGACCACCACAGGCACCTAAAGTAAAAGAAAAAACAGCATTGGTACTTTTCAAAATGCTGCTGGAAAAACTTCAGAATGAAAAATAAAATGAGCTCCTGATGTTTCCTTCACCACATCAGAAGCTACTTCAACCATGAGAGCAAATGCAGAAAACAGGAAACTCACCAGGAAGAGAACTAGGGCCACCAGCGACCAATGAAAGAAACTCTTCCACCTGTGTTTCAGGGCCAACGAGTCAAAGGCAATGGGTAAACTATTAAACAGAAACACAGGAAGATGTTGGTAAAGCACTAAACACTTGCGACAGAGTCACACAGGTCTATGCTGAGCAGAGAACCAAACGACTTTCCCAGGGGCAGAGAAGAAAGGAAGCCGGTATGTGACAAGACGTCTTCTCAAAAATAAGCTGGTCTTTCCGAGGACCCATCAGGAGAGGTATGCCACAGATGGACAAGAAACAGACAGATGCTGCTGGACCATCTTGACACTGATCGATACGTATTGGACATGTAAGACATATTCAATACACATTCATGGACATCATTATCCTACACCGACCCGACAAAGACTGACCTCTCCCTTCTGAAATTAACTAGGATTTTATTATATATTTCTACCTTGTAAATAAATAATTTCTCATGTGTATAGGTCTGCAAGTACACATGCCATGGTGTATGTGGAGGTCAGAGAGTAACTCTGAGGAATCAGTTCTGTCCCCTTCACACTTATGTGGACTCCAGGGATCAAACTCAGATTTGTACAGCAAGTGACTTGACTGCTGAGCCAACTCTCCCTCAGTGGCTCTCCACTGCATTTTTTAGAGAGAGGGTCAACCACTGACCCTGGAGCTTATCAATTCAGCGAGGCTAGAGGGCCAGTGAGCTCCAGAAACTCCTCAGTCTCCATCCTAGCCCTGGGATTTCAGAAGCACCATACCTGTCTTTTAAGTGGGTGCTTTGCATGGCAAGCACTTTACTAAGTCATTTCTCCAGTCTCCAAAAACCCTTTTTACCTCATTAAATCTGCTCTCTGGTTACTTGTTGCTGTGGTGAGGTCCTATACATTCCAGGCAAACATTTTACTACTGAGCTATATCCTATAGGTACTTTTAAAAATATGGAATATTATATTTAAAATGTTAATAACAACTATTAAGATGTATTTTTAAATTATGTATATAATATGTGAGTGCTAGTGCCTGCAATGTCCAGAAGAGGGTACCAGATTCCCTGGAACTGCAGTTACAGGCAGTTGTGAATCACCCAGTATGGATGCTGGGAACCAAATTCCAGTTTTCTCCAAGAGCAGCATGCGCTCTTAACCAATGAGCCATTCCTCTAGTATAGTCAAGAAGTTAAGGTAGACAAACGGAGAAAGTAGTAGAAACCAAGAGTACGGAAGGAAGTGGAAACACACTTAAACTCGGGGAAGGAGCTGGCTCAAGAAAGGGGAAGGGATGCAGGGGAAATTCCTTAGTGATTAAGAGCATGGGCTGCTCTTCCAGAGCGCCCACGTGGCAGCTCCGTTCCAGGGGATCTGATGCCCTTTTCTAGCCTGCAGGAACACTGCAGACATGCACCCCATGCACATATTTTATGTTTTTCAAGAAGAGAGAAGGACAAAAGGGAACATTGCAATCCGGGTGACAAGGAAAATGCACAGCACAGACTGCAGCAGTGTGAGAAACATCAGCAAGCTTTAGAAGACAGAGGAAAGGGGTCAGCAGGAGGGAGTGGGACAAGAGAGAGTAACACGGCTGAGGAAAATGGCTGAAATACATTCCATACATGTATGAAAATGTCACAGTGAAACCTGGTATGTATAATTAATACATGCTAGTAAAAGCATTTTTTAAAAAGCAAGCATAATGTTAATGGCAAATCATTCCAAATCTTACTACCTATGTTCTCATTTATAAAAATACTAATTATTGTCAGGAAGTGGTGGCACACACCTTTTATCCCAGCACTCAGGAGGCAGAGGCAGGTGGATCTCTGTAAATTCAAGTCCAGCCTGGTCTATAGAGCTAATTCCAAGACAACCAAGGCTACACAAAGAAACCCTGTCTCAAAAATCCAACCCACTCAAAACTACTAATTATTATAGCTTCTTGCAGAGTTGTAAAATTTAGGAAAAAAAACTGTGATGGGTTTGGTAATGCTAGCAATGGCAGCATTCAGCAGTAGCTTAGCATTCATTACTCTCATTAGAATAAAACACACAAAGAAGCAGTAATATACTTTTGTTCCCAAAGTCTTCATCAGTCAAATCAATTTCTTTAGCTTTCGTTGCTGGCTGGGAAATCTGCATCTGATACAACATCAGGATTGACCAGATGCCCAGGGTATACAGGAGAGGAATAACTTAAGTTTCTTACCCAAGGGCTGCACTAAATGGCCACCCTACAATAGCCCCAGCTGCTACTCCCAGCACAGCAATGGGTGTCTTGTCCATATACCATCCTGTCATGGCGATCAATGTAGTGTACATGCAGAAGCTGCTAGGAAGGAATGCTACAAGAGCAAAGAGAGAAAGGAACAAGAGAATGAGATTAGATATTGATTTTAAAAATTCACCTGCACCGCAAAATGAATCTACTTTGGAAAACACCATTATAAACGAGCACTATGGTTGGAGACATGGCTCTGCTGACAGAGTGCTTGCCTATAATGCACAAAGCCTGCGGTTCAATTCCTAGACCACAAAAAAACTGGACATTGTGGCATATGCCTATAGTCCCAGCCCTCAGGAGGTAGTAGCAAGAAAATCAGAAGTTCAAGGGCATCCCCAGCTGTGCAGCAAGTTTGAGGCCACATAAGACCCTGTCCTGGACCATGAGACCCTGGGTAGAAAGAAATACACAAAGAAATGGAGGAAGTGAAGGAAACAAACGGGTAGTCAAAGGACATCCCTTTTCAAAACACAAAAGGCACTGTGGTTTTTATTTCCTCAGACCTTTTATCCAAGTTACACAATACTAGCCATCCATTCCTCTCCTGGCCTGTACCTAAATTTAAAGCTTAAACAAATCCAGGACTCCCCACCTTTATTTCCATGCAGAGAATATGATTCAAAAGACTCAGACCCATTGCGGACGATGTACTGGTTTCTTCTGCTAAGATATCCTGGTTCACATTTGTTCTCAACAGGGATTCTAGGAAGCCTCCTCAAGGCTCAGAGCTACATTCTGGCTTTGGCATAGCCCCTGAACCATTACATCTACCATAACTTTGTCATGGTATACAATAGTCTGAACACACTCAAGGCTCTTGCAACAGCAGCAAAATATTCCTAACAACTAAACAAAAATGTGGCTTCTCATGCTTTATAAGGCCTGATTCCTGAAGCAAAAAAATCAGCTGATTCTAACAAGAACTACAATGAATATGCAGTGAGATTTAGGACACTCAGCAAGGGCCTACTTCAAAGGCTCCGCAGTAAAGACTGAATTCCAAAGTGCCTCAAGTTCACTGCAAAACTAAGGGAACGCCCACACATACAAATCTGTTTCTGGATTAGCAAAGTAACTAAAACATAGAACATGTGAGATGCAACTTTCACAGGCAGATGCTAAATAATACTGAAGTCAACTCTGGCTGCCAGTGCAGAGTACAAAAGAGCAGAGAAATCTGAGGTCTCTGCTGATGCTGATGAAGCATTTACTGCACATTCACTACAGTGGCTCTCCAAGCTGGTCCAGGGTGGAGCCCGGAGGTCCCTGCAGAACATTCATTTCCATATAGTCAATGAAGAAAATGCTAACTGTGACCTCTGTGCAAGGTGCTATCTTGTATATTTAGTGTACCTACTAGATTCTTGATTATATAAGCATAAACTAAAATTGAGATAATTTAGCAAGATAATTTTTCTGGAGAATTGGGAACCACCTATCTTTTGAACAGGCTGCCTTAGCTCAGTCCACAGAATATAGGTGTTCAAAGGCAACACAGCTGGAAAGCTACAAGTCCTACCTAGAACCTTTATTCTAAGTGTCCAGAAGCTAACTATAAAATAAATGCCCAAGGGATACAACCTCTATAGAATACATCTCAAATAACAGGCAGAAAAAGAGCCATCAATCAAAAATACTCTCCTCCCCCAGTGGCCATTAGGAAGAAGGAACAGAAACTCTCCAGTGAGACTGCCAGGTCTACTTCTCATGAATCTGTGCAGGTCACACAAGTGCCCTGCCAAGCATTCATCTACATAACTTTGTTGGCCAAGTGCTTCCCTCAAAGGCAACTGCATAGGAAGGTGAACCTGTGACCCACACCTGTCCTCCTACTTACCGGATGATGAACAAAACATGCCAGTGCTGAGCACCAAGAAGGCCAGCATCATTCGACTCACATGCAGCCCAAATTTCTTGCACACAGCCCTCAAAGAAAAGATAAAAACCATTAATATTGTGGCTACTAAGAGACATGTCACAAAGCAAAGAAGAAATGGAGGGGTGTTTGAGAAGTAACAATGAGGAGCTGAAGTCAAACACAGAGCTGTCGAGACTGTTGGCAACTTCATATGCCTGAGAAACCCAAACTCTTCCTCCTGACACAGAAGAGCTCCTTAAGAGGAAACGTGTTTAAAAGTTGTTAGCAATTTCATGTGCACAAGAAACAGACTTATTACTCTTGGCACAGAAGGTGTCTTCTTTAAGAAAAGCTGCATATTTAGAATTATATCTGCTATCAGTAGGGAGATAGCATGATATAGTAAGAAATAGCAGGCCTCAGGTTCAGGCAGGTGTTGACCGAGTTTTCTGTCCCGCCTGGTCTCACAGTTGTTCAGTCCCAAAGAAACACACAGAGGTCTACATTAATTATAAACCAGTTGGCCTAGTAGCTCAGGCTTCTTATTAATTAATCTTACATCTTAAACTAGCCCATTATTCTTTTTTTTTTTTTTATTTTTCGAGACAGGGTTTCTCTGTAGCTTTTGGTTCCTGTCCTGGAACTAGCTCTTGTAGACCAGGCTGGCCTCGAACTCACAGAGATCCGCCTGCCTCTGCCTCCCGAGTGCTGGGATTAAAGGCGTGCGCCACCACCGCCCGGCTATAGCTCATTATTCTTGTCTGCTAGCTTGGCACCTTTATCCCTGAGGCATTCTCATATTGCTTCCTCTGCGGCTGGGTCACGACTGTAGACTGAATCTTTCTCTTCCCAGAATTCTTGTTGCCCCACTTATACTTCCTGCCTGGCGACTGGCCAATCAGCATTTATTTAAAATACAAGTGACAGGGTACAGACCATTGTCCCACAGCAGGCAGGTTCAAATTCTGACGAGCAGTGGCTAATTTGATAATCTGCCATTTTCCACATCTGTAAGAGGAGGATAGCAACCATGCCTACATAAAGTTTCTGTGAGGGTTAATGTCGGGAAAATGCTTAGTAAAGTGCCTAGCACAGAGCTGTCCAGCAAAGGCTGTTCTCAACACAGATGATATAAAAGCAGAGAAGGATGCCTTGTGGGATGGCACATGCTTTTATTCCCAGCGCTTGGGAGGCAGAGGCAGGCGGATCTTTGAGTTCGAGGCCAGCCTGCTCTATAGAGTGAGTTCCAGGACAGCCAGGGTCACACAGAGAAACCGTGTTTCAAAAAATAAAAAAGCAGAGAGATAATACAAGGAGTTAAAGGTTTTAGCAGTGACTGGGCAGAGGAGATGAAGAAGAGAGGCAGATTAATCAGAACTGAGAATATATGGATGTCTACTGCTTTACAAGCTAATCAAAATATGTCTTTATTTAAAATAAAAAATAAGGTTTCAACAGTTGCCTTGCATGAGTAGATAATGTTGTTACCAGACGACATGGATTATTAATGAAAATATCAGCACCAGGCACAGGACTGTTCCCTATGAGTTACTGGTCAAGGAGGTCTCAGAGGTCCCCAAAACAACCCAAGCTATTTCCAGAGATCGCTTTCCCATCACAGTTAGCTCACATCCTATATACTGAAGGCACCATATACTTCGTTTGCAGGACAGAGAGAAAACTAAACTAGAACTAACCTGAAACTGTCTCCCTGATGACTAGCATTCATAGTGCTAGAAGGTTCTCTGGACAACTGAAGGAGAAGTCATCAATGGCCTTCTCCAGCAGTGGACCCTATGTGCCATAATACAAACCTGCCAGGCAAGATGTGCCCACAGGTGCAACAGTAACATAATTGCTAAGGGTACCAGCTGCTTTCTGACTGGACCTGAATCCTTCTTCATGGGAGGACTTCATGCCTGATACTGTAAACCTGGCTCAAAGCCCACTGCTGGGAAAGCTCAGAGGTTGTAGTGGGTAAGCTACTATTTCGGTTTTGCTAAATGGACATGTTGTCAAGTGCCTTCTGGGCTGGAGAGATTATCCAATAGTTAACAGCACTGGCTGCTCTTTCACAAGACCAGCTTTCAATTACCAGCACCCACATGGTGGCTTACAACCATCTGTCACTCCAGTTCCTGAGGACTTGGCACCCTCTTTTGGCCTCTCAGGGCACCAGGCACATACAAAGTGTACATGCAATCAAAATATCTATACATATTAATTCAAAGAACCTTCCTAAACATTTGTTTATAACCACAGATTAGTACTGTACTCAGCCTTGGGCAGAGAAGCCTCTATTTACAGTGTCGAGGTTAATGGAGAGCCCAGGTGATGAGAGTAAGCGACTACTGATGCTCGGCTCTAAAAGGACAGCTATATAAAACCACCACCAGCACCAGCACCAGCACCAGCAGCAGCAGCAGCAGCAGCAGCAGCAGCAGCAGCAGCAGCAGCAGCAGGCTTAAGGAATATTACTGAAGAGTGGAGGGAAAGGATGCAAGAGCCAGAGGACGGGAGGAGTGCTATGAAACCTGTCTTCTGGACATGACCATGCCACGCACAGCAAGCTGTGGTGACCGGAACAACATTCTAGCATGAACGAGGAAGGGCTCCTGAGGCCCTAGCCACAGCTGAGGACCTATTCATATGAATGGCTACTAGCAGGGGAGTCATTTCTCTTGGGGATGTAGCTGATAGGTGGTCCATGTTCTAGACAATTGTTCCAGAGCCATATGCAAGTGTGCAGTACTTACTGAACTCAGTGGGAGGTTTTTGTTGTTGTTGTTGGGGTTTTTTTTTTTGTTTTGTTTTGTTTTTTGAGACAGGGTTTCTGTAAGTAGGCCTGACTTTGCAGACCAGACTGGCCTTGGCCTCGAACTTAGAGATCCACCTGCCTCTGCCTCCTGAGTGCAGGGATTAGAGGGAGCCACCATTGCCTGGCTCAGGGGGTTATTTAAAAAAAAAAAGACATGAAGATAAAGGGGGGATTTAATTACAGGCAGCTACTAGAGGGAATGGTAGGGCAGAATTAGAGTGGATATGCTCGAGAAATACTGTATACATGCATGAAAGTGTCAAAGAATAAACTTTAAATATCTTAAAAACATAAATGTTAATTCTCAGGGGAAAAAAAGACTAGAAAATAACACAAAAAGCCACTTAATTTACCCATGTCAATGTTTTTCAAACTTGGGAAACTACATCTGTCCTTCTACAACATTTAGATTATTTTGTTTTTTTCCAGTCCCACAAATTAATGCCTTTTAGGTGTTGCTATTAAATTTTTTTCATTTTGTTTGTTTGTTTGTTTTTCAATACAGAGCTTCTCTACATGACAGCTCTATCTGCCCTGGAACTCGCTCTGTAGGCCAGACTGGCCTCGAACTCATGCCTGCGCCTGCTTTCTGGATGCTGGATTGAAGGCAGGGGCCCTCAGAGCAGCACTGCTACTGACTTGGTCAGTATCTGTCCATGTGTAGACGTGGGCCCTCAGAGCAGCACTGCTATTGACTTGGTCAGTATCTGTCCATGTGTAGGCGTGGGCCCTCAGACCAGCACTGCTACTGACTTGGTCAGTATCTGTCCATGTGTAGACGTGGGCCCTCAGACCAGCACTGCTATCGACTTGGTCAGTATCTGTCCATGTGTGGGCGTGGGCCCTCAGAGCAGCACTGCTACTGACTTGGTCAGTATCTGTCCATGTGTGGGCGTGGCTTCACTCGGGCTTATTTCATGTTTCTTCCTGAAAAGGTTTTGATCCTTCCAAAGTACACCTTTTAGAAGTTCTTTCAGTAAGAACATATTAATAAAATTTTCTCTAATTTGTAGGTTGGTTTTCTTTGTGTGTGTGCACTTTTTGTTTTTGTTTTTTATCACAGAGTTTCTATGTGAAACAGCCCTGGCTGTCCTGGAACTCGATTTGTAGACAAGGCTGACCTTGAACACACAAAGATTCTCCTGGTGTGTGCCACCACCACCCGGCTGCTTTTCTTTCTTTTCTTTTTAACTGGAAATCTGTACTTAGCTCTTCATCTTAAACGTTAGTTCACTTTTGCATGGCTGGCATTTGCCTCGGCATTCTTTATTTTGTTCTGCTGGGGATGACCCCAGGGCCCTGAGAGTATTCAAGAACTCCACCCCCAAGCCCACAGCCTGCTCTCTCGGAACTATGAAGCAAGGGCTTCCGTCTCTGGTCCAGCTCCTGTCCTTGGTCTGCCACCGGTCTGCTGCTCAGTGCGCCCTTACAGGGACTCCATGAACTCCTCGTCCAGTTTTAAGATCGGTTCTTTATCTCTAGTGTTTTACACAATTTCACTAAATTTTTTTTATATTCCTGGATTAAGATGCATGATTTACTGAATTTATGGATTACCAACCTTTCCCACTAGCTCTAAAAACTGTGAGCTACACTTCCCTGAATGTTGCCTCCCCTCATTCGCTGTATCAGAGCTAGAAACCTTACACATTAATTTCCTCTCTATTCCTTTTTTATCTAACTTTATTCCTAGCAATTTTTTCAAATTTATCTTTCATTTTACTACTTTGCTTACTAGCAGTCTTAATCTGTCTAGACTATCTACTGAGTCTTAAATATCAAATTATATAAATGTTACACACACATGTTTATATGTGCATATATATAAAGTCAACATAAAATAACTACATTTTTGTCTCTATACGTTCTTACTATTTTTCACACCGGCCTGGTCATTTCTGGAGGTTCTTGTTTCTCTTCATGTTTTCAGTTCCCTCTTTCACTTCTCTATACACAGAAAATACTGTTTTCATTTTAATAATTCCTAATAAATGAAGATTTACAGGCCAACTTTTTGATGATTGCGATTTCTGCTAGCTCTTCAATGTCTTGTCTCTTTTTGTGACTTCCCTGATCTGTGTGGTACTTTGGTGTGACTTCTGTATTCTGTTTCTCACGCCTCCCAGGAACTAAACCCAGACCCTGTGCATATGAAGCACGCTCTGCCACAAAGCCACTTTCCAGCCTGACTTCATCACCCTTTCTTGTGTATTAAGACTATAGTCCTAACATAGTCCTGGTGATTTCCTGTCATCTGGGTTAAGAGTCCAGTTCTCAAGCCGGGCGGTGGTGGCGCACACCTTTAATCCCAGCACTCAGGAGGCAGAGGCAGGGAGATCTCTGTGAGTTCG
This sequence comes from Chionomys nivalis, assembly GCF_950005125.1. Lineage (NCBI taxonomy): Eukaryota > Metazoa > Chordata > Mammalia > Rodentia > Cricetidae > Chionomys > Chionomys nivalis. Next base: position 49,849,732 of record NC_080089.1, on the reverse strand, counting down.
AGGCCAGCCTGGTCTACAAGAGCTAGTTCCAGGACAGGAACCAAAAGCTACAGAGAAACCCTGTCTCGAAAAAAAAAAAAAAAAAAAGTCCAGTTCTCTAGGGAAATTTTTTTTTAATATTTATTTATTATGTATACAATATTCTGTCTGTGTGTCTGCAGCCAGAAGAGGGCACCAGATCTCATTTCAGATGGTTGTGAGCCACCATGTGGTTGCTGGGAATTGAACTCAGGACCTTTGGAAGAGCAGGCAGTGCTCTTAACCTCTGAGCCATCTCTCCAGCCCTAGGGAAATTTTTTTTTTTTTTTGGTTTTTCGAGACAGGGTTTCTCTGTGGCTTTGGAGCCTGTCCTGGAACTAGCTCTTGTAGACCAGGCTGGTCTCGAACTCACAGAAATCCACCTGCCTCTGCCTCCCGAGTGCTGGGATTAAAGGCGTGCGCCACCACCGCCCGGCTAGGGAAATTTTTTATGTGATGCATGGGACCTCTACTGATCTAGGACAATTCACCATAAATCTCCATCATGGGTCTTAGGAGATGAGATGGTTGATTTGAATTCAGGCCCAAATTCACATGAAAACCAACTTATAGCTACAATCCCCAGAGGGAGTACTGGTTTTATTTTTACCTCTAATCTTGTCAGAGTCAAGGACAAAAATTAATTTCAATCTGGCACATCTAGCTATGGGAAAACTTTTAATAATGATCCTTAAGTCTGAGTACTTTCTTTTAATGTGTTAAGGCACTATTAAATTTAATGGGTTTTATGTGTTACATTTTTTAAAGGCAGCTATTTTATTGCTAGAATACTTAAATGCATAATGGATTCATTAATATTCAATCAACTGAGAGCTACTTGGTGTGAGGCCACGTTATGAGTGCAAACGAGAGCAGAGTCTTATACTGGGAATAGTCTCCCATCGGCTCAGCTCTAGGGAAGAAGTGAATCAATCAATCCTTTACTTAGAGCCAAAACTAAGGTTTCACTAAATCCTATGAAGATGAGCGAGACATGCACTGCAAATTAAAATCAGGGACACGCCAAGGGAACGGCAGCTGGAGGCACTGCTCCTCAATTCCTCCGTAGACAAGAAGTCACCCTTCAGCTGGAGACCACAGGAGAGTGCTCTCTGACAGCTGTCTGAGCTACAGCAGGGCCCCTGGTGCTTTTGGATGCAAAGCTTTGATACTTACTTATAAAAGTAAAGTTCACAAATACAGCTCACAAAAGCCAGGAGACATCTCAAAAAGTAGAAGACAAGAATCTGAAAGAAACCCAGAGTGAGAAAACAGCAGTCAGCAAAAGGAGCCTAGATGCTTGTGAGGATGAAGTCCTCACTTGTCAGTAAACTGTACTATAAACTGGTACAACACTTCTGAAGAGCCGAATTTATTGAGAACCACACAAATTTTCATATCCCCAGACTCACTGCACCCACTTCTTTACTGTAGGAGGGGTGGGAGCCTCCATTCATAAAGGCATCTATTATAAAAACTACCAAATATCCAATGATGAAGGCATACATATAATCATGCTACTACATCTATTTCGGAGAGTATAAACACCTGGGGTTGCAAAGATGAAACCTATGATACCTTGCTCATTTGTTGCTCATTCAACAAGTCCTCTCCTCCCTTACTCTCCCCATTTTTACTCCCTAAGATTGATTTAATTATTATACAGTGTTCTGCCTGCATGTTTGGTTGCAGGCCAGAAGAGGGCACCAGATCTCGTGACAGATAGTTGTGAGACACCATGCATTTACTGGGAATTGAACTCAGGACCTCTGGAAGAGCATCCAGTGCTCTTAACCGCTAAGCCATCTCTCCAGCTCCTCCTCTCCTCTTTTAAGGGTCTTACACTGTAGCTCAGGCTATCCTGGAACTCACTATGGATCTCAGGATGACCTAAAACTTACAGGTATCCTCTTGCCTCAGCCTTCTGGATGCTGGACTGCACATATGAGCCACCTCACTGGCTGTGAAGCACTTGTTCAACAGCCATAAAAATTTAAATACTGATTATTTACAAAATACATCAGCATTACAGTTATGGAAACTACATGCATATGAAAGACTGGAAAGATATACAATGGTAAGAGGAGACGTAGCAGCCTACTGGGATTAAGGTGTTTAACTCCTATCTGTACTATGAATTAATCAAATCTATAATTAATGGCATGAGCTTAATAAAACAGCAATAAGGGTTGTAATGACTAGCTCTTAAGATTTACTTATTTTTATTTTATGTGCATGTATGTTTTGCCTGCACATATGTCTAGGAGCTACTTTCAGGTAGTGCCCCCAAGGAGATCAGAAGAGGGCATCAGTCCCCTGGAGCTGCAGTTACAGATGGTTTCAACTGCTATGTGGGTGCTGAGAAGTGAACTCAGGTCCTCTGAAAGAGCACCCAGCACTTTTGAAGTCACTGAGCCACCTTTCCAGCCCCTTGATTAGCTTTTAGACTACAGAGCATATAGAGTATGTTAAGAGTGCTGAATCCTCACAGCATAACTCTGCTTCCATGCTCAGCAGAATAACTGCAAGTAGCCAGCATGGAAACACTGCCCACGCTTATCACTACAACCAACCAAATTCCCAAATGAGTTTTAGAAAGAGCCGATGAGAGTCAGATTCATTCATTAATAAGACACAAAAAACCTATACCACACGATAAGCAACTGTATAGATGTTACAGGGACAGATAATTTGAGATGTGTCTATGATAAGGACTCCTCACACTATGGAGTATTTGAAAGTTAAAAAAGAAATGAGCTGGAGAGAGGGCTCAGAGGTTAAGATCACATACTATTCTTTCAAAAGACCTGAGCTCAGTCCCAGCACCCATTTCACGTGACTCACAACCACCTATAACTCCAAGTCTAGGAGATCTGACACTTTCTTCTGGCCTGTAGACACCTGCGCTCTCACGCACACACACAGACTTATACTGTTCAGCAGCAGGACAACGATGCCATCGGCTCCCCTATCAGCACTGTAACTGAAAGTCCCAGTCAGTGCAAAAGGAAACAGATATGAGGCCCAAGGGGCAGAATGAGAGAAAGAAAGCGTATAGTTATGGTCTGTCCCTAAGCATCTGACTACTAGCAGCTTGGTCTCCAGGGTGGTGACATTAAGATAATGAACTTACAAGAAGCAGGTCCTGGTAGACAGCAATGAGGCTTAGTGGCTTCTGCTCACTGAACAGATGACTACTCTCTCAGCAGGGGCAGGCCCTCATGGGGCTGCATTAGCTCCCTTGAGAGCAGGCTGCCACAGAGTGAGCATGCTGCCTCACCTTTGCCTCAGGTATACACCTAGTTTCTTTCTGCTTCTCCTTCAAATGATATAGCCAGGGTACCCTTGCCAGAATGCTGACACTATATTATTTCAATTATCCGCTCACTATGTACATCAGGCTGGCCTCAAAACTCACTGAGATCCACCCACGTCTGCCTCCCAAGTGCTGGGATTAAAGGCCTATGCCACTACTCCCAGCTGTCTGTTCCCTTTATGACCTACCCAGCCTCGGGTACTTTACTATAGCAACATAAAATCGACAAGGACATAAACCCAAGTGAAAAACAATCCAGGAGATTCAGCTGACAAACCACTGGCATCAGCCTGGAAATTCACCGAGATATTCAGCATAAAGATCAAAATACAAACTCAATTACATTCCACCAGAATAAAAGGGGGTGGGGTGGAGGGACAATGACAGAAGTCTCATAAGTGACAGGTAAAAAGAAAGCTAACAAGATAATGGAATAACTATTACTGTGGGATGAAGGAGGTCTTCATTTAGAAAGACCTAGGACCGTAAGGGAAGAACTGACTTGACTATATCACAGGTAAGGATTTCAGCCAAGAAGCTGTCACTTGAAAGAAAATGAATCCACATCCAATGTTATGAAGGAACATGCACACCATCTACAGACCAGAGGAAAAAGGAGGAAATCTAACAGCAGCTAGTTGAGGAGGCTCACATATTTTTTTCTTCCATTCTTTCTTATTTTATTTTTTAAATAAATTTACTTATTTTACATCTCAGACACAGTTTCCCTCCTTTCTCTCGTCCCAGTCCCTCCCCCACTGACCCTCTGTTCCTACCCCCCAATCCACTCCTCCTCTGTTTAGGAAAGCAAATAGACCTGGACTGTATGAAAAGCTAGTTAGAAAGGTGTGGTGACACATATTTGAATCCTAGCACTGGGTAGGCAGAGATAGATGCATCTTTGCAAGTTCAAGGCCAACCTAGCCTAAGGAAACAAAAAAGCCAAAGGGTTAAGGGCCAGGGAGCATGCCAGCAAGCAGCATTCCTCCGTGCTGCTGTTTAACTCCTTGTTTGAGCTGCTGCTCTGACTTCCTTTGATGAAGACTGTGACCTGAAGCATAAGCCAAATAACCCATTCCCGCCAAGTTGCTTTTAATCTGAATGCTCTTACCACAGCAACAGAGTGAACTGGAACACGAGCTGTTCACACCACGTATGTAAGGTAAGCGACAGAAGAGGATGAAGTCTGGAAACATCAAGTTCTGTGTGATAATGGAGCTCAGCTAGAAATGAAAATGTAGCACTGCAAGCTGCTGGTTCTCTACCGAGTCCTCCATCTTATTTTTCCTCTAACAAATTCAGAAGCACAAGAAAGCCTAAAAAGCCAGAAATGAGATACTTGGCAGGAAAGGAAGACAAAGTGTCCTGCCACTTTCTGTGTGTGCTGTCTCTCTGATCATTGTGAAATGCAACTGTAACCATGACTCTCCTCAAAAGCTTTTCAACAAAAACAAACAAGCAAACCAAAACCACCACTAGTATCTCCTAATAGATCAGGTCTTACACAAAGCTGGCCTCTTCTTATTTCTCAGTCTCATTTAATCCATCCCACCACTCTCCATAAATCAAACTAATTTATATGAGAAATAATCCTTAGACCCTTAGTTACAAAAACTGCTCCCAGGGCTAGAGAGATGGCTCAGCAGTTAGGAGTATGTGTTGCTAGTCCAGAGGACTGGAGTTCCAGTCCATGTCAGGCAGCTGAGCCACCTGTAGCTACAACTGCAACTTTAAGGGTTCTGACACCTCTGGACTCCACAGGCACACACGCACACGCACACACACACTATGGACATGGCTCCACAACTGAGAGTGCATGTCATACAAGCATGAAGAGGTAAACTCAAACGTGGTAGCCACGTGAAAGCCAGGCATGCATGGTCATGTGCTTTTGTAACCTCAGCATCAGGAGGCAGAAACAGGTGGCTCCTAAGAGCTTACTGGCCATCTCCTAGGCAAAATGGAGAGTTTCAGGTTTAGTGAGAGGCCCTGTCTCAAGGGAATAAAGTGGAGAGCGATGGAGGAAGACAGCTGGTATCTCTTCTGGCCTCTGCGCTGTGCACAGGCACATGTGCTTACACAGGCCCTTCAGATCTGCAGACACACACACACACACACACACACACCCCTCTTCCCAAATTTGGCAAAAAACATAAGCCTAGATATTCAAGTAATCGAGTAAACAAACAAACAAAAAAAACCCAAAAATACCCATACCAAAACATGTACTGTCAAAATTTTTAACCCTAAGCCAATGCAGCTAATTCTTGAGCACCCTACTTAAATTAGACTCTCTTAATATGCTACCCCATCATGCCTTGTACTTTTCTCCCATAAATCTACATTTTGAATTATTTAATGTTTCTTTTCCCCCATGGAACTATAATTTCCATGAAGGCAGACTCAGCTGGGTCACTGTTTCATCACTTAACATAATCTATACTACATGAAGGCTGCTCGATTAGTGTGTGTTGGATGGTGAGGCCGGGAGGTGGCTCAGCAGGTTGAAAGGTGCTTGTTGCACAAGTCTGACACCTGCGTATGATCCAAGACATCTACAGTAGGAGGAGAGAACCGAATCCAAAAGACTGTCCTCTAACCTCCACACGGCTCGCACACCCGTAGTCTGACAGTCCAGGCCTACAGACACAGGAACTTGGGAAATGAGGGGGGAAAGCAGGAGTTCAAAAGTTCCAGACTAGTCTATGAAACACACCAAGACTCCTTCTCCAAGAAGAAAAACAAAAAGAAGAAGAGAAAAAGAAACAAATCAGCCTCTTAATCATCAATGGGTTTTGTTCTCTTTTCAAAACTGCTCCCAGACTCGCCTGCTGACCGATGTGACTGCGATCAGGCTAGCCGCCCTTACCTTATTAGTCTGCAGAATCCGTGCATGAAATGCAGCTGGCCAGGCATGCAGCAACAGGTAAGCATACGAGCGAATGGCGTACACTGGGGAATACTCCCACGTCTGAAATCCCTTCCCATAGATGAGGTAGTGTGTCTGAAAGCAGAAACAGATGTGCTCAGGGCTGTACTAGCAGAGCCCCTCACGGGCTTACAGGTGAAGAGTCCTGTCAAAACTGTCAGACACAAAATGTTGAGAATTAACATTTGTAACTAATGAGCAAGAAAAACAACAAATAACCTCATATTTTTAAATTAAACTAAAAATTTTACTGTTTTTTCTTAAAATAATGTTTAATGCTGGGCGGTGGTGGTGCAGGCCTTTAATCCCAGCAAATGGGAGGCAGAGACAGGTGGCTCTTTGTGAGTTCGAGGCCAGCTTGGTCTACAAGAGCTAGTTCCAGGACAGCTAGAGCTGTTACACGAGAAATACTGCTTCAAAAAACCAAAAAATAAAAATAAAGAAAAGTTTAACTTAAACAGAAAAACTCTAAGTCTTTTATTTTCCTTACATATACCAAGTAAACATCTTCCCTCTGGTTTTTGATACAAATGTGTTTGGGTAAAGGTACTTCCAAATTTATGTATACATAAACATATAAATCAGAAATATTATGCATGCACTATTAGTAACACACACACAAAACAACAACAAAGAAACCTGTGGAGTCCGATTCTATATTGGTCAAGTACACCTGAACATGAGGTGTCCTGGAATGGCTGAGAGTCTGTGTCACTCTATTGGAGGAAATAGATTTCCCTCTCAACAAGTCTAAATGACAGTTCAGTTGTTAGTCTTTACCCTAGTGACTAGGTTTTCATTCATTCACTCATTTATCTTAAAAATATAAAAAAAAAAAAATACAATAAAACAAAAACTAACGCATCGAAGTTGGCCAGGACAAACCAACAGAAAGACACTCACACTTCCATATAGCAATTCATCATCAAAAACAATGTGGGCAGGAACTCACACAGGGCAGGAACCTGGAGACAGAAGCTGATGATGCAGAGGCCACAGAGGGGTGCTGCTTACTGGCTTGCTTTCTTATAGACCCCAGGACCACCAGTGCAGGGATAGCAGCACCTACTAAGGGCTGGGCCCTCTCCATCAATCACTAATTAAGAAAATGTCCTAGAGGCTTGCCTATATCCCAGTTTTATGGAGACATTTTCTCAACTGAGGATCCACCCTTTTCTAATGACTCTTGCTTGTGTCAAGCTGACAAAAAACAAGCCCCCACAATTACTTTGACACACATCAGAAGACATAAACTTAAAAAGTTGGAAGAATATAGTTTCCCTCTAAGAAGTGGGGTCTGAACAGGATGAAAAGGGATAACTGGACTTCCCTCAAGTTTTGTAGTAACTGTTAGCTTTAAAACCTGGATCTACAAGTATTACCTAGACTTATAAAACCATTTAAAAGATTATTAAGTCTCACCTTTGAATATGTCATCTAAAGGTCACAGGCTTCAACAGTAACTAAACCAACAGTTTGGACTATTTTAAAGACCTGTTTTATTTATGTATGAGTGTATGCATGTACCAGAAGAGGGCATGAGATCAAAGATCAGAACTGGTCAGATATCAGAGAACAATTGATTGATTGAGACAGGGTTTCTTTAGGTAGTGGCGCCCCCCCCTTCCCCCGTCCTGGAATTTGCTCTGGAAACAAGACTGGCCTTGAACTCATAAGAGATCCTCCTGCCTCAGTTTCCAGAGTGCTGTGATTAAAGGCATGCACCACCATACTGCTGTCATGATTTGGAGCTGGATTCACCTAAATTTGAACTGCTGGAATTTGAACTATAATCCTCATGACTGAGCAAGTGCTCTTAACCATGGAGCCAGCTCACTAGCCCCAAATCAATAGATTTTAGGCTATAAAAGTGAAGATAATTTATTTTAGTATTTTCACACTTGCATTTTACTTGTTTGTTAATTAATCCTAAGTACCAAATCAAGATCAAAGGCCAAATCCCAGAACTGAGGGCTAAGGATGTAGTCTAGTGGTAAAGCATTTGTCTAGTACACCCAACACCACGGGTTGGATCCCTAGGACTGCAGAAACAACCAACACACAAAACAACAGCTAAAAAGATCACCTACTGGTTCCCAGTAGTTGAATGTTTCATCACAGTCAGAGATGTTGCTGAGGAGAGCGGCACACAATCTTGCTGAGAGCAGACACTTGAAAGCAGTGGATCCTTCAGGAGCCCAGACTTGCCCAGCTTTATTTCCAGACCTGCCCGGAAGGAAAAGCAAAACCATTAGTGTATCGGGAAGCCTGCTAGCAAGACTAAATGCAGACAGAAAAGACAAGAATGGCTAAAGGCACCAACGCAATAAACCATTCACCTAAAAGAAGGGCTTGTCATGAGTTTTCTTTTTCTTTTTTTTTTTTTTTTGGTTTTTCGAGACAGGGTTTCTCTGTGGTTTTGGATCCTGTCCTGGAACTAGCTCTTGTAGACCAGGATGGTCTCGAACTCACAGAGATCCGCCTGCCTCTGCCTCCCGAGTGCTGGGATTAAAGGCGTGCGCCACCACCGCCCGGCTGCGTTTTCTTTTTTTTTTAAAGGCATGCGCCACCACCTACCGGCTTGTCATGCGTTTTCAATCCCACCTCCACTTCCTGCTACTGGGGAATACACTACTTCATACATCTTGGCCTATTTCACCTGCAACACTCCCTTTCCCCTCAAGCCAATTAATTACTCACTTGAAGGCCACAATGCTCTCTCCCCATTTCTTAACGTTATCCCTCGTTAAGTCTATCTATCGCCCCCTCCTTTAAACGAACAGAGGCCTCTAATACAAAGTGCAGGTGCAGCCGACAGTTCCTTTACTGCAGCCCTGACCTATAGGCTACAGGCTTGCTGGTGTTTTCGAGGGCTGTAGGCCCGCAGAAGGGGAGAAAACAGCAAACGGGCTACCGGTACAATCGAGCGGGAGGCAGCGCGGTGTAAAAGGCATTCTCTCCAGCCATCAGCTCCACAGAGGCTCAGCTAACTATACCAGCAGGAAGCCTGCTCAGTGTGGGCCTGGACCTGAAGCGTGGCAGACCCTCGCTCCAATAATGCAGGGACCTGCGGACTGGCGAGGATCAACCCGAACCCGGACACCCTAAGAAGGGGCAGAAGGAGGTGGCCAGGCGAGCCCGGCTCGCTGCGGAGACCCCCGGCCGCCCGACCTCCCGCCCGCCACGCCCTCCGGCCGCACACGCACTCCAGCCGCTGTTCCGCGCTGCCCGACTCCCGGCTGCCCAGCAGCTCCCGCAGCTTCTCCGCCGCCGGGCCCGTGTCCCCGCCGCCGCCGCCCTTGAGGCGCTGCCGGGCCCTTCGGCTCGCCATGCCAAGCGTCGGAGAAAGGGCAGAACTCCGCACGCTAAGATATCGGCGAGAGCGCAGACATTGCTTGGCTAGGAAACGGTGTCCGCCGAGGGACAAAAAGCCTTGACATGCGCAGAAAAGACTAAAATACTGTGTCACTGGACCAATTGGGGCGAAGGCGCGGATCAGCAGCCTGGGCTAGCCCTCCCACTTCTAACGCTGGATGTTTCTCCCTTCCCATTTCTCAACACACCACACTTGCCAATGCTACATAGTGTTCCGTTAAAGGGCACCGCACACCTTGCTGTGTCTTGTGAGAGGAATGGAGGCAGCCAATAACTCCGGAGAGACAAACCAGTAAGGCCAGAATTTTGAGAAGTGAGTCCGAGGAAGTCCTACGCAAAATACTCAACCAGGCATTTGTCAGTGGCGTTGCTACTACAGCGCAGCGGTAGGCACTTTACAGACGTGGTTTTAATTCTCTCAGCCACCTTGCTTTTACTGATAAAGCCAAGGTCCAAAGTTGCTTGGCTATAAATGGAACTATATTCCAACTGAGGACCGAGTACAAATATACTATTCTCGCTACAACAACAAAAGCCCTTTTGAGGAGAGTTTTGTTGTTTTTAAAGGAGTCTAGGGGTCCGGACTTCTTGGTTTCAGAGGTATTTACAAAGACACTTTACGAGAGAGGAGGGAAGGAAAGGGAGGGAGAGGGAGGGGAGGGAGAGGGAGGGAGGGAGGGAGGGAGGGAGGGAGGGAGGGAGGGAGGGAGGGAGGGAGGGAGGGAGGGAGGGAGAGAAACCGAAAAAGAAGTTGGCCAGTGGTGGCACATGCCTTTAATCGCAGCACTCAGGAGGCAGAGCTGGAGGTATCTCTGTGAGTTGAAACCAGCTTGGTCTACAGAGCAAGTTTCAGGACCGCCAGGGCTGTTACACAGAGAAACCCTGTCTTGAAAATCCAAATAAGAATAATAAAAATGGAGGTTGATCCTATGGATCAGTTCCCATACACAGTCATTAGTTACCAAGCCCTAATATCCAGCTTCAGTACAACTCCTATGTACCTCATTCCTTTCCTGAAGAGAGAAGTAAGGTAGACAGAACCAAATGACAAGCCCAACTCTGAGACTTGAATTACATGAGTTCGATAGTCAATGATAGAAGCAGCAGTGTAAGGGATGATCAATCCCACATGTGTAACACATGCAATAAGACTCAAACTCAGTGAGATGATAAAGAGGAACTGAGAGTGTGGGAAATATATTTGCAAACACGTGTGGTAAGACATCCAGACTACAGCCTCTTCAGCAAAAGAACAGTGAAGTACATATTTTGTTTGTGCTTCAATCATTACTCAGGATCAAAAAACTGAACTACAAGGTCACCAGTCACATTAGTCTGTAAGGGTATTTTTGTTTGTTTTTGGTTTAGCTTGGTTTGGTTCTTAGGAACAGGACCTCACTATATAGCCTGGGCTGGTCTCAAACACAGACCCCTGCCTGCCTCTGCCTTCTGAGGACTAGGCTCAGAAGAATGAAGCACCAGCACCACCAGCACCACCAGCATCAGCACCAGCACCACCAGCATCAGCACCAGCACCACCACCATCAGCACCACCACCATCAGCACCAGCACCACCACCAACACCACCACTTCCACCACTTCCACCAGGACCAGTACCAGCACCATCACCACTATGCCTAGCCAGGCTGTAGGTTTAAATGATGTTCACAGATATCTTTAGGGTTCATAAACACTACTTTGGTCACACACACACACACAAAATCTTACATACAACACATACCAAAAAACAAAATCCAGATTCCAGAAAGGAGCAACAGCTTCAAGTTGTTGTTTTCCACTCACATACAACATACAATGAGGGTTCCCGCTGTAGAAAGGACCTTACTAAGCTATCGAAGCGAAACATGGAGCTGTCTTTGAATCTCTTTTCTGAACCGGGACTGCATTGCTGCTGCCAGCTGTGGGCTGAGCGCCCTGTCACAAGCCTGATAGGTCAATCTATAGCAGAGGCTGACCTGTTCAGTCTCCGGATGCTGAAAACGACCAAGGAACTGTATGGAAATAACAGTGTCCTGGGACACTGCTCGGGCCACGGTGTGGAACTCTAGGTCATCAAATCCTTTCTTTTTGTCTAACCAAAAGCTAATATCATGCACGTAGCGTGGAGGATACAGGGAATAGCTTTTAAAGCGCTCTGTTTTCCCAGGGGCAAATCTTTTCAGGAAACGGTTATCAAAAGTCCACAATAGTCTCCAATCGGAAATATCATAGACAAGCATGGCTAACAAGTCCAAGTTTAGAGAAACAAACACAAAACACTGTTGTTTATGTGAAACAATTATAGATGTGACCACAGTCCCAATAATCATATTCTCAGTACAATCTGGGCCAAAATGAAGAGATTTCACATGAATTACATAATCCTTTCCATTTGGTTGAAGGACAAATTCCACTGAAGGGCTCAAACTGGAGCCCTCCAGCAACGTCTGAGTCAGAAGATTATCTAGAATATCCTTCAGGTGATCCAGCAGTGATGCCAGGCAGCTATCCTTCACATTTTTATTTAACCCAAGGATAAGCAAAGTCTCATGAAATGCTGGCATTGTGAGCGGTGAAATATGGCACTTCCGATAGACAGGCCCACTGAGGATGTGCAGGGACCCTGGGAGGAAGTCTGGTGAACGGATGACAGCTTCAGCGTGAACTAGAAGAGAAGGTCTAAGACAGAGCTTGGCCTGTTCATCCTGCCCGGGACTCTTGGGAAGGGCACAATCTGAAAACAATAGGAGAACGTCTCCCTTTTCCTGTGTTATTTCAGCAGTCAGGGACTCAGAATAAGAGTTATCTTCATGGAGACTAATCCAAAAGGCAGACGGGTCGCAGGTCCCAGGAGGGAGGATATTGGTGCCTCCCTGTGACAACAAAGGGAAGGAGCACTGCAGTCTTCTTAAAGGAAAGTGTTTGCCCAGTTCAGCAATGAGCGTCTCGTTGATGGTTCTGACAGGATGACAGGAAGATGCTTCAAGGAACCGCCTGTTTAAACACACAAAATAATTTTTCACTTATAATAACAGTTATAATTGCTGTAATTAAAATCATTTGTTCTTATGTAGAATGCAATCATTCTTAAACCAATCCTGAAAATAACTCATTTGTCATAAAGTGAAATAGCATATACTTTTTTTGAGATAGCAAGTTCATCTTTTGGTTTGGTTTAGGGTTTTTTATCTATTTATTTATATTTTATTTATTTATTTATTTTCAGTGATGGGAGCCAATTCTGGCCTGGTGCATGCTAGGCAAGATACTCCCAGGCCTGGAAAGTTAGCATATGGTCTAGACGTCTGCCACCAGCCCTACACTCCATCAGCCTGGCAAGCACCCACGGCACCATCATTAACAGTTCATGTATCATTCACTCAAAAGGTGGTGACCATTAACACGATCATGGTACAAGTAGGGACAGAAATGATTTCCAGCAAAATAAAAGATTACCTGTTCAACTTTCCTGCAAGTGCCTCTGGCTCTGTAAAGGAAAACCACTGGTCTTCCAGACTGACCCTGAATGTTCTGGGCTGAGAGCCTTCGAAGGGTGAACTCTGGGTGAAGATATGGTTCAAAGCGCCTTCTACGTGAAACGACTTAGCCTGACTCCTGCCAAATAAATGAACAAACAGCTTCTTTAAATTAAATATTATTTATTTACATTTTAGTTGAAACTAAACATATGCGTATAAGTGTGTGTGTGTTTGTGTGTGTGTGAGAGAGAAAGGGGGTTACGATTAGTAAGAAAAGTATTTTTGAAACTAAATCAGGAAATTAGAAAGGAAAAAGTCCGCTTTTGATTTTTTTTTTTTTATGACTTTATGCAAGAGATGGAAGAAGGTTTAGGCCTACGGTATTACTTACCTATACCCAGTGCACTTGTATCTTGGCACGGCCTCACAGCTGAAGGGATACACATCACTTAAAATGAACCCTCCCAGGGCTGCCATGGCAACCACTTGCCAACTGTTGTGCCACTCTCTCTGCGGCTCATCGGCAGGAGTTCCACCTTGTCCTCTACACAGGGCCACGTGGACTTCCCCTTCCTTTGCAAGAACATCAGCACAGCTTATAGAGGACAAACACCAGAAATGTATCAGAAACCACCAAAGGAATCAGCAATATGCACATGGTTTAGCTCTGAAATAATTAAAATTCACCTTACTTGCAGAGGTCTATCTTTGCATTTGTGTTGCTTTCCTGTATCTCACAGAAACGTCAGTGTCCAGAAGGCTCCCACAGATAATTCACTCTGCGTTGTTTCCCCCATTAGGAAAACCTCTTATAGTTAAGGGCTGGGTTGAGCACTACATCGCCCTGCATAAGGCCCTGGCTTTGATAATCACCATGCACACACATCTATACTTCAACTGCCGAATTTGAAACACGGCCTTTGCTAAAGGTTTCTCAGGACTATAGGCCAGTGGATCCTCCAACACCATCAGTGTAGTGTACTGGTGTAAAGCACTATTGTAAAGCCATAATCATTGTAAGGAGCAGTTACTACAGTAGCCCCAGTTCATAGGTGCAGAAAAAGAAGCAGGTGATGCCTAAACTTGCCTACAGTTTTAGTTAGTAAGAGGTGAACCAGCACTTGAACCCAGGCCATGTGGCTCTTAAATCCATGTTCTTCGTCATCAAACTATACTGGCTCTTACTATTTTTCATTTAAAGACATTCTGGGGGTGAGCTGGAGAGAGGATTTGGCAGCTAAGAGCACTGGTTGTTCAGAGCTCAGTTGCCAGCACCCATATGATAGCGACAGCTATCAGTAACTCCAGTCCCGGGGATCTAATGCCCTCTTCTGGCCTCTCTGAGCATCAGGCACACTCATGATGCACAGACAAACGTGCCCACAAAGCACCTTTATATATACATTTATTTTATTTTGGTTTTTCGAGACAGGGTTTCTCTGTAGCTTTGGAGCCTGTGTCCTGGAACTAGCTCTTGTAGCCCCGGCTGGCCTCGAACTCACAGAGATCCACCTGTTTCTGCCTCCCGAGTGCTGGGATTAAAGGTGTATGCCACCACCACCCCGCTAAAATATTTTTTAAACAAACAATTTGGAGCGATCGAGATGGACCAGTGGGTAATGATACTTGCCACCAAGCATGACAGCCTAAATTCTATCCCCCGGATTCACAATGGAAGGAGAACCGACTCCTTTAAGATGTCGTCTGACCTTCACACCCGTACATTACAAACATACAGACAGACACTAAATAACTTTTAAAAAATAATTTTGTCTTTTTCCTCCTAAGGCCTATTTGTGCTTTTACACTAGGGTTATATAACCCACTTTAAGACAAGATTGTGGTTTCCTTTGGGTTTTCCTTCCTTCCACGTATATTCTAGCAACTTACACACGTGTCTGTTCTACGTCCCCAACTACAAAGTTTGTGTGTGGTAACTTGGTTATGGACATCTCGCATCTGAGACTCGTCTTTCCTCACCTCTGGAAAAACTTGGCAAGCAATTCCCTGTTCTTAGCTACTCCTGCTTTTCGTCCACAGTGCGGAAAGTTGAAATAAATTCGATCAAAGTCTCTGTCCTGTGCCTGCAAGGCATGTGCCAGCTGGGTGCAATCCACACCAAAACGAACTTCGATACCTGGCAAAGAAAGTTGAAATGCAAACCAAAAGACATCTTAAGATCTGTAACCCAGCCAAACACAGAACCGCAATCCAGCCCAGGCCTGGGCACCCAGCACTTCCACGTGAGCGCCTCCAGGAGGCGCACTCACACTCCCCAAGCAAGCCACACCCCCACGCCCTGGGCGGGGCCAGGCGGAGGGGTGGGACCCGCTACCTCGCTCGCGCAGGCGCTGTAGGTTCTCCTGGGTCACCGGATCCCCGTCCAGATCGTCCGGGTGTTGGAGGCAGGTAGCGGTAACACTGACGCCGGGATCCAGAGTGTCGATCAGAGACGCGGTGAAGGAGAAATTCCCTTCCCCTACCAACAGGAGGCGCCGGGGAACCATGGTCTCCTCTGGCTCCCTGCCGGCGCTCTCTGGAGCGCACATTTTGCGTCACTTCCTTCTCATTGGCCTCGCCCCCCCCTTCTCCGCCCGGCACTAGTTAATGACGCATCAACAGCGTGTGGTTGTTTAGTTAAACACTCAGTGCCAATACCAGACAGCAGCAAGCCTGAGAGAGCAATGGAGCTATCGGCCTTGCCCCATCATCTTCGTGCACCTCGGAAGGCTCGTTTGCATTTCAGTACAGGGACTGACCTGAGCGTCTTCGTCACACCTGCTTGAGGTCACAAACAGCCAGTCTCTGAGGGGCGAGGTGAATCCTGCGTGTTTCAGCGGCACAGGATTTTGTACCTGCACCATCTCCTGAATGACTAGCTCCTGGTCTCTCAGCTGCTGCTCAACATTTCTCGAGGTGCTTGTATATCCTATTTCCAAGAAAAACAAAAAACACATTGAGTGCCTGTTTTGTTCCAGGGCACTGTGAGAGCAAGTTAAGTATTTGGGTGTACTAGAAGTGGCCTGTCTACTGTCCACTGTCTGATAACAAATGCACACCGCAAACGAGACAACTCTAATACAATGGGGTGTGGACCCACGATGAGTGAAGGGATTCAGATCCCTACTGAAGCACACACAAGGGGGAACACTACCAAGCTGGGGAAAGAAGGAATAGATTCCCTGTGTCTGTAAGCATGTGTTGAAAGCTAATGGGAGGCGGGGGCGGGTGTTCCCTGCTTCTAAGTGAAAAGGATTAGAGTCAGAAGAAGCAATGTTTACAAAAGCATAATGGAAAAAAAAAAAAAAACAGCGGTTACATTTGATTGTCTGAACACGGTGGGAGCTGACGAGTTCAAAGCTGGCCGGGTCATATGGAGTGTTGTAACCATAACAGCCTAAACTTTATTCTGAGAATATAGAAAGCCACTAGAAATCCAGTGTGTCAGACAGCAGGAGGCTCATAAAGAACTTGAAGAGGTCTCAGAATGTGAAATGAAAACTTTTATAACACCCAGGTTGATGAAGTTAACTTATAGATTCGACTAGGGCTTGTTCTTGGCAATCCGCCTGATAAAGCAGCCTCCGGAAAAAGCAACTTTCCACCCCAAATCACATTTAAAACGAAGGCCTATCACCCTAACTTTGATGGGACGGGCATGTCTGCCTGTGATTAGTGGAGAACTGCAAAACAGCCTTGAAGTAATCCATTCCCTCATAGCACTGGTGAAGGATCCCCAACCCAAGCACCCGCCCTGGGCTGACCTAGCTAAAGAACACTCTAAGGACCATAAGAAAAAAAAATTCTGGAGCCAGGTGGTGGTGGCACACGCCTTTAATCCCAGTATTTGGGACACAGAGGCAGGCGGATCTCTGTGAGTTCGAGGCCAGCCTGGTCTTCAAAAGGACAGGACAGTCTCAGAAAACTACAGAGAAACCCTGTCTCAAAAAAAAAAAAAAAAAAATCTGGAAGGATGCTTGAAGAATTTGCAAAGAAGCATAGGGGAAAGTGACCTGGAGACTAAAAGCTGCCATGAGTGGTCCCTGCAAGTCTGAGCAGAGACCCCAGTCAGTGCATTCAGATATCCCCTAGAGCACCCTCTCTGGGGAACTGACGGGTGCTATCACCTGTTGTTTGATTGTGATAGATGCCACAGCTTCCTTCATCAAAAATGGCCTAGGTAACGTTAGTAACATTGGAGTTAAAAATTCAGGTGTTCTAACAACAACAGAAACCACTAGAGATTTAAAATAGGAAGACATTGCCCATTTTGTTTTGTTTTCAAAAACTGCTTTCCTATGGGGATCGCTTAGACAAGAACAAGGTTGATGACAAGGAAGTCAGAAAAGAAGCTGCTTGCTGCCAAGGGGACAAAAGGAGCCATCTGCCTAGAAAGGGATGGTGAAGAAGAAAAGCAGTAGACTGATTCAGAAACGGCAAGACGTCGTGACTGACTGACCAAACGCCCAAAGGAAAGTCAAAAATCAGCCTTGACTTTCTGCCTCAGACAACTGAGATGTCTGTTATTCTAGCTCTCGGTTCAGCCTCGTCTCTAAAACACTGGGCACACTGGGCTTCCTGGGTCCACCTACCCAAGCCAGCATGCTGCTTGGTGACATCAGCACATGCATGCAGCTATCTTCACAAAGGTAGATGATGTGAGGGCAGTCACCTCCAATCCCACCCTTCATTGCTACACTCTTGGCTTTGCCTGACTGTGAAGAGGCAGTTGGGTTGTGTCTCTCAAGCCATGACCATGTGTCCATGGTGATCTGTATTCCTTTGTTTGAAGAGCTGAAAGATCGGGATTGGAAAACATGGAACAGCTATGTAAGGATTACTGTTTCTCTCAGAGATACTCAAACAAGTCATTGTATTCACCATCAAGTTACACATCAATAATACAGGTATTGTCTTGCTCCTTAGCCCAGGGACCAGGCTTATTTTGTAATAACAACAACAAAAAAGCTGGGCTTTTGATTACTTGCCAAAAACTTAGACATTTTCCTTCTGGTATGTGCAAAGAACTATTGTTTGGGATGGTGGCTATTGGTTGGGAGGATATATATACAACAATGAACAAAATTCAGATCCTGTTCTTTTTTTTAAAAAATATTTATTATGTATACAATATTCTTTCTGCATGTATGCCTACAGGCCAGAAGAGGGCACCATACATCATTATAGATGGTTGTGAGCCATCTATAATGGCTCACAATGGGAATTGAACTCAGGACCTTTGGAAGAGCAGGCAATGCTCTTAACCACTGAGCCATCTCTCCAGCCCTCAGATCCTGTTCTTAACAGGTGTGGGGTTGAGTATATAAACGTTGCATGTTCTTGAACCTATCACAGAAAGGTATAAAGTGAGCAGCGGGAAGAGAACTTCTGTGTGGGTCAAAGGAGAGTTATCTTACTTGAGCTGATCTGGAAGAGGAAGTTGTTAATCATTTATTGTGTTATCTGGCTATTCAGTGTTTCACCTCTCATTCTCTCCGTAGCAATACCTTTAGACCCTCAACTCTTACATCTTGAAATCACTCAAACATCAGGGCTGGAGAGATGACTCAGAGGTTAAGATTACTGGCTGCTCATCCAGAAGACCCGGGTTCAGTTCCCAACACCCATATGGCAGATCACAGCTGTCTGCAACTCCAGTTCTAGGGCATCCGATACCCCCATACAGATATACATGTAGACAAAACACCAATGCATGTGAAAGAAAATAAATAAATTTTAAAGTCTGTTTAGCTCTTTGCTTGTGTGGTGTTGGGGATGCTGAAAAGGCTTTTTGTGGGACAGTGACATTTGTAGTCAGTCATCTATCTACTACTGGAGATTGACATGATAGGTCAATGAGTACATTCACCTGAAGAGGAAGAATCAAACCCATATCAATTGCATTTGGACAAAAGCCTAGAGTGTTAATAAGGTGTGCTTATGTTAACACTTTGCCCCGTAAAGCAGAGATAGAAATGAATGCATTCTCTGCTCTCTGGTTGTTTAGTAAGCTTTTATGTTCTTCGTTTTTCCAGAGACAGAACCTTGTCTGCTTCCTCAGAAACCCACACTATGGCAGCCTTATTTACGCTGATGGTCATGGCGAAGTGTGGACAGATTGGAACAGCATGTCCAAGTTTTTTCAGTATGGGTGGAGATGCAGCACTAACGAGAACTCATATTCAAATCGTACTCTGATAGGCAACTGGAACCAGGAAAGATACGACCTAAAGAATATTGTAAAACCCAAACCCTTGCCCTCCCAGGTAACATAACTTTCTGTTCTTTGGTGACTTTCTGTTAGAAGGAATGCCAGCCGCCATGGGAGAGATTAATGTCCGGTATTCTGAGAGCTTAGCCTTCGGCTGGACCACCGAACCCACTTCAGTATCAATTTGAATGTTACCCGTAAATTATCAAGTGATGAGTAGGTCTCTTTTTCTCTTGCTTCATTTGGATTTCACCTGTTAGTCTTCAGAAAAACAGACTGTCTCTGACTTAGGATATCTTCTCCTCTGGGCTTGTTGTTTACCTAAGCCTTGACTTTAGTCTCCTATGCAATAAATGGATAAGAAAGTCGGACAAACTAATCACAGATGAACCTCTAGTCTACCTCAAGTGACAGAGCGACTAAAGTCAGGCTGCACTGTCCCTTCTGATGTTAGCTATAGACTACTAGATGATGGTGATTCTTCTTCTTTTGAAGATTTACTTAGTTTTTATGTTCATTTGTGTTTTGCCTGCCTGTATGTCTGTATGAGGGTGCTAGATCCTCTGGAACTGGAATTACAGGCAGTTGTGAACTGCCATGTAGATGCTGGGAATGGAACCCAAGTCCTCTGGGAAAACAGCCATTGCTCTTAAGCACGGAGTCAGCTCTCCAGCCCCAACTACTAGATTCTTTCTTTCTTTCTTTCTTTCTTTCTTTCTTTCTTTCTTTCTTTCTTTCTTCCTTCCTTCCTTCCTTCCTTCCTTCCTTCCTTTCTTTCTTTCTTTCTTTCTTTTTTTGAGGCAGGATTTCTCTGTGTGTAGCTCTGGCTGTCCTGGAACTTGCTCTGTAGACCAGGCTGGCCTCGAACTCAGAGAGATCCGCCTGCCTCTGCCTCCCGAGTGCTGGGATTAAAGGAGTGCGCCACCACCGCCCAACTGTATTCCTAATCTATTGCTTTTTCTTTCTAGTTTGGATACTACCTTGAATCAACGTATGATGCAAGTTACAACAGCAAAAAGCCACAGTCAGCCCATAGTAGGTGGACTCATCTTACTAATTCTCAACTCTTCACCCAGTTTAGTTCCTGGCAGATAGAAGGGACTCAAAAGTAAACTGAATGTGTACATAAGTGAACAATTTCTCTCGTTTCCACTTTGACAGGATTCAAAAATACTTGGGAGCTCTGTTACTAAAATTCCTTGTTGACTGTGTACCTATTTTCCTTTCCTTTCCTTAGGATTTAAGCGAGAGCCTCATTGGTTCCCCGGACACCAGCCAGAGCTGGATCCTCCTCACAACAAATGCACTGAGAAGTCAACTTTTATGAATAGCTATTCAAAGCCTCTACCCACTCATTACTCTTGGTGTGTATGTGATCCAAACATGGAGCAATCTAAGGATCCAAGAATCTAAGAGAGAAAAGCAGCACCATTTTTGCCTGAAGTAGACTGTAGAAAGGAGCACGTTTTCAGCTGACTCAAGCTTTGCTCTTAACACAGACTGTCTAAATAAAACACGAGACACCAAAGAACAAACAAAGTCTCTATTTGTTTACTCTAACTGTCCTAATGCGTTTTTATCAACACAAACCTAGACAGACATGTCTGGGGAGAGGGAATTTTAATTGAGACATTACCTCCATACAATTAACCTGTAGCCAAGCCTGTGGTGAGTACATTTTCTTGATTAATGATGGATCTAGGAGGGCCTATCCCATGGGTCGGTGCCACCTGGATTCTAGAAGAAAGCAGGCTGACCAGGCCGTGGAGAGCAAGCCAGTAAGCAGCACCCTCCATGGCCTCTGCATCAGCTTCCCAGCTCCAGTTTTCTAGCTTGAGCTCCTCCCTGACTCTCCTGGACGATGGACTTAAAAGATGGAAACCGAAACAAGTTCTTTCCTCCCCAAGTTGTTTTGTTCATGGTGTTTTAGCACAGCAGTAGAAACCCCACCTAAGAATAGATACACAAGTATATATGTGATAACAATTAATAGGGGGGAAAGGTCGTTAATTTGAAAAAGAACAAGGCCAGGGCGGTGGTGGCACATGCCTTTAATCCCAGGTCTCATCAAACAACTGTGAGTGTAGGCCACTAGTGGGGTGATCTAAAAGGGAGGAATTGAGAACGCTCGTTGCTCTCGGAGGAGTTAACTGGCTGTCTCTCCCTTATTATTTTTTGGATAGACACAGAAATTATTGAGATGAAACTGTACTCCTGAGATATGTTCCAAAATACAGTCAATACATTTAATATTCTCTGTACTAGGGAAGTTGTTTTTCTTCTCATAGTCCTGAGCAGGGTTTACTCAGTGAGGACAGGCTGTGTCTGACTGACTTTGGGGATGTTCCTAGCAACACAGGAATGGAGAACTTTATACATAGATTTTTATCTTGCAGACTCCGTTGAACTCTGTTTTCCTGGTGTTCGTGTCTTTGTTTTGTCAGATTATATCTTTGTAAATGACAGTTCTGTCTCTAACTTTGCAACTTTTACGTCCGTTCTAATGTGACGTTGGTCAGAGTCTGGAGAGCAGGGTCCAGTATCAGGTGTGATCGCAGCCCCTCATCTTGCTCAGCATATCAACCGGAATGTGTTTAAATTCTCTTGGGCAAGCATAACACTTATTCCAGATTTTTGCTGTACTTGACATTTATGAGTATAAGGAAATTCCTTTCCTTTCTTGTCAATAATCTTTCTCTTGACCTAGGGTGCCCTGAAACTGTATCCATGAAAGTGGAGGTTCTCTCAAACCCAGTGGCATCTGGCTGATTGTCACCTGACTTTCTTACTCTGCATTTGGCCTCTTGCTGCCATCACTGGTCTCCCCCTCCATGTCCTTTTAAGCTGTCTTCCCGTTAAGCTAGAGCAGCATTGCCAATGGCAATCCGAGCCCTTCAGCTCTATCTCTTCCTCCAGTCACATCCCTGGATCCCCGTTTCTAAGGCCCCCCTTTTGTGTTAGCAGGCTCCTAAGCTTCCGGTGACCACTCGTCTGTTTCCTAGCCATCATTCTCTTGGTTTCCACAACTCTGTGGCAAGCTGTTTCCTCCCATTTCTCTGCTTCTTGGGTTGTTTTATGAGCCGACCTTTCTCCATAGGTCCTTTAAGGTTTCCTTCCCAACCATTCTCTTGTTTGTCCTTTTTCCACTCTTTGTGCTACTCCCAGGTGATAGCTATCAACCACGCTGCCTTTAATTGATATAACATACTTACAGATTTCTATCGTAATTTTTAATTACATTTATTGTGTGTGTGTTTTCACACAAATGTGTGCCACAGTGTACTTCTGTGGGAGTTGGTTTCTTCTTCCACCAGGTGGGTCTCAGGGACAGGACTCAGGTCCTCATGCTGGGCAACAAGCACCTTTTCCCACTGAGCCATCTCACTGACCCACTCCCAGATTCTCAATGTATGCTTCCATCCCAAATGTGTCCCGAGAGCGTACATGTAAATACTCAGCTGCTTTCTGAATGTCTTCATTTGAACTCCCAAAGATACTACATATCTAAACGATTCATAATGCTATGTCTTGAAAAGTTCCCCCTCACATGTATCTTGGTGAGTTTCATAGCTCTTTATATATCTTAATCACTTTCTAATTTTTAATATTTTGTACAATCCCACCATGCTATTGTCAAAAATACAGAGTAAGGAATTGTTTTTAGGGTTTTCTTTCCCATCCAGATAGATCCACGCCCTGTTCATTGTATGTCCCTGTAATCTGCGTTCGTGTCTTTGACATCTGTATTGCCTTTGTCACATTCCCAACTTCAGTTTCCCGAAATCCTTTCTGATGCCCCCACTTCCCATTTCCTGTCTACTCCTCCATCTCTGTATTTCATTGTAGTAAACGTGAAAATACTAGGTTGTTGTTCCACTTGCTTGATTTCGTTCCCTCATTGGCTCTGTTGCCTTCCAGGTAAATTCCAAAGCATTGGTGGAGCCCTTTCCATTGCTTCTTTTCCCATACTCCTTTCATACGCCTAGCTCTCCAGTCGGACCAAAATACCCGAGCACTCCATCTCTTCTCTTCCTAAAGTCATGCTCCTCCCATGCTCACCTTGCCAGCTTCTGAACCATTGAGAATGAGTAAGAGACAGGGTTACAGCTCAGAATTAAAGTGAGTGCTTAACCTGCCTTTGGCTCTACCTCCAGCATGAAAACCAAAACAAATGCAGTTATGAACTGCCGGACACCTCATTATATAATTATAACAAACAGAAAAAGCACCAGGGGGTGGTGGCACATATCTTCCCTTTAATCCCAGCACTTGGGGCGGGGGGGGGGGTGAGAGGCAGGAGGATCTCTGTGAGTTCGAGACCAACTTGGTCTACAGAACAAGTTCCAGGACAGCTAGGGCTACACAGAGAAACCCTGTCTCAAAGATAAGAAAGAAAGAAAGAAAGAAAGAAAGAAAGAAAGAAAGAAAGAGAAGAAAGAAAGGAAAAAGGCCCAAAAAAAAGAAAAGAAAAAGTAAGTACTGGTGCAGAAATGGAGAAATTAGAACTTGCATACACTGCCAGTAAAAATGTAGAATCGTACAGGTGCTGTGGAAAAGAATTGGCAGTTCCTCAGAGAGCTAAGTGTATTTTCAAAAAAACTTGTGTGTGCTTGAACACACACACAGTTTTTAAAAAGTTAATGTAGAGTAATCCTATGACCAGAAATTCCACTTACATTTATGCCACAAGAAATTAGAAACAATTATAAAATAATAACTATATGTTAATGGCAGCAATATCCATAATTGAATAGTAGAAACAGCAACTGATGCTGGATAAATAATGTATGTTGAATAAAAAAAAATCCAGCAGCTGATGAAGGATGAATAAAATATGTTATATTTATTCAGTAAAATTTATTTATCATTAAAAGGAAAAAATAAAATGTAGGCAACAGCATGGCTAAACCTTGAAAATGTTATGTCAGGTTAAAAAAAAAGCTAGGAGCTGGAGAGGTGTCTCAACCATTAAGAGCACTGGCTGCTCTTCCAGAGAGCCCAGGTTCAATTCCCAGCACCCACTTTGCAGCTCCCAGTTGTCTGTAAGACCAGCCCCAGAGGATCCAGTACCCTTTTCTGGCCTCCATGGGCACTGTGTACATGTGGTGCCTAGAAGACATATATTTAGGTAAACAGACATATAAAATAAACTATATTTAAAATCTCAACCATGTGTGGTGACACACGCCTTTAACCCCAGCACTCACGAGGCAGAAGCAGAGGCAGGTTTCTTTCTGAGTTGAGGGCAGCCAAGTCTAAGAGCAAGTTCTAGGATGGCCAGGACTACACAGAGAAACCCTGTCACAAAAACCACAGCAATGCCAGGTTGTGGTGGCGCATGCCTTTAATCCCAGCACTTAGGAGGCAGAGGCAGGCAGATTTCTGTGAGTTCAAGGCCAGCCTGGTCTACAAGAGCTAGTTCCAGGACAGGCTCTAAAACTACAGCAAAACCCTGTCTCAAAAAACAAACAAACCACAGCAACAACAAATTATCCTTTTTATCTATCTATCTATCTATCTATCTATCTATCTATCTATCTAAAATTTAAAATAAATATAATCTAGTCACAAAGGGTCATATAGTACAGATTACATTTTTAGGAAGTATCCAAAATAAACAAATCAGTAAAAATAGGGCACATGGTTACCTAGAGCTGAGGGATATAAGATCTTACTTAGTAAAATCTAAAATTGACTTTAGGGATAGATATTCAGGTCTATGGATGTATTATTGAGAGTACACTCCACAATTTAAATTAGTAAGTCATATGTAAGTAGAATCAGCAATTCTGTCTTAAAATTTTAGTCAAGGGCTTATTCAGTAAAGTGTTTGCTTCACTAACCTTCCTTAAAAAAATATTAAAAAGACAGCATTGTACTTCTCCACACTGGAGAGGAGGAGAAAGAAATATCCCTGGCACTTGCTGGCCAGCCAGTCCAGACTACTGTCTGAGTTAAAGGTTCGGTGAGAGGCGTTGGTCCAAGAAAGACCAGGTTTAGGCTGGGAAGACAGTTCAGTGATCCGTGGGTAAAGCATTTGATGTGCACAACCTGAGTTCTAATGCTCAGAACCCACGTAAAGGCAAGCACAGGACACATGCACGATCCTGGAGGTCCCATAGTAAACATGGAGGCAGAGACAGGAGAATGCCAGGAAGCCAGAAGGCTAGCCAGCCTGGAGCACACAGTGGAAAAAGGAAGGAACTCATCTCAAACAAGGCAGACAGCAAGGACCTGAGATTTATCTCTGACTGACACACACGCACCATGGCATACACATACCCTCATTTATCTACACAAATGTTCATATGAACACACAGACACATACACAAGCAAAAATTACGTGTAGAACAACTGAGACAACACCATCAACCTCTGATCTACACACACACACACACACACTCACACATACGCTAATGCACGCACATATACAGAGATAATTTTACAGTAACCATCTTCAAGATTTCTTCTACATTTGAAGTAAACATTCTTCCCAGAGACTCCTCCCTCCCTCCCTCCCCACCCCCAAACACACACAGACACACAAACACCTCCTACCTCCACCTTTCCTGCGTCTCAACTCTTCTTAGTATTCTGTTTTTATTTTTGCAAAATTTTTATTTTGTCAAAAGGATGGGAACTAGGACATCACACCATCACACACACTAAACAAGAACACTACCACTGAGCTAGCCCCTCGGCACTCTTTCATAGTTTAAAAACAGTTCCTGGGAGCATTTCAAGTAGACCTCCTTACTGTCTCTTTTACTATAATCGAGTCAGACCCTTTCAAGCCAATCACTGAAGACAAAAGGAATTTCTCTGCTTTATTTGCATCAGCTGTGACTGAGCTTGGTCTCTGTTGCAAGGTGCACATGGCTTGGAAGGACATAATGAACACTGGAACAAATCTTGCCATTGGCTAGACCAAAAAGAAATAATAGCATTTCTGCATGCAGCCAATACTGATTGCTGTACAGACACAGAAATTGAATATGACTTTAAAGAAGAGGGTTTTCTGAGTAGATCATGCTATGTCAGATTATTAGATTGATGGGAGGTGTGGGGTT
This sequence comes from Chionomys nivalis, assembly GCF_950005125.1. Classification (NCBI taxonomy): domain Eukaryota; kingdom Metazoa; phylum Chordata; class Mammalia; order Rodentia; family Cricetidae; genus Chionomys; species Chionomys nivalis. The sequence continues at coordinate 49,823,334 of NC_080089.1, read as the reverse complement.
TTTTGTTATTATTGGGTTTTTTTGTTCATCTGTTTTTTTATTTTTTATTTATTTATTTTTAGCAAAGTATCACTTTTAACCCCTAGAGACTTGAAACTTGACTGTGTACATGGTGTCTCATGCCTTTTAATACCTGCATGCTGGAGACATAGGTAGGCAGATCTCTGAGTTTGAGGCTAGCCTGGTCTACAAAGTGAGTTACAGGAGATCTAGGGCTACACAGAGAAACCCTGTTTTGAAAAAGCCAAAAAATAAAAAATAAAAGTCGGGGGGCCTGGAAAGATGACTTAGCAGTTAAGAACACTGGCTGCTCTTCCACAGACCCCGGGTCCAACTCCCAGTGCCCACATGGTAGCTAAGAATGGTCCAGTTCCAGGGAATCTGACACCTTCACACCAATGCACATCAAATGAATTTAAATAAAGTATCTTTTTTTAAAAAAAGCCAAAGTGGAGGGAGGCAGGGTTGTAAATACTTTGCCCCTAAGAGGTTTATTTAATGATTACCACCCATGTCCTATTTACTGACAACTCTTGTCAAGTCACGCTAAGGTCACCATGTCTCCCTGGTGAGGTAATTAATTTCAGAGATGCACTAGAGTCTTTTATGTGTGGTTAGCCAGAGTTTCTCTCTCTAGAGGAACTGATAATCCTTGGACTTTGCCAGGCCATCACTTGTTCTTCTTTTGGGGTTTTTGTTGTTGTTGCTGTTGTTGTTGTTTTGTTTGTCCTCCCTAATCTACCCCCTTACAACTCTGCCCTAACGGTACAGAGTGTGATGGACAGGATCAGAAGACCAGGGAAAGTGCTCACTCTCCTGGGTTTGTACCACTAGGAAGTGCTGCCAGTCCTTCTGACCCGAACGTCCTTGGAGTCTCCTGAATCACAGGATGAAAATTGAATCCGTGACATTTGTAGATGTATTTAAAGCACACGGAATATGTACACACGAGACAAATCTATTGCTGAATGGTATTTTATTAGCTTAATAATCTGGGCCGGCCCTTAGCATTAATAAGCTTCAGCACTCGTCACAGATTTTCATTCATTGATAGGAAACTTCCTTGTTTTAAAAAATGTGGTGAGAGAAAGGGAGTCTACTTCTTAGGGGCTGCAGTGACAGCAGGCTTCTCTTCGCGGGTGATAGGAATGGTACGCTCAGGGCCAGAGGCCTGTTTCCTTGGTCCATTCACAGTGAGGACCCCATCAGATGACAGGGATGAAGTAATGCTGAGAGGATCCACATCAGCCGGAATCCGGTACTTCCTGTGGAACTCCCTAGAGATGAAGCCGTGCTCATCCTAGTCCAAGAGAAGGAAAAAAGAAGCAGAGAAATAAGAATGGGAAACACCGTCACTTGGCCCAAACTCAGACATTCCCTTCCCTTAGGTGAGAACAAATGTCCCTGACATCATAAGGACAAAAGAAATATCTGGAGTTGGGGATATAGTCTGGTGGTGAAAGGCCCTGAACTTCATCTCCAACACTGCAGCAAATATACAGATAGCAAAGTCAAGGGCTGTTCATCCCGGTTTAAGCCTAGAATAAAACTGCCCAGATATTACACTTAGGGGCACTAGCCACAAAGGAATGAATCTGTGTTGGTTGTCCTTTGGAACTGAGGATCTATATCCTTGAGGAAGCCCATAAGTTGTCCCAGTTCCTCAGGAATGTCTCGGGATATTCCTAACCCATGGGATCACTGATATTACATAAGGTGATTCTATAAGACTGGTGATCCAGTCTTAAATTATATGAACAAAACTGAAACAGTCTGAGGACATTAAGATACACTAATGACGCACAGGTTCTGAGTTATTAATTTTGATTTGTTTTTTGAGATAAGTAGGATTTCTCTGTGTAGCTGTCCCAGAACTAGCTCTATAGACTAGGCTGGTCTTGAACTCAGAGATCCGCCTAACTCTGCTTCCTAAATCCTGGGATTAAAGATGTGCACCACCATGCCTGACTGAGTTATCCATATTTAAGAAGCAATCATAACACCTTTTCAGGAAGCCAAGAAAAAGAATTGCTAAAATGCAAGAGGAATTGTTGACTTAACCCTTACACCTTCTGAATTGCAAGAATCCACCCAAACAAATCTCAATTCACTGACTTCCTTATAGCCAGAAGCCTGAAGCTCCAAAATGTGGACAAACCATGGGGTTTAGCATTAAAATGAGCAGAAGAAGAGCCATGGAATCCTGAACATCTAAAAGTCACAAGTTCGAAATGCCTTCAACCCTGTAGTTAATATCGTTATGGACAATAACCATCATGTACAACACACTGCACCTAAATCAGTGGTTGCCAGTTTTGATTACAGACTGAAATTACCCAAGGAGATTTTTGTAAAATGTTGATGCCTGAGTTATATTCCTAAAACTTCATATTTAATTGGCTCAGGTGTACCTGAGGGTTGAGAATTTTGAAGTCTTCTGATATTTCCATGTCACCGGACAACAAGGCAACCAAAACAAACACTAAGGGACCCTTCGCTCAGCAAAACCATAGCAATAACAATAGCTCTACCCCTAATTTAGCTTCCTAGCCAACTGATTTGCAGCTCCTGCTCTAGTCCCTTCTGCTGGGGGCCTGGAATTCTGCCAGTCTCGGAGACTGGTGGCAGTGCCTGGCATCCAATGCGCACTCGGCGCATCCACAAAAGCAACAGACCCGTCTACACACCTGGCGCTCCTCGTGCTTGCCGTGAACTTCAATCACGTCTCCCAGCACCTTGACTTTCAGTTCCTCGGGGGAGAAGTGCTTCACGTCCAGGTTGACAGAGAACCTGTCCTTCTCCATCCGCATCTAGAAGGACAGTGGGGGGAAGGGAGGAGAAAAGATGGCAGAATATTTAGTAAATTGGAGAAGACTCCTGTCCAGGTAATTCATCTTCCTCTTTACTGCTAAAGAAAAAAAAAATCCCTTTCTGAATGACTCCGATGCATGTGAGCCACCATAGTGTTCTACAAGGGACACCTCTTGGTCATCAGTCCCAAACTTTACTTAGAGGCACAGGGAAGAAGATAGGTCACTAGGGGGCATGGCTTCTGCTGCCTCTCTACCCAATGCTGGCTTTGTCATTTGTGTAAAAGACAAAGGCCCCCTTTTTTTTTGTTCAGCTCCCTGCCAAGTTTCCTTCCCACTCAATCTGGAATGTTCTGCTGGTCCTGTCCTTCCAAAGCCCTTGCCCACTCAGCTCCTGTTTCCTCACCCCGGAATATTTTTAAACCAGAGTGTTATCTGTGAGAGCTACTGTTAATCTTATCTGTTCAACCCTTTTCCCACCCTGTTAGGACAAGTCGGGGCTTCCTGGAGCAGACATGCATCCATTCCTCATAAGCCATGGAGTGAGGTGAGTACACTCTCTCAGCTCTGAGAAACCCAGAAAATCAGAGGCAAAGGAAAAGAGAGGTAGAATATAGTGATTGGTGTTTTCAGCTCCTTCCAGGGGGCATGGAAAGTTCAGAATGAGTGGGTTTCTCTCCAAGCTCTATGATTGCAGATGACAAAATATGCCAGGACCTGGTTATTAGGAAGATAAGTAAAGGAGCTGAAGCAGCTCTTAATGCAAATCATTATGAATAAAGCCAGAAAGGGACACCCTGCTTCATCGTTAGGGGACAGAAGATGAGCTTCACCGTGCACAGAAAAGTGTAGCAGGAAACAGAGCAACATCAAATAGAAACAGCTGCCTGAGGGAAGAGGAAAACAGTGACCTCATCTCTCCGTACCTTTGCACACACACGTGCCTGAGATGACTTAGGCAGCCACAAAAAGGGAAATAAACAAAGAAGTAAATGTTCAGGAGGTTCCAGGAAGGGTGCTCCTGCCCTGGCACAGGGGCAGACTCACCTCTGAGAGTCCAGTGTCAATCCAGCTGGGTGCCCGAAGGAAAGAGGGTGGCCGAAGGTAGAAGGGGCTCAGAGAAGTGGCTGTTGAGAAGAGGTCAGACTCCAACAGATGCTCCCCGAAGAACTGGTCAAAGAGGCGGCTGGGGGAGTGGAAAGGGAAGAAGGGGCGCCGGATCCAGGGGTGGTGGATGGCGATGTCCATGGTGGCTAGAAGAATGTGGTCTCAGTTGACTGGTCAACTCCTTCAGCTGCAGCTACAGCCAGCCCCTTATATATGCAGTCTTGTGAAGCTTCTGGAATGGTGATGTCAGGGGTTTTATTATCCCAGCTCACCGCCAGTTCATGGAGACTTGTGACAGGATTTGGCAGGGTGACACATACCCAGTACTCACTGAGCTAAGAAAAGAGAAACACAAACGCGGCTGAGCTGGCCGGTGACTTGTCACGGTCTTGTTTCACTAGCTCTCTGTCCACTCCCAGGGACACCCACCCCCATCCTTGTTCTCTGGAGCAAGGACAGGGTCAGGAATCTCAAGCAGCTGGTGGCGTGCCCCTCCTCCTCCCCAGGCTTGCATGCCAGGGGAGTTGAGCCAGCAACTATCTTGAGCCTGGGCAGGAACTGGAATCTTCCTAGGTCGGGCCCCAGAGACATTAACTCTTTGTGGTGCCCTAGAGGAGAGCAGTGACCACGAACATGTCAGTCAGTCCCAGGTTATCTGATTGGAACCCTGAGTCGACCTGGGTTCAGAATACTCTGAAATTAAAGAGACAGAAAATGCATCTTGCATCTTTGATGCGATGTGGTGTGCACGGTGTCTACCATTGAGAAGGACAAAAGGTGATAGGGAAATGTAGTTTGTGAAGGCCCAAACCCTCAGGCAGGGCACCAATTTCTTTTCCCAACTCACTCCAGGACCAGGACCCACCAGCTGTCCTCCCAGGCCTCTGCGACAGCTGAAGGGTGTGCAGAAGAGGGGACTTAGGGGGTCCAGGTTGTGCTGGTCACACCCTCATTGCACTCTGGGCCCAGGCTCCTGGCCCTCCCCCAGAGGCATTGCACTATTTTCGGTGTAGACCCCGCCCCCACTCTGACTGAGTCCTGGCTCTCCCTCCAGCTAAAGGGGTCGCGGCGATCTTGTTGGGGCTGCACTTGGGATCAAGGCTGCCAGTCGCAACCTCAGTCATGTCTGGCCGCACAGTGCCACATGCCCACCCAGCCACTGCCGAGTACGAATTTGCCAACCCCAGCCGCCTGAGTGAGCAGCGCTTCGGAGAAGGTATGGGCCCAGATGCTTCCCACCCCCACCTCCTGAAATTCCGGGCTCACCGCCCAGTTTCACTGGCCTCCACCCTACCTGGGGCTTAAGTGAACTCCTGGGTCATCTCCCACCCCAGATTCCCCCCTCAAGCCAAGGCTCTCCTCTAGCTACAGACCTCAAGATAGGCTTTAGACCCGCAGGGCTTTGGGTATCCGGGTCTTGCAAGCTGCATACTTTCGGGTTTCGCTTCTGTCCTCCCGATCCCTGCTTGTTTCCCCCATTGCCATCTCATTTCCTTTCCCAGACCCTCTTCAGCAGCTTCCCCACCTGTTCTTCCCAGGCCCACATCTCCTGATCTCGCCTTTCAGCCCTGTGCACACTGCACCCTCCCTCATCCTGCCTCTTGCTTTCTCTCTCTGTACCCCCAGGTCTCCTTCCAGAAGAAATCCTGACCCCTACCCTCTACCATGGCTACTATGTTCGGCCTAGGGCCGCCAGAGCTGGGGAGGGCACTAGGGCAGGGGCCTCAGAGCTCAGGCTCAGCGAGGGCAAGTTCCAGGCATTTCTTGATGTGAGCCACTTTACCCCAGACGAGGTGACCGTGAGGACTGTGGACAACCTGCTGGAGGTGTCGGCTCGGCACCCCCAGCGTCTGGATCGACACGGCTTCGTGTCCCGAGAGTTCTGTCGCACCTATGTCCTGCCAGCAGATGTGGATCCCTGGCGGGTCCGAGCTGCCCTCTCCCATGATGGCATCCTTAACTTGGAGGCGCCTCGGGGTGGCCGGCATTTGGACACGGAAGTCAATGAGGTCTACATCTCTCTGCTCCCTGCGCCTCCTGACCAGGAGGAAGAGGAAGAAGGAGCCAGAGTCGAGTCCTGACTGCCCGCGGGAGAGCCAGCACCCAGTGAATCTCCTGTCTACGTCTCACGGGGATTCCAGAAGTCCACCACCCCAGAGGTAGCAGCATCCTCAGGGGAAGGGATAGGAGTATGGTCCACAGTGTATGGTTTGGTTCTTTGATGTATCATAGCCTTTGATTTAGTTCTGGGTGGAGCTGAATAAACCCAAACCTTGGGGTCTTGTTTGTGCTGCTCCTGTTCTGTAGCCTGGAAGACCGAACCGCGAACGGATTGGAAGGTCATAGGGAGCAATTTCCACTGTGAAATGTGCCCATCTTCTCAGCGTCCTAAGCTCACACTTGGATGCTGAGGTCACCCCCGGAAGCTGACACTGGCTCCAGATCAAATTCCTAGCCATAATTTTCTCACAATGCAACAAAAGAGAGAATGATCCTGGGAGGGAGAGGGTTAGGCCATCCAAACAGCCCAGAGGGCACTGTCTGAGCCGGTGATTAGAGACACAAAAACAAGGGTCTCCAGGCTGTCTGGCCTTTTTGGGTAGGGGTTAGGAAAACGTTTTTTGGCTGGGGAGAGTTTCCTAAAGCTCTAGAGTGAATGTTTTGCTTTCCTGTATCAATGGCTTTGTCCTGAAAGGTCTGTGGGTGAGGGAAGGGTGTACATATGTGTGCATGTGTGGGCGTACAGACACGTTAATCCACCACTATCCCTGAACCCACAGCCTTCCCCTCTTGAGTACAGGGGAGGCCCATCTCTGATTTTGTAATAACCTGTAGAGAGGAAGCACAGAACGCTGTCCTGATCTAAGACTCAGGACAGCTTCCACTGTCATCCTGCCGCGGCAGTGGTCAGGAAGGCTGAAGGCAATTTTAGTGCTGGGAGTGCGGTGTATTCAAAAATGTCGGCTGGTTGAGAGAGGCTGTGCTATACTCTTCACAATCAAGAGAACGTGGGTGTGTATGATCTGAGAGGTGTCCTAAAGAATTCCTTTCTCTCATTCTTATACATACATACGTACGTACGTACTCCAGGTTATGGTAGATATCTGAAATTCTTTCATTAATGTGGTTGTTTTTTAACTCTTAGGGGTCAAAAATCCATTTGAAATCCAAGAAAAGCTATCAGTCCTCTTACCAGAAAAATACACACACTTGCAAATTTGTCAGCTCAGCTTTTTGTTTGTTTGTTTTTGTTTTTGTTTTTGTTTTTTTTTTTGTTAGCTTAGTTTTTGAGATCCCTACCCCTCTTAGGGATGTGTGGAACTCCAAGGTAAGAGCCCTTCTTCAAGTAATTTGATTATTGGCTTAAAAATCGCTTTCTTTTCCAAACCAAAGCAAGACCTGGAGTGTAGCTCAGTGACAGAGTGCTTGCCTGACAGGTACAGACTCCTGGTGGAGCCCCAGCACACCATAATGAACGGGTACAATGAAAGTATAACTCAGAGAAACAACATTGACTATATTCACCTCTTCATTTAGCTCAGTAAATATTCATCAAGTAACATACAAGTCAAGCAATAAAGTGTGGGAGATAAGCATTGTAGAGATAAATAAGAACTGGGTATCTTTGATTAGCTACCCTTAGTAAACCTAACATTTGGATGAGAAAAAATGCGAAAGGCCTAGCATAAGTCTGATGAGAACAATTTCTCTAACAAAAGAAGCACATACTTTATAACAGTGGTCAGAAAACTAAGTTTTTTCCCCCCAAGGTTGGCCATGTGTATGTGTATTTTATCTATTTATCATACACACACACACATTTGTTTTTTTTTGAGACAGGGTTTCTCTGTGTAACAGCCCTGGCTGTCCTGGAACTCACTCTGTAGACCAGGTTGGCCTTGAATTCACAGAGATCCTCTTGCCTCTTCTTCCTGAGTGTTAGGACTAAAGCTGTGTGCCGCCACCACCACTTGGCATATATTTTTAAAGGTTATAAAAGGAAGACCATATACACGGCCTGTAAAACTTAGGATATTTATTTACTCTCTAGCCTTTTGGGGAAAGTTTTTTTGACTTGTTCTTGTATTATCAGCTATGAGATTAATAACATTTATCTTTATTCAAAAAGTTAAAAAAAATGTGGTTGAGGAAAAGGAGGTATATTATCTCTTTAGTCCTATCACCGTGACACTAAAAAATAGCCACCTTTTATAACTACATATACAAGCTTTAAATAAAAAAAGGAAGTACATGGAAGTTGGATGTAGTGGCACACACTGTAATCCCAGCTCTGCAGAAATGGCAGTAGGAAGACTGGGAATCCAAGGTCAATCCTCAGCTACATCATGAGTTTGAGGTCTGTCTAGACTTCATGAAACCCTGCCTGAAAATAATAATAAAATAAGATTTTTCAAATTCTCAGATTTCAGCCAGAGCAGTTTCATAATTCCCTTTATAGTTGAACTTTATTGGCCTACTTGTTTGAGGGAAGCAAGGCCTTACACTTATTAAGCCCACACTCTACCTACTCAGCCCTGAGCTTGTCTAAGTCAAAAAAAAAAAAAAAAAAAAAAAAAAAAAAAAGACTTTTTAAGAAGGAAACATTTAGCTGGGTGGTGGTGGCACATGCCTTTAATCCCAGCACTCGGGAGGCAGAGGCAAATGATCTCTGTGAGTTCGAGGCTAGCCTGGTCTACAAGAGCCAGTTCCAGGACAGGCTCTAAAACTACAGCGAAACCCTATCTCAAAAAAAAAGAAAAAAGGAAACATCTGAAAATCTCTAATTTAATACAAACCTCCACTTCGTCAAAATTATTTTAAAGTAGTTGGAAGGTGGTGATGCACACTTTTAATCCAAGGACTTGGGAGGCAGAGACAGGTGGATCTCTGTGAGTTTGAGGCCAGCCTGATCTAGAGAGCAAGTTCCAGGACAGCCAGGGCTACACGAGAAACTCTGTCTCAAAAAAAGCAAAACAAAACCTTCTTTGAAAAGTTATTAATCGGCCGGGCGGTGGTGGCGCACGCCTTTAATCCCAGCACTTGGGAGGCAGAGGCAGGTGGATCTCTGCGAGTTCGAGACCAGCCTGGTCTACAAGAGCTAGTTCCAGGACAGGCTCCAAAGCCACAGAGAAACCCTGTCTCGAAAAACCAAAAAAAAAAAAAAAAAAAAAAAAAAAAGTTATTAATCAAGTTCTGTGACATTTTGAGCTGCAGAGACTTAGAATTTCACAAACAACCTATCCTTTTTTCTTTTTGGACATTTATATATACATATATATATTTACAAACATATATTTACATGTGTGTATATACAAGTATTTGCATATATAAATGCTTACATATATATCTGCACAATATGTAAGTATTTATATGTGTAAATATATAAATATGCATATATATATATATATATTTACCCTCCTACCTCAGATCCCAGAATATCCAGAATATCTGCAACTACAGGCTGGCACAGAATCTTAAAAGGCTTGGGTCCTGGAACCCTAGCCAGGGATGTCAAGGCAATGAAGAGCAAATGCACAGACAAACATATAATGAGGCCGGGTTCAGGTTCTCTAGTACCCCAGCATGTTTATTAGATAAAGCACAGGGAAAGATCAGCAAACTTTGGGGAGGAGGAGGTCGAAGTTGCTAGTTTTTGTACACACTGATCAATTGCTCATAAACATTCATACTTGAAAGGCTGAGCCCGTATCAAAATATACATTCACTCAGAACTTCGGTCACACAGGGCATCCTGCATGCTGGCACAACCAGGGCTGGCTCATTTCTTCTAAAGCTCCTCCCGCCCCCAAACACACTGCAATTGTGCTTCATCCTTCCAGCCACAGCTTGTAGCGCTTTCTGTACCACCCCCGACACATACAACTTTCTTTTGTAACACACTGGCAATAGAGCTTGAAAGTCAACTAAAATTATTCCAGACGCGGACTGTCCAGGTCAGATTTCAATAGAATACTCATTCGTCTATGTTATCGCTCCACGCTTGTATTAATCTGCTTAAGGCATATCAGGTTTTGGACCCCAAGTGCTTTTTGTCTTCCCTGTGGAGTTTCTGGCCCCCTGTAAGTTACCTGAAGAGGTGGCTGGCAACGGAGCAGATTATGAAGGGCTTTGAGAATTCTATCCCATAAGTAACAGGAAATGACTCCTGGCTTTTGAGCCAGAGAGATGAAGCAGGTAACAGGACGAAAAGAATATAGTTAATAACAAAATACAGAATGGCCTGCAGCATGTGCAAGGATTGGAACACGAGATAGTAAAATAAAATGCTTTACCATCTGATAAGTGGCCGAGGACAAGAAGTAATAATAGTAAGAATAGCTAAGACTTACTGAGTGAGTTCCATGGGCCAGGCCCTGGACTAAAACTGTATGTATACACATCCCATTCAAGACTCACGAGTGTAGAAGGCGACCACTCTCATTCCCATTTTTCCTCAGGTGGGGAGGAGTTCAGAAACCAACATACTCTGTGGAGTGCAGGGCTGATTATGGACACCACAGGACAACACTTAAGATGCCAAGAAAATGTTTAGGATTGGAATTATGGGTTCCAAAGATTTTCTTGGAGCCATATTTTTTTCCTTTTTTGTCGTTACCGTTGATTTGAGACAGGGTATCTCTATGAATTTCTGGCTGTCCCGGACCTTGCTAGGTGGACTATCTAACTTCACACTCACAGAGATCCCCATTCCTCTGCCTCCTGAATGCTGGGATTAAAGGCATGCACCACCATACCCAACCTGGAAATGTATTTTCTAAGGGAATTCGCTCAGCTGTGTCATAGATGCCGGTCAGTGAGTAACGGGTCCAGATCTGGGTCATTGGAGGCAGAAACTCCAGCCAGATGTAGGTGGAGATTTTGTAGTCCTAAACTGGGAAGAGGACAGTCAGTGCTCCATCCCAACCACAGAACCATCTGGTTTATACCAGAAAGAGGATTAGGTAATGCATCCGGGGTGCTTATGCTTCACTGTGCTGGAAATCTAGATGGTAAACGGCTAGGAGGTTTGTGCGCGCTAATTCTAATAGTGAGAACGTGAGAGAGCATTCCATTTCCCTCCATTTCAGGTTCCAAAAGCCTCTAGGATTCAAACCCATATTGTTGTGGACATAAGAAACTTGTACCAACTACCTTGACAGTAAAACTCAAACCTGAAGGTGGTAGGGCGGACATGAGGGGGGCCCTGTGCTCGGTTAAGGATACATTTCCAAGGCAGTGAGATGCAGGGAGAAACATTTCCTGTGGAGACTCGGAGCCCTTTTGTATCTCAGGTTTCTTTTTAAAACGAAGCTTGCAGCTCAAAGTTTACGGTTTCATCAAAAGAAGCGTCAAATCCCAAAGGTGAGATAACTCACCTAGAGTCCTTGTGTGTTTCTACCCTCCGGCTGGGAACAGTCACCTGGGAATGATTCCACCAGGTGGCTTCCAAGGGCCAACCTACTAGGTTGAAATCTGACACTGACAGCGACTCCCTGGGAGCTGCTGCGCTTCGCTCAACAGCGAACCAGGAAATGCGCAAACCTCTTTATGTCGGAACACCAGCTGGGCTTCCTGGGAGACACATCCGCCATGGGAAACAGGCTGTGCTGTGGGGGAAACTGGTGAGTAGGGTCGAGAGGTGGAGGGGACCGTCTCCGGTGGGTGGTGGATATGAAACCCTGAGAATCAGAGAGGGCCTGGAGAGACCGTGCCTTCCTCCACCCGCCACGTCCTGGCTCGAACCCTAGAGCAGTACCTTAGGCGGGCTTAGAAAACACAGCACTCTGTAGAGGGCAGAGTTAGCTGGACTGGTGAACCGGCCTTGATTTTCTCTCCTCTCCTTTCCTTTTCCTGCTCTACTTTTTTCCCTTTCCCAGATCATAATAATTGGAGCGTCTGACCGCTTTTTAGGTGCATTCCCTTATAATCTCGCTTAACTGTCCCAACCCTTCTGTGAGTGGTCTTACCGTTGCTCCCATCATAAGCCAGTCAGGAAGCAGAGGCGCGGAGAAGTTAACTCATATGTCTGTCACATGACTAGGAACTTAGCAGGTAAAACAAGATTCCAAGCCAGTCAGCTCGACTTCAGAACCCATACTTTCCTCGCTAGGTAATCACAGAGGCAAGCATGGATTGAGCAACAGGATTTGGACAAATGTTTGTTTGAAATGGCAGAAGTGGGAAGAGTGTCCATGGGAAATATAGCTTTTATGCTGTTTGCTGTGTGGCCTCAGGCAGGCCTGTAAATTCTCTAAGCCCTCACATTTGTAAAATACACAGCCCCTATTGTCTGCAGCATAGGTTTGTTTGGAGAGCAAAAGCTAGTAAAAATGAAAAACAAAAATAACAACAAAAAACACCTAATAATAGATTATTTGTGGTTTTATAACTTCCCCTCTGGGTGTTCACCACTACTACAAACTCCCAAATATGGTTCGATTCTGTCAGCTGCCTTTTAGCTATATTATTCCATGTCTGGGGCAGAGTTCAAATATACTTATCTACAAATGAGCATCACGTGTAGAGAGAAAAGTGAGGTACATTGGGAAGCATCTAAAATTTGAAGACAGAAATCTGGACTCAAGTCCTGTGCCTGCTAGTTCATTTGTCTATTTGGTTATTAAACAAATATTTACTGAGCATGTGCTCTGTACCAGGAAGTAATAGATGCAGAAGGTAGCAATAAAAAGAAATTTGCCTAAGCATGGTGGTACATGCCTTTTGATCCCAGAGGTTGAGAGGCAGAGACAGATAGTTCTAGGGTAGCCATGATTACATGGTGAGATCCTGTATCAAAACAAACAAACAAACAAACAAACAAAAAATAGGTCTCTGTCTATATTTGTTTACTTTTTGTTTGACTTTTGAGGCAAATTTTCTCTATGGTAGACCCGGAACTCACTTTATAGACCAGGGTGGAATCGAACTCACAGAGATCACCCTGCCTCTGCCTCCCTAGCATTGGGATTAAAGGCGGGCACCACCGAACCTGGCCCTTATTTAATTTTTTGTTTGTTTGTTTTGTTTTTCAAGACATGGTTTTCTGTGTAGCCTTGGCTGACCTGGATCTCGCTCTATAGACCAGGCTGGCCTTGAACTTACAGAGATCTTCCTGTCTCTGCCTCTCAAGTGCTGGTATTAAAGGTGTGCACCCCCACCGCCTGGCTTAGTTTGCCATTTTCTATATCTACCAGTTATTTAGTGACTCACCAATATTGATGATTTAGGAAGTTTCCTATTTGAAAATAGTTTCTACCTATGCATGGTTATGTATTAAGATATGAGAGTGATACATCAGACAGTACACATTTATGTTTAAAGATCTTTATCCTTGTCGCCACTTGCATTCTGAAAGGCTTGTCCAAGTGTTCTTCTTATGACCCCTGTGGAGGATGGCCCATTTAAGTTCTTTTAGTCCAAACTCATTCTGTCACCTGCAACCATCAGGTTGACTCTGGGTTCAACGCAACATCCAACTTAGGAACAGGCTCTGTGCACTAAAGTTGGGTGACTATGGTCATGTATTCTCTAATTAGCATTCTCTCTGTCCACTTAAGCAGAAACAAGTAGGAAAACAGGAGTGACAAGGGGCAAGGTGTTGTTCCTTACCTGACGACTCTAGCAAGGCAGCTGTAACACAAGGCAAGAGACGAAGTAGTAGAGGAAGAAGCTGAAAGACCAGAAGCTGGTTTTCTGCCAAACCACTTAGTGTGTAGCTAAAGACCAACTACCTGGTTCTAAGGAAAGTTGCCTCAAAACTGAAAATCACTCCAAAAGAGAGTGTAGAAAACACGTATGGAAAAATCCTGGTTCCCCCCCCCACAGGGATTCAGTCAACATGATTTAGATATCTGCACGTCTCTCTCTCTCTCTCCCTTTCATTTCCAAGAGAAGGAAACTTCCTGAGGAGAGGCAAAATCAGACAGACAGGGCTCTGGTGAGATTTGGAAATATACTAGCAAGAATAGGTACCCAGAGTAAGCCTGAAACTATTCACCCCGTTTCCTGAAACAAGTGTTGTTTCCCTGGACATCAGTCATTGACAGTCACGTAGACACGTAGGCTCCACGAGGACCCTGGGAGTGGGGTTGCTGAGTCACCTCCCAAATTCAGTGTTCCCAGTTCTGGAGATGGAGTGCTCCAAAGGGCGTTAAAGGTTAAGCAAAGCATTTCTCACTTCTGTTAACTAAAAACAAGGATGGGACAGCAAGAAGGGTAGCCAATTACTGGAAGAGGGCTTTGCAGGACTAGATAGCCCTGGTTGTCACAGTTCCTAGGACTCCCTGAACTCCCAGCTTGCCAAAGACTCCACTCCACCCCATCCCCAAAAAATAGCACTGAAGATTCAGTTTCTGGATCCAGGAATATATTCCATAATTTGGCAGCTTTCCCTTAGCCTCTCCTGGGATTAGCTTGATGGACAATCCCAGAATAGCCTTCAAGCCAGCAACATCCTTGGCAATAGTGCTTGGTTGCCTAAACCTGTATTTTGGGTTTGGTTATGTCAGTTTTACCACTCTACTTTCCAGAACCATCCATCTGGAAGAGGTGTTGTAGCCTTTACAAGTACTTTCAGGCTGACCCTGGCACAGAGCGAATCTGTGGGGTGGTGGGAGAACGTCGTCCAAGACTGTGAAGGAGAGACCACAGAGGAACTGGGATGGGGCAGAACATACAGAACTCTTGACCATGGGTGATCTGCTTTTCTACACAGGAGCTGCCCATCAACTTTCCAGAAGAAAAATAAAACAGGTAATAGGGGAGAGGGTATTGAGGCCAAGGGAAATCAGAGAAGACAGTAAGGCCAACATCCTTGGAGAAGGCAAAGAAAAGAGACATGACATTGGATAAGACAAAAGGATGTGATATAACAAAAAGAATCTTTAGTGTATTGGGTCCAAGGCTAGCTCTGAACCTGTGGACTTTGCCTTTCCCATCACTTCAGAGTGGCAGAGTTAGTTCCTCATGCTTTCATTTGTCCACAAAATACAATCGAGCTCTTGTATTGTAGGTGAGCCATTCTGTGGGTTCCCAATGAGGAAGAGAAGCCCAGGGGAAGGTTCCAAGGTCTCAGCTCTGGAAGAGCTGAAAGTCAACTGTGAGAGGCAGATTCATGTAAATACATAATTATAATATTATCTATTCATGCTATAACAGAATATAGAGAAAGCACTGATGCCGTGGGAATAATGTCAAGTTCACAAGTCAGTAGAAGAGGGTGCCAGCAGAGGCAGAGGAGTTAGCTCTTGCAAATTTGGGGGGAGAAATAAATGGTTTGATTGAAAGTGGCCCACTGGTGTGACTGAGCACATACATCATTTTTGTAGTAGCCTGTTCCCAGGTACAGTTTAGATTTCCCAAGGCAGAGGAAATAGCTTACTCATCCTTATCTCCCCAGAGTATGGCCCAGAGCCTAGCGCAATATGAGCTCTGGCTGTTGAGCAAGGAGGATGGAAGACAGGACAGCCAGGTAGAGAATGGGCCAGGTCGTCTATCTGGGAAAGAGTCTGGGTGTGGGTTAGTAGAAGTGAAAGAAGGAGGAATGCGGTCAGGGAGATTCGCTAGAAGCCCACTTCAATAGTTCATCTAATAGACATTTGAAGAGGGCAGTCTTAGTAGAGATGGGGAAGAGAGAATGAGTTTAAGTTGGCTTTCTTCCCCCACAGGGAGCCAAGCAAGACCCACATTGAGCATACTGAAGCAGCAACAGCAGCAGCTGTGTCAGAACAGCACAAAGGTAATGACAGGCCAGTCTCCTCTCAGGCCACACCCACTCAGGTGTGGGATCCCAGGGCTCAGTTTTTTCACCCTCAGACAGAGTCCTTGCAACCATCTGTAGAAATTGCTGTGTCAGTCAGGGAAGATGGTTCAGCAGGTAAACCACTTACATGCAAGCCTGCCTATCTGAGTTCGGATCTCCAGAACCCACATAAAAGCCACAGGCAGCAGCAGAAGTTTCTATGATCCCAGCGTTTCTCTCCTGGGAGATGGGAAACAGAGACAAGGGAATCACTAGACATTCTCCAGACAGCTAGCCTGGCGTATGCAGCACTGAGCAAGAAAGACCCTGTCTCAAGCAAGATGGAATGCAGGGACCCTCTCCCGAAGTTGTCTTCTGTCCTCTACACATGCGTGTGTGCACACACACATACATACACATGTATGGTGTGGGGAATTCATACTGTGTTACCTGGCCTCCCAAAGGACCAAAGTAAAGGGACCTCTCATCCACTCTGCATGGGAGGTGAGGGGCAAACCAAGCCAAGAACCTCTCTTAATTCTATTGACTTCCCCCAGGACTGTGGAACAACAGGACCAATGTACGAGCAAGTATTACACCGGCCTGTATCTCAAAAGAAAAGTTCAGACTCCGCATCGGAGGAGAGCCACTTGCATTATGCGGACATTCATGTGCTCAGCCAGATGCAGCCGTACTCTAGCAAGCAGGTGAAACACCGGCATGTAGACACCGCTACAGAGTACGCCACTCTTCGCTTCCCTCAGGCCACACCTCGGTACGACAGCAACCAAGGAACCCTGGTGTGAGACCTTGGAAGGAAGTACTGGTTTCCACAATTTTACAGTTCTGTGGGGGACAGTCTACTGTTTTTCGAGAACAGGGGTGTTGGCCGTTTTTCAATCTCAAAGGACACCAGAACATCGGTGAATCTTTTGGTTTGCCACTGTTATTGTGGAGTTGTGGTAAGGCGAGGCAGGATGAGTGCCAAATATATATATATATTTAAGTGTGTAAAACAGTCGTCCTTTGACCCCTAACATTATTTGAACTCTCAAATGCAACAATAACCCTGTATGCACTTTGGCTATTTCTGGTAGGAACTATTTAACGATATTTGGTTTTTTTGTTCATTCGCTGCGCAGCTGAGGATGGCCTTGAAATCCTGATCAATTCCACTCTCTCACCCCCCTGTGCTGGGACTACAGACATGTGACCACTATGCTCCGGCTATTCACATCCCCTTTACACACCTTTACTCCAAAATCGCAGAGGAAGCGCTCTGGGGGAGCTCTCTGAGCCTTTGCACACAGCCCCGGGGACTGCTGAGGACAATTAACCTAGTAGCTGGATGAAGGGCTCCAGACCTTAGCACAGAGATGGGAACCGGGACTGATTCTAAAGTCTTCTCCAACCACGGTCCGCAAGGACTTCAAATTGCGCACACTAACAGCCAGGAGAAGACAGCCTGGAGAAACTTTACTTGCAGGACTGTTAGCGCTCGTCTAAGGAACCCTTAGGGTCAATAAATAAATAGTATGAAGAACGGGCTGAGTGATTGTTCCTGGGGCCGGGTTTTGCAACGTGTCCCAGCCCACATTGTGGAAGGGTGCAGCCAATGGAGATGTCCGCACACTCTCTAGTCAGCAGTTGGGATTCGGCTCGGCGAACAGAGGGCAAGCTCCCATTGGCTGAAAGCGGAAAGTGGGTGGGACCATATGAGCGGGGGTGGGAACATGCAGACGTAGGGCCTAGCGAGGAGGCTGGCACGGGATGTGGTCTGGACGCTAGAAGGCGGGGCCAGAATGGTAGGGGCGGGTTCTTGGTCAACTGGAGGCGGGGCCTGCAAAACAGTAGGCAGACCAAGGATTGCACTGGCTGGCTCTTGTCCCAGGCAAGCAGGCCCGACCTATGCAAACCTCCGTGTCTCCATGGCAGCAGAAACGCGCAGCTCAGAAGACTTGTCCGCCAGCCTGGAAGATGCTAAGCCAAAAGGACCGATAATTTAAGAGGTAGGTGTCGATAAGTGCTGGGTAGCTGAGAAATATTATCACCTGTTGAGCATCCAGATCGGAAGTAGGGACACATATAGAGGGGGCGAGGTGCGGGGGTGGGGTGGGGGAAGGGGCAGAAGTTTTGGGGTCTGAGCTCTCTCTGAACCCCGTAGAGTCTTAGTGTACAGTTCTGCTTCAGATTTTAGAGCTTGCAGATGAGCTGTAATTCACTTCCCTTTCTTAACCCATCGTACTTCTCTCCCAAAATGTACCTGTTGGTTCGTTAAGAGGATGATTCCCCGAAGATGAGTACTGACAAGGGAATTACAGCGCTCACACACGTACACACGCACACACGCGCGCGCATTAGTGTCGATAGTATCGGTTTTGTAGAGTTTATGCGAATATACTATGGTTGTAGAATTACATACAATTCAGCCGTCTCATCATCATCATCATTATCACCACCACCGACCCAGAAATCGTTAGGCTTGTTCACTGACACAGACCCAGTTTGTAAGTGAGTTCCAAAGACACGGGCTGAAAGACTGCTTTCGCTGCGAACTGGTGGAGCAACTCCCTCGCTTATTTTCTATGTGTTGTCTAGGAGTAAACAAAATAACCGTTTCTAAGGGTTCTTAACAGCGAGGATCAAATAAAATGCTGTAGGTAGCATTATGTAAACATAAAATTCTGTAGACAAATTCTGCCTTAGAATTATAAACGTTTGGCTGGAGAGATGCATCAGAGGTTAAGAGAACTGGCTGCCCTTCCAGAGGTCTTGAGTTCAATTCCTAACGATGACTTGGAGGCTCACAATCATTTATAGTGGGATCCGATGCCCTCTCCTGGCATAAAGTCGTACATGCAGATAGGGCACTCCCATAAAATAAATGAATAAATTAAAAAGAAAAGAGTTATAAATGCTAAACCAGGTGTGGCATGTTCACCTGTGATCTCACCACTTGAAGAGTGAAGACAGGAGGATCAGGAGTTCAAAGTCATTCTTTATTTCTATATTCTCTGTTCTATATTTCTATTTCTATATTTATATAATTTCTATTACAAAGAAAATTGGAGGCCAGCCTGGGTTATATGGATCCCTTTCTCAACCTTCCACCTCAATGTATATGCTGTCTGTGGAGGTTAAAAGTTCTGAGTATAAAGAATAAGTTTCTGAAGAATGAAATGTGTGTCTGGAGCAGATCATCTGGTATTTCTTCTGCTATCTGAATACATCCTATGGATTTTTTTTTGAAAAGTGTAGGAAAGATGGGGGGGCAAGAAAGCACCCTTCTTTATATTTTGGTTGTGAGCCTAGCCTTTAACGGCTGAGCCATCTCTCCAGCCCAGAAAGCACCCTTCTTATGTCTGTGAAAACCTAGATTAAAATTGCTTTAAAATGTCACTGAAGAACTGGAGAGATGGCTTGGCTGTCAAGAGTGGTTACTGCTCTTCCAGGGGACCTGTGTTTGGTTCCCAACAGCCAAGCTCACAACCTCCAGTAATTCCAGCTCCAGGGGACCCAGCCCCACTTCTGGCCTCTGCAGTCACCATCTCCATCCCCTCCTACACACAACACATAAGAGAAAATCCAGCTGAGAAGACCCTGTTGTGGTTAAATAACTTAGCTGCTCCTCAGGCTTCTAAGTCTTATACCAAGATGAGTTAAGTTGGGACCTGACTCCTCCTAGGTTAATTTAGCTTTTGAAGTTTTTCCTTCTCCTATGCATTTCACTTATCATTTTTTCCTATTTTAAGGTGGCCCTGAATCAGCTCTTCTAGGGACACTGAAGATGGGGACTCAGGTGGTTATGAGAGTCTGTAACTCCGCGATGCCTGGCGCGCCCTCTGTAAGTTCTGGGGTATTGTCAGGAGTGTGATAACCTTACAGAAGTGTCAGTGATGCTCCACAGGGTGTAGAGCCGAGAACAAGATATTTGCCTTCTTTTTTGCTTCTCCTTCTTGTAGGAATTCTAGCTCACTTTAGCATTACTTTTTTCCTGAAATTAATAAATCCAGGTAAAGGTTGAGAAACTCTAGCTGCTAGTCAGTATATATGCATTGTTTAAAGTTTGTTCAAACGTGTTATTTACACAGCATTTGAGAAACATTTCAGAGTATGATTAAAATTTAAAACTAACCCAGAAGTCTTCCACCCAAAAGCAAACTGTGAATATTCTAGGCTATATTCTTCTGGTGTTATGCAAATGTTTTCCATGAGATCATATTATGTACAAACTTCGATGTTGTTGACTTTGCTACATGTATATTTGTCTTTCATTTTTATTATTTCACTATTTTACTTTATGTGTGTGAGTGTTTTGCTTCCACGTATGTCTATAACACCACAAGCTTAGTGGTGACAGAGGCCAGAGGAGGGTATTCAATTCTCTGGAACTGGAGTTACAGACAGTTGAGAGCTGGTGTGTGGGTGGTGGGAATCAACCCTGGCCCTCTGGAAGAGCAACCAGTGCTTTAACAGCTGAGCCATCTCTCCAACTCCTGCTAGATTGACTTCTTGAGACAGAGTTTTGCTATGTATCCAGGTCTGGCATTAAAATCACTCTGTGAAAATTAAATTAAAATCACAGGCTGGCCTCAAACATGAGGCACTCCTCCTGCCCCAGCCTTTGGAGCTCTGAAATCACAAGTATGCGCTACAATGCCTAGATGGGCTATAATCGTCTTGACCATTTATCAGTCCCTTGTTGTTGGACTTATAAATCTCTCCACCACTCACATTGAAAATAACCAGCTTGATGGCCAGAGAGGTGACTCATCAGTTAAGAGCCCTGACTACTTTTGCAGAGGACTTGGATTTGAATCCCAGCACCCACATGGGAGCCCACAGATGCCTGTGACTCCAGTTCCAGGGGATCTGATGCCCTCTTCCGACCTCTGTGGGGACCATGAACACATGTGAATAGACACATGCAGGAAAAATTTACATATTAAAAAAATAAGCAACTTAAGAATACTTGAAAAGATAGGAACTTTTTTTTCACCCATGAATTGGTATTTTATTGTCGCCCCTTTATTATGTATAACAATACAGTTTACATATTAAATAACATTCTAGTAGAATGATTTGATATATATATATATATATATATATATATATATATATATATATTTGGTTTTTTTGAGACAAGGTTTCACTGTAGCTTTGGTGCCTGTCCTGGAACTAGCTCTTGTAGACCAGACTGGCCTCGAACTCACAGAGATCCACCTGCCTCTGCCTCCCAAGTGCTGGGATTAAAAGCGTGTGCCATCAATTCCTGGCCTGATTTGATATATTTTAATCAAAGACTTTGTTTTTAATTTTTGATGTAAATGTGTATGGTTGTGCATGTGAGGGGTGCTGGAAACCGAATGGAATTCTGATGTCTTACAATGGCAGCACTCAACCTTTGAGCCACCTCTCCAGCCCAAATAAGTTTTCTTTTTTTGTGTTTTTTTTTGGGGGGGGTGGTTTTTGTTTTTTTCTGTTTTTGGTTTTGGTTTTTTGAGACAGGGTTTCTTTGTGTAGCCCTGGCTGTCCTGGAACTAGCTCTGTAGACCAGGCTGGCCTCAAACTCACAGAGATCCACCTGCCTCTACCTCCCACATACTGGGATTAAAGGCGTGCACCACCATCACTCAGCCAAAATATAGTTTTAACAGAAGAAAAAGAGGAAACATTTTTAGGGTACAGAACCCTTCCCTACAGAAATAATTTTTTTGTTTTTTAAACTATTATTATTATAATGAATATTTTTGTTTTGTTTTTGAGACAGGGTTTCTCTTTAGCTTTGGAGCCTGTCCTGGAACTTTCTCTGTAGACCAGGCTGACCTCGAACTCACAGAGTGAGCCTGTCTCTGCCTCCCGAGTGCTGGGATTGAAGGCGTATGCCACCACTGCCTGGCTCAGAAAAAAATATTTAAACGTCAGCTCAAGAATGTGTTCAGTGACTAGTCATGTCTAGTTCCTATTTCACTAAAGGCCAATGAAGTTGGAAAGAGAAGCCCAGCTTTCACAACCATGATCTTGGAGGAAAAGGACATGTTGGATTACTTTGCAATGCAAATTTTTTTTCTTGTTGCTTCAATACAAAGCAAGTTGGTTCCGTATAACCAGATATGAGCATTTTATAGAGTAAGTAACCTATAAAGGAAGAATTGTGATTTCAGATTTTGTGTACATCCTTCAGAGGGCAGCTGAATGTCAGAAATCTGGATCCTGAGATGTGAGGACCCTTGGTCCTAATAAAAGATCGTTTTTTGCTAGTGTAATTAATAATGGTGAGCTCTCTGGTGATTGGCAGTGCAGAAGTGCACTTAAGGTATTTTCCTGGTAGAGACCCAAGGGTCACTTCCAAAACATCCACCAGATGTCGCTGTCTTGGTCTGATTTCCAACCATAGGATATTTATTTGGCTGACAATTTGTGATTTTAAAAAAAATGTGAAGCGTACATTTGCATATCTGCTTTGGCATGGTTATATTAAGCACTGCTGTCTGGTGGTTACTTTGGCAACCTTCCACCATAGTCTCTCACTACTGTGTCTTCTTCCTTTCGCCCATTCCTGGCTATCACATATACCCTATGCACTCTGTCCCCTCATTTAGACTCATCTGATGCTGAGGTCTCGGTTTTCCTATTCTTTCCTCCAGCCTTGTTTCATGTCTTGGTATTATGATGTGTATATATAAGTGGATCTTCCAGTTCTTCAGCTTTTTAAAAGAGCAGGGCCTGGCACATAAAAATATAATAGGGACACAACATAGATTTTAATGAGAAAATACATGTGTAAAGAAAAGAAAATACAAAAGGATACCACAAGTTACTTTTGGTTTGTGAATGCCATAAGAGACAAAGAAAGATCCATAGCCTTACATTAACTGTAAGGACTAAGTGATGAAGTACCGAAGTATTAGACCTTTGGATTTATTTATCTATTTTATGTTTGTTTGTTTTTCCAGTGCTTGGGATTGAATTTAGGTTCTCACACACACCAAGAAAACACTTTACCACTCAGCTACATCTGCATGCCTTGTAAAACATTGTTTATTTTGAAGCATGGCCTTATTAAATTGCCAGACTAACCTTGAACTCTGTCTGGAGCCCACCTAGACCCTGAATGTGTGAACCTCCTCCCTCAGCTTCCCAAGAGTTCTGGGATTATAGGTCAGTGTTATTAGACTTGGATTAGACCTTTAGATTTTGTTTTTTTAATTTTATTTTTAGGCATAATGTTATAGCCGAGGCTGGCCTTGAACTCACCCATCTACCCAAAGAAAACCTTGAACTCTGGATCCTCCTGTAGCCACCCCCAGTGCTGGAATTACAGGCATATGCCACCATTTTTGTTTTGATCTTTGAATCTTTTTTAGGTTTATTTTATGTATATCATTTTATCATCTGCGCGCGCGCGCACACACACACACACACACACACCATATAAGTGTTCTGTGTCCACGAACATCAGAAAGGATGTCAGATCCCTGGAGCTGGAGTTATGGAGGGTCTGTGAGTCACCATGTGGGTTCTGGGAATCAAATCCAGGCCCTCTGCAAGATTAATAAGTGCTTTAAACCATTAAGTCCCAGTGAGCTTTTCATTCTTAAAAGAAAAGGGTTAGTGAATTCAGTCAATTTTGTATTTAGCATCTACAATGTGCCAGGCAATAAATGTTCTTAGTTCAGGGATAAACCAGTAACAAAACATACAAAATTCCACCCTGAGCTTACCTTATGAACAGGGAAAAGCTGAGGATAAATGAATAGGTGAGATGTGGTGTCACGTGCCAGGAAGATAGCCAGTTTGGGGTTATCCTTTGAGGTGGAGAAAAAGGGAGGGTGGAGTGGGGAGATAACTCAGAAAACTGTCTCCTCTGCAAGCACAAGGGACTAAATTTGAACCCAAAAACCCTTGTGAAGAAGTCAGTGTAGTAGTGTCTACTTAGAATCCCAGCTCTGAGGAGGCAGAGACTCCTGGAGCTGGCTGGTCAGCCAGGCTAGCCTAATTTGTGAGCCCCAAGTTCCAGTGAAAGACCTTCTCTCCAAAAACAAGGTGGGCCAGTTGGTGGTGCTTTAATCCCAGCACTTGAGAGGCAGAGGCAGGTGGGTCTCTGTGAGTCGGAGGCCAGCCTAGTCTACAAAAAAAGTTCTAGAAAACCAAAACCAAACCAAACCAAGCCAAAACAAAAAAACCCAAGGTGGATGTTACCTGACCTCTGTGCTTTAATTGCATATATATATATATATATATATATATATATATATATGTGTGTGTGTGTGTGTGTGTGTGTGTGTGTGTGTGTGTGTGTGTATGTACACATATATATGTATATATGTACATATATATATGTATGTACCTACATACATACATATGTACCCACCAACTCCCCACATAGAAAAGATCAAATAAACACAGACTATCCAAGGTGATGATGAAGGCTATTAGGAAAAATAAAAATCAATCAGGCGGAGACACATAGGAGTGTGGGTATGAGGGAGTATTGTTATTTAAAATAGGGTAGTAAGAGAAGGACCAAGGTCTTCATGAACATTTGGGCAGGAATGAGCCATGGGTCTCTGGAGGTGAGTAAAACAGATTAAAATCAAGAGTGGTTAGAAGATGCACAGAGTGCAGTGGTAGAGCGCTCACTTAGCATGCATAGAGCCCCTGCTAATTCTCCACATTTAAAAGAATAAAAGGAAGGAAAAAAAAAACAAACCCAGAAACAAAAGTGTGGTCAGAGAAGTTTGTGGAGAAAGCAAAGCCGGAAGGAGGCATGCTGGCAAAGTGGATGGCGGAGGGGGTAGGGTGTAGGACACTCAAGCAGAGTCAGTGTGAAAGCTCAGAAGTGAACAGGAGCCTGAGAAATCTCGGCGCCTTCTAGCCTGAATAGAGGTGATCCCAGGGGAAGCCTTCAGAGCTGGGCACAAAGAATTTCTATTTGCTGTGCTACGAAAGTAGCGTAAAGACAATGGGCACTGGGGGAGCAAGATTCTGAATCTATTGTCTGAGAATGATTAAGACGAATATAGATGGGCAAATGGAAGACTCTAGAGACAAAAGAGCAGTTTAGGCATGTGGTATACAGTGAGAGAATACTTACCCAGCATGCATGAGGCCATAGGTTCAACCCCCAGCACTGTAATGCATACATACATACTATGTGCATGCATACATACGTGCATACATACACGCACAGTTAGGAAGCCAGGACATGTCAGTCAACTTGTTGGGCACAAGTCTTTCTGTGTGTGTCTGTGCTGCTGTCTCTGCTGTCTTTCTGTGTGTGTCTGGATGTAAATGCAGACGTTGTAAGCATGTGGCCCTTAAAGAACTCAACTGATAAGAGAAAACAGAAGGAAGATTAAGAACTTATTTCAGGGCTGGAGAGATGGCTCAGAGGTTAAGAACACTGGCAGTTCTTTCAGAGGTCCTGAGTTCAATTCCCAGCAACCACATGGTGGCTCACGACCATCTATAATGAGATCTGGTGCCTTCTTCTGGCCTGTAAACATACATGCAGACAGACACTGAGTACATAATAAATAAATCTTTAAAAAAAGAAATTATTTCAGAGAATCATTGATTATTTCGTCGATAGTTTTAATTACTGGTTTATTTAAATTGTCTTTCTGCATCTTTTCATCATGAATGGCAGTCTGTAGTGAATGTGTTAAGTTTTTCATAGGTGTGAACCTCACACATTTTGGTTTTACACAGAGAGGAGTCACAGGCAGTGTTTTCACCAGATGACAGCTTTGTTTAAGGCTTAGAGCCTTAATTATGCAAACATGTTATTATATTTATTAATAGATGGTTTGAATGCATATGCATGAATGCGTGTCTCTTTCACTGGTTCATTCATCCATATATAAACACATTAGGTTAGTAGTGCCTTCCTGTGGCAAGTGTCATATGAAAGTTCTGAGCGTGGCTCCGTGCCAGAGTGCTTGCCTGGCATGAGTAGCCATAGGCTCAGTTCCTAGTGCTCATAATTTATGAAGCTTCAGGACCCAGACTTTGGCTTCCCCACTCAACAGTTAGGTCAGGAGCAAAATATGTATCCTCCAATCTCTCTTCATATGTAAATGGCAAACCGTTCGTTGTAATTGTGACCCTCAAATGTATGCATGTAGGACTTGGAACACGGTAAAATTAAATCAGTTTTGCTGTTTCAGTAGATATTTGAGTGACTTTTAGTTTGTAGAGGAAGTACCTGCCATTGTTGCTAAGATAGTGCAGGACTGAGGAGGTCAAACAGAAGCAGAGTCAAGCAGAAGCGGGAACCTGTGGAGAGCAGTGTGCTGCAGCCCTTGCTTTCTCCCAGGCCTGCAGCAGTGGGAGGGGTTGCAGCTCCCAGGGCTTTGCCGTTCTCCCATATATAGGCATTACATTGTATTGATTATTGCCCCAGTCATTCCTTCTAACCCACTTCCATCTAACCCACTTAGTGTCCCAACTCTTCTATTGATATTGCAACAGCATGGGGTAGGAAAGCTGCAATAGAATATATTCATGTTCCTTAGAGCTAAACACAGTTCTTTACCAGACATGATAAGCATATCTTCTGAGCAATTTTAAATTGTATGGCCCAACAGGAATTTTGTGCTTTTACTAATCATGAGAGACATGCTGTATTTGACCTAATCTTGTTTGAGGAGACATCTCGGTACTCTGTAGAACAGTGAACAAAATATTCTGAAATTATTTCATCTATATTTATTTATTTTTTTTTAAAATATTTATTTATTTATTATGTATACAATATTCTGTCTGTGTGTATGCCTGCAGGCCAGAAAAGGGCACCAGCCTGCATTATAGATGGTTGTGAGCCACCATGTGGTTGCTGGGAATTGAACTCAGGACCTTTGGAAGAGCAGGCAATGCTCTTAACCACTGAGCCATCTCTCCAGCCCCTTCATCTATATTTAAATGAATTAAAATTAAATAGCATCAAAATTCTAGCTGCCTAATTGTCTTAGCTATATTTCAAACATTCAATAGCCACATATAGCTAGTAGCTGCTATTTTGGACAACATATAGAATACAGAATATTTCCATCTTAGGAAGTTCTAATAGACACTATTTCTCTAGGTTTTTGGGAATTGTAAAAATTTTGCCATATGCCTTGAAATAAGTCACCATGATTTTATCTTAATTTCTCCAGCATGCCATCAAGGGCTATTGCATAAGGCACAGGCCCAGACCTCAAAGGCCTTTGTTTAGATCTCAGTCCCTTTGTTGATTTATTGAGAGGCTGTCTCCTGGTGTGGGTTTTTTTCTTATATGAAATAAATAGTTGGGCCAAATTAAATTGTTACTTTTGGAGATTTAAAATCTAGTATGGGGACTGGAGAGATGGCCCAGTGGTTAAGAGCGCTCACTGTTCTTCCAGGGGACCTGAGTTTGGTTCTCAGCACCCGCATTGAGTTGTTCACAACAACCTCTAACTATAACTACAAGAAACGCAACACTCTCTTCTGGTGTCTGATCTCCATGGAGATCTTCACACACATTGCACAATATCACACAGACACACAGATGCACATTAAAAAAAAGTCTGTTATAGCTAGGTGTAATAGCACTGGCCTGTAATCCCAGCACTTAGGAGGCAGAAACAGTAGAATTAGGAATCCAAGGTCATCTTTGACTAATTAGGAAGCTGGAGACCAGCTAGGGTTACCTGAGGCCCTGCCTTAAAAGAGTAAAATGATAATTAAGCTGCTTAGTAAGCTTTCCCTCCAGAGCATTGAGCTCCCGGTATGGCTCTCATCAAAGACTGATCTCTTGGCATGATCGTCTGCAGACCCCTGTCTGATGCCTGCTGACCAACTGACCGCTTTGTTTTGGCGTCATTAGGTATGTAGATGTGCTACATGCAGTTCTGTACAATGGGAAGCTTTGTGCTTCTGTTCATAGAGGGCTCTACTGCCTTACGCATAGATTAATGAGTCTCCCGGCGCATTCTGCCAGGAACTGAGGGAGTGGTGAGGAGTCTTGGCAATGACACTCCACAGCTAAGTGTGAAGGACAGAGAGGTCTGTTGACATAGGACAGGCTGCTCAGGGTCAGTCTGACTGGGTATTACAGCATCCCCCAGCTTCAGCCAGGGTGGAACCCGCAGGATTTAAGCAGCAGAGCAACTGGCTCATGCAGGTTGACACTTGGCTTCCTGCTCCTTGTGGTCAGAGGCTCTCAATTTCTCCAGGAGACTTTGGTTTTTAGCAGCTTTAGCTATCCAGCCAGTCGGCCCCCCAGTAAGGCTTTCCTTTCCTCTAGTGACCAGGAGGAGGTTCTTAGGTTAACCAAGACTCAATAGGCTGGCTCATTAGTGACTTTTTTTTCCCTGAGGCCCTAATGGGGTTTGAGGGGAGCATCCAGGATGGCTAGAAAGTGATATGTAATTCCTTGATTATTGAGTTGTGTGTCCCTGACCAGCTGTGGCCTTGGACGTCTGTCTAGGATCACAAGATGGAATGTAATGTGAACATCTTTTGACTTTCTTTTTTTTTTTTTTTCAAAGTTTACTCCGAGAACACGCAAATGACCGGTGTTCTTAAAAACACTTGCTATGTAGTCCAGGCTGGCCTTGGGCTCATTGATCTACCTGCCTGTGCCTCTAGAGTGCCAGGTCTGGCTTGTATGTGTGTGTGTACATGTGCATGCATGTGTGTGTATAACACAAATATATAGTGTATGTATATAATTGTTTTTATATTGAAAGGACTTCACATAGCTTAGGCTGACCAGAAACCGACTATGTGGCCAAGGATAGCTCCTGATCCTCCAGCTTCTAGCTTCCAGTAAAGGATCGCATGTGTACACCGCCATGCTGACTCTCAGCAGTTATTTTATTTTTAAAATTAATTAATTAGTGTGAGAGAGAATAATGTGTGTATATGGGTGCCTGTGCCAGAGAGGAGTGAGTTCTCCCTTTCCACCTTTAACATGGTGCCTGGATTGAACTCAGGTGTCAAGCTTCTGCCAGAGCCTTTATCCCCCAGCCACCTTGCCCACCTCCCCCCATAGCAGTGATTTTGAAGAGAGAAGAGTGGCAGGTGGTAAAGCCTTGGTCATCCTTGAATTATCTTTGATGTTCCTGCTGTGATGTTATGATTTGTTTGCTTATATCCTAATACTTAAACACACACACACCCACTCCTCTTTTTTTGTTTTGTTTCTTGTCCTCCTACTTCCTCTTCCTTTGGCTGCCTCACTCTCCAGTCCTCTGTGGAAAAAGGTCGCTGTTAGTCTGAAGAACTGGGTGGGGGAATCCTGTGACTCACTCCTTTTCACACCCACCTTGTGGTGTGGTGCTTGCAGCCTTAAGTGAGCAGAGTAAATA
This sequence comes from Chionomys nivalis, assembly GCF_950005125.1. Taxonomy (NCBI): domain Eukaryota; kingdom Metazoa; phylum Chordata; class Mammalia; order Rodentia; family Cricetidae; genus Chionomys; species Chionomys nivalis. Next base: position 49,794,337 of record NC_080089.1, on the reverse strand, counting down.
CGTGTGTGTGTGTGTGTGTGTGTGTGTGAGGTCGCGTGCGAGCGCGTGTGCATGCGCACGCGCGGGGACGCCCGCCTCCAAACCTGCAGTGTAGTGACTATAAGCTCACGCTTCAAGCCCACTGTGTCAGCGCGTGTGAGTCTGTGTGCACGCGTGTGTGAGTGCTCGCTGCGCGCGCGCCAGTCCGGAGGAGCGTGTGTGCGCGCCCTCGGCTTCCCCGCACTCCCGGGAGGCCCGGAGCTGGCCGCTAGCGCCTCTTACCTCTCGGTGCCTGCCGTGCGCGCCCGTCTGTTTCTATAGGAACCAGCAGGGCGCCTGGCCCCTCCGGCTGCGGCCCGCGCGCGAGCATGCCCAGTGCAAGTCGCTAGTTTGGCTCGGGTCTCGGTTTCCAGTAAGTGGCATGCGGGACTCGGGAGAGATCCCAGGGAGCTAGCTGAGCTGATCGCCTTTGTGTGCAGAGGGAGGAGGAGGCGGCGGCGCGACCCCACCCGGGGAGCCCCACAGCAGGAACAATGCTAGCCTGTCTGACCCGCGGGAACTTACTGGATGTCCTGCAGGAGGGCTTCAATGAGGTAACTGCCCCGCTCCTCCCACCCTCAGCTCCCCGTCACCCCGTGCCTCCCGCCTAATCTTCGGAAGGGGATCCTGGGGGGCGGGCATCCTCCGGGGGAGCCCAGAGCACATCACACACGTCAGGGTTGGAGAGCCTGGTGGCAGAGCCAAGGTGGTGGGTGCGGTGCAGAAAGATGCTCGAACCTGAGGACATCAGAAGGGCGGTGGGCCTCTCTCTAAGCTGGATGGTGGCCTTCCTGAGCGCGGAGGTCTTTTAGGACCACGGACTTAGAAGGCGTCTCCTTGCAGGAAAGGTAGACCTCACGCCTCCCAGGGACTCTCCAGGGACATCCTTGAGGGAAGTCCTGAACGGGAGACAGCGGAGCTCTTTCTATTTCAGGAGCTAAGTGGATGAGTCAAGGGAGGGGTGTGGTGGTGTGGCATTGGTAGAAAGTTTGAGAGGGCAGGAGATTGCGGGTGGTCCACACGAGGGGCCCATTCCACGTGGGAATTCCCAGAGCCCCGCACGTTGTGTCCTCCACTGCCGAGGACAAGGTTCGCTAAGAGGAGCAACCTGGGTCGCAGGCCCAGTTTCAGGAGCCAATATGTGCTCCCTCCTGTGAGAACTGCTGAGGAGCCTCAATCTGACAGGAAAGGTGGGCTAGGCTTGTTTTCTCCTCACAAGTTTCTCTCAGAATTCTATTACCTCTGACATTTGCTTCTTTTGTGATCCAGGCAATTCTTGTTGGAGACCCTTGCCATTTGCCCTGGCTCCTCACTAATCCTTTTGGTTGCCTTACTCCAGCAGCCACGAAGGGATAGGCTATTGGCCATGGCTTCCTGCCCACTTTTCCCTCTGGCCACCTCTCCCTTCTCTATGGATTTCTCGGGTAGGAGAGCTTGGGCATGCTGTGTGGATGCTCTGCCACTGCCCTACTCCTCCACCCTTTAAGGCAGCCCTTGTGTTTTGAAAATCAGGTTTTAGCCAGATAACATATAAAATCATGTTTTTCCCAGGCACTGGTGACTGAACCTAGGCCTTGCATATGACTAGGGGCTCTACCACTGAGCTACACCCCAACTCAATTTTCTTCTTAAATATTAACATTACAGGCAAGACGGAAGAGTCTTTTGTGCCATTCCCTGCTTCCACCCCCTACCCAACCTTTCCCCTAAAGGCAACCAACCATTCTCATGAATTTCCATGTAGGATTTTTTTTTTCCTACAGCTGCACAACAGGCTCCCTCCTTGATCCCTGTTTCTAATTAAGAAGCCCTGCATTCTGACCTGTGTTAGAGCATTCCCCAGTTCTGGCCCCCGTGCCCCAGCCTTGTTCCTCACAGAGAGAGAGAAAAAAAAAAATCCAACGGAAATGTTCTGCCAGTATGACCAACTGTGCTGGAATTTTCCTTTGGCTGAGGGGTGTCACAACCTTCATTGACGGGCAGAGCCTGTGTCCTGCCTGCAGGACTGGTCTTCTCATCTTCACATCACTCCCGACTGAACACAGTAAGAGACTGGTTAACAAAGAGCCTCAGACCCCGGGCTGAAACAGAGAGAGCCAGGAATCACACCTCGTTAAGGGCCTCCTGTGTTCTCCTTCATCTCTTCTCACTCTCTGCCCCTGGGCCTTCTCTGGTCCTTAACTGTGTCAGTCCAACCCGTTCACCAATTGTGGCAAAAGCCCCTGGCTCCTCTCATGGCCTCTCCCTTTTCTGTTTTAACCCAGCTCTCTGGTGTCAGGACCCATCTTCTGATTAGAAGGCAACTGGCACAGAGCCAAGTCTTAGCCTTTGCTTTCTGCTGGGTTTTTTCATTTCTAAATCTTTATCTGAAGACCCTTGTGAAACCGAAGCTGCATGGCTATTATTCCCATGCCTCTGTACATAAATATTGCCTAATACCCAGTTCTTTCAAAACAAGGGGAAAGGGGGGGTGAAATATTTTTTTTCCTGTAGTGGTAATGGAATATTCCTAAAAACAGCAGGCAGACAACTTTGCGATCAACTCTTCTGTTAAGAACAGTCCAGTAATGTGTCTTTGCGTCCTGTGATGTCTGAATTATCTACCCATCCCACAAACTGCTCTCTCTGCAGGCTCGTGTGCTCCTTAGTAGTAGAATCCTTAGTAGATTTGAAAACTAAAATAGCACTTTGATTTTATACCTCTTAGTAATATAAATATTAACGTTAGATTTAGTTAACATAATCTTTCACATACGTAACAGCATTTTCTTCATCCCTCCCCATATACTGTCACATAATATGCTACGGAATAACAGAATTAGTGAAGTAATTGGCATGGTTGGTGGGAGCCCTGTTTGATCTATTGCAGGCTCAAGGTTGCTTAATAGGCCCAGTAATATTCAGTCTCTTTTGTTAGAATCCTATGATAAGACTATAAAAGGGGACTTAAAAGATAGTGTCAGAATACACTTGATTCCTCTGAGAAATTATTTCTACTGAGGCTAAGAATACCACACATTCAGCCACCTCTTGGGAATAATCTAAGTATATCTGAAGCTATCCTTCATCACCCTGATGGTTTATTATAGGTCTGTGTGGTTAGGGCTGCAACCTCATTCTTCCTGGCAGAGAGAACTCCCACAGGAGACAGGGAGATGGCCTTAATTGGTTAATTATAAAGAAAGCCAGCAGCAAAGAGAAACCCTGCCCTTTGAATCAAGGCTTCCCTCTAGTTATTGCTGGTCTCTCCTCAGTCCGAATGCCACCAAATAGAACTGTGGATGACAGAATCTTCTTTCCTCACATTGCCCACCTAGAGGCCTGGCCTCAGCTTACCTGGCAAAGACGTCACAGAACTGATTCATGCCAGTGATGCTAAAGCAGTCTCTTGTATTGACGTGGTTAATTTTTACTGTGAGTTATCCATGGATTTTAGCTACTGTCATTAGTAACCCACCTTGGCTAGAATGGGTTTTCTCTAATTCTTTACTTCCTTACTTTGCATTTGTTTCAAAGCTATTTGTGTGGTGGGTGTGTGTGGCGTATACGTGCACAACCCTGAAATTGACGCCAAGTGTCTTCCTCTGTTATTCTCCCCTTGCTTTTTGAGGCAGGGCCTCTCACCCAACCTGGAGCTCACTGATTCCACTAGCCAGCCTGGCCAGCAAGCTCTGGGGATCCACCTGTCTCTGCCTCCCCAGTGCTGCTGGGCCTGACGTTTTATGTAGGTGCTGGGTATTGGGTCTTCGTGTTTACATAGCAAGCACTTCACCGACTGACCCATCTCCCGCCTGTTCTTTCTGACACAGGGTCTCATGTGACCCGGGCTGGCCCTGAACATTGTAGGTAAAAGATGATGTTGAATTCCTCATCATCCTGTCTCCATTTCCCCAGGGCTGGAGTTGCAGGCATGTCCCTCAACACCTAGTTCAAGCTACATGGTATTGGTTGTTATACTAACATTGTCTTTGGCAATATGAATTCTGCCAGTGTTTCTCCTGGGGGACAAACTTCTTTTTAAAAACTTTGGTGTTTTTTTATTTGGAGATTTTAATAGATCTACATTTATAATATGGTTTGACCAGTAACCATTTGTTTATTTGCTCATTGAATGAGAGGACTATATATACAGCTGTTGAGAAGTGTATAGGGAGAGACACAACCCCAATAGGATGCTTAATGCCATAAGTACCACAAAAGAGTAATGTTTATGGGAGATTGGAGAAACACTTTCTAATTAATAAAACCATGAAACGAAGCAAATACTTATCCACCTTCGTGTTCACTGAGGTCAGGTCCCCACCACCACCACCGCCACCACCACCACCGCCGCTTAGCTGGCATACGTGTGCAGGCAATCACTCACCAAACGCTCAGTGAATTGCTGTGTTTACCAGGCACTGTGCCAGGCTCTGGAAATAGAAACCAAATAACAGAATCTGTTTCCTAATGGAGTTCACAGGCCAACGAAGATAAAGAAAGTATCATACTTGGGAACTTTGTGGTAGTGCAGACATGTTGCTAGTGGAAAAGAGGGACCTTCTGCCTAGTCTTGCTGGGAATGGCTAAGAGGCTGAAAGTGAAGCCTGTGTCTGGCCGTGTGAACTGGCAGATTTTTCCCTGCCTGTTTTTCTCCGAGTAGAAAAGACATATTAGACATATTGTAAAGCCACGTTAAGATCATACATGCTTGTCTGAGGGAAGTAGCGTATTGCTGGAGTCCCAGCCGCTCGGCAGGTGGAGGCAGGAGGGTGGCTTAGTCCCCGTGTTGGCATATTTAGATCATCATGGGCAGCATAATGAGTCCTTATCTGGAAAAAAAGGTGGGGTCATGAGGGTGGAAAGATGACTCGGGGAGTAGAGGCATTTGCCACCAAGCCTGGTGACCTGAGTTTGGAATCTAGAACCTACTCGGAGGAAGGGTAGAACTGAGTCCTGCAAGCCATCCTCTGATCTCCACACACACACCTTGGCAGGTGCCCACCCCTAATAAGTAAATGGATAAATAAATAGATAAATAAATGTTTTGTTTTTTAAAAGGAAGGCTGGGGGCAGGGAATTTATCTGCTTGGTAGTCCCTGAGAGCAGAGTGTGAGCCTTCGTCTGGCCGCATCCTGTCATATTGAGTAAGGAGAAGAACTGACAGGCAGAGGAGCTGCTGGGAGCATCCCCTTTAGTGCCTCCTGCTTTCCGTGAAGCAGAGCTGCAGCAGCGGGCCTAACAGAGGCTCTATGGCACTCTCACATGAATTCCCCAGCGCTCCGCTGTAGAATGAAAGGCCCGTTAAGTTTTAAGGTAATGAAGCGCTCCTCCTCTCAGCCTGATTTTTTTCTGTATGCTGACTTCCTCACTCCCCACCCAGCCTCACTGGCTTTGTTCCCACCGGTGCCAATGCCAGCTCCACAGATGCTCCCTGGCTGAAAGCTACTGGGCAGCTGTTTGTTCCCCATGCTGAGTGATGGACAGACCAGGCGTGTGCAGCAGTAATAGGGCACGGTTTGCCAGGTGCCACTCCCCGCCCCCAGGTGGTTTAGAGAGTTTGAACATGAATAATACTTCATCTGCCTTGATGGGCTTTGTCCTGGCTGTAGGAACCAAAGGCTCAAACCCATGCTTCTCTGAATGAATTTCCATATTGGTTCCTAAGCTAATCCCCACTGAAGTGGTCATACCTGTAGCCTTCACTGGCCACATTTAGTAAAGGGGTGAATCTGGTATCAGAAGCTCTGATGGTGGGCCAGATATTCTGTTTCTAAACTAAGAGACACCCTAGACTATAGATTGATTGATTAGATTATAGATTGACTAAAGATTCATTCTCATGCGTTTATTGAGCACTAACCTTGTAACATGTATTCATGAAGGAACAGAGACTGTTTAGAGTGCTTATACGTATTAGAAATTTTATAACATTATGGTAAGTTTATGAAATGGTATCATTCTGAAAAACCTTAGCTCTTTTCCTTTTTCTATATGATCTTTTGTGCATAAAGCCTAATATTGATATAAACATTCTTGTCCATTTATATTCTTGAGTAAGAAGAAATTTTAATGATACTTTTATGTTAACCCAACTGACCACCAAGTACAATAAACAAAGTACACTGCATCAGTAAAGGGTCAAAAGATTTAATAGAAAAGAGCTTGGCGGTGGTGGCATACGCTTTTAATCCCAGCGCTTGGGAGGCAGAGGCAGGTCAATCTCTGAGTTTGAGGCCAGCTTGGTCTACAGGCTGAGTTCCAGGACTGCCAGAGCTATATAGAGAAACCCTGTCTTGAAAAAACAATACAAAACAAAAAGGAATTAATAGAAAAGAAATACAATATTGTGGAGGTTTTTTTTCCCCTGTTGGCAGAATATAACCCCGTCATAACTAACCTGGACTTTTATGTCTGAGGAACTGCTTTTTCACCCTCTGCTGCTGGAACGTCTGAGTTCTAAACAGGTCTCCCTGTTAAGCTAATTTTCTTTCTGGCCATTCGGTCTCCTGCACTTTCTCTAGCACTTGCTGCTCTCCCGGTTGGCCAGCAGGGAGCCACAGAGCCAAAGCCCTTGGATATTTCTACACTATCCCTGGTGAAAATTACAACCTGTTTTTGCAGCTTTACCCAAACAAATCCTCTGCAGAAACAGTCTTTGATCTCCATTGCTGAGGGGCAGGGAGCAGAGGCTAAGGTTATGAAGTTGTTGGGAGGAAAGGGCAGGTCCCAAAGACAAACAGAAGGAAAGTTACGGCAGCAGCAGGAAGGCTTTCAAGGCCAAGAGTCCCTTCCCAGACAGAGAATGTGATTAGAACTGTCTACACTGAGAGTTTGAACCCAGATGTAAGGTACACGGAGTGATTTGGAGGAAGCCCATGAAAGCGGTCACCTATGAGCCTTGTCAGACTCAAAGCCTGCTTAGATAGCTAGACCTCTGCTGCTTCTATTTCTCCTTCCTCGGAGGCCTGACTCAGAGCTATCATAAAATCTCTGCCTTTCTAGAATTATCCACTGACATCTTTTAAAAACCATTTATTTTTTACATTTATGGATGTTTTGTCTCTCTCTATATATTATACGCTGGTGCACTCGTAAGTGCCTGGTGCCTGTGGGGACCAGAAGTGAGCACCAGATCCCCTGGAACTGGAGTTATAGCGTGTTGTGAGCTGACACATTGGTTCTGGAGACCAAATCAGGGTCCTCTGCAAGAAGCAGCAAGTGCCCTTAAGCTGTGTGCCATATCTCTAGCCCGGGACACTGGCATCTTTATAGCTTCCCCAGAACAACTTAAAGGTGAAAGTCAAGACAAAGTCGACAGGTTCTGTATCATCATGGACACAGTATATACCAACTGTCTGCCTTGCTCCTTTTTCTTTGTGAAAATCCGGCTGCAAGTGCCAAAACCCAACTTGAACAAGAAGAAATCGGAAGTGGAGTTTAGTGACTCATGGACTCTTAGGAAAATCTGAAAAACTAAACCACAGAAAAGGCAGAGCCACAGCAGCGTTTCAGACTTAGCGAAAAGCAAGAGCTCCAGCTCTGGCAGCAAGGCTCCCCAGCTCTCTGCCCCCCTTCCCAGGGATGTCTTCATTCCGTCTTCTACAGACAGCTTGTCATGAGTAAACGGGCAGCCTGGTTTATCACAACGTCTAAGTGTGGTTTGTGTGGGTGCAGGTGCATGTGTGCATACGTGCTCACATGTGTGAGCAGGTTACTCCTCACGTGCCTTCTGCCTTTTGTTTAAAATAAGTTCACTTATTGGCCTGAGACTTTGCCAAGGAGCCTAGAGTAGGTGGCCAGGGAGCTTCTAGGGGTCTGCCTGTCTCCATCTCATCTTAACACCTCTGGGATCACAAGTACAGGCCACCATGCCCCAGCTCCAGGAGATCTGACACCCTCTTTTGGACTCTGGGGCACTTGCTCTCTATCTGTCTGTCTGTCTGTCTATGTGTTTCTCTCTGTCTTTCTGTATCTCTGTCTATCTTTCTCTCTTGTGCAGACACACACATACACACAACTGAAATGAATTTTTTATTTTTAGTTCTTTTAGGAGCCAGGTGCAAGGAGGAGTAGGGAAATTGGAGGGGAGGTTTAGCAGGGAAGAAATAGGGCATGAGTGCTTTAGGCTCCGAGACCACCCCCAACCCCAGTCCTATCCAGAGAAGACCTATTTAAAAAAAATGGGGGGTTGGAGATATGACTCAGTAGTTAAGAGCACTGGCTGCTCTTCTAGAGAACCCAGGTTTGATTCCCAGCTCCCACATGGTGGCTCACAACCATCTTTAATTCCAGTTCCAGGGGATCCAGTAGCTGCTTCTGGCCTCTACAGGTGCCAGACACAGATGTGATGGGCAGATACACATGCAGGCAAAACACCCATACACATAAAAAACTCAGCTTAGCTAACTAAAACTCTGGGCCTATGAGATGGCCCACCACCAAGTCTGATGACCAAGTTTGATCCCTACGAGCCTCATGGTAGAAGGAGAAAACCTACTCCCCCGGGTTGTCCTCTGACCTCCACATGCATGTTATAATATGTTCACATACCCTAACCTTCCTAGATATACACTCAGACACACAAATAAATAGATGAAGGTAATACAAATATTTTTAAAAGACATTTGGCTTTGGGGAACTGAGGATATAGCTCAAGTAGAGTGCTCGTTGAGTATGTTGTGACCTAAGATTTAATACCTAGCAATGCAAAACAGATATCTAGCTTTATATAAGTTACAATTTAAAGAGTACTATAATACAAAAAGGTGGGAGGTGGAAATAAAACACTGGTGGCTCTTAGGAGAGCGGCAGCCTCTTGCTTTAAAAAGTATGCAGTGTTTCATCTGCTGTGGAGGAAGATGCCCTGATCTGTTATTGTTAAAGCCAAGCAGCTGAGCCAGGCAGGGCTGGGCCCACACCACAGCCTCTTCTAAGGTAAGCATCTGACGTCCGTCCGTCCGAGGGGAAGTGGGTGGTGCTCCTCACAAGAATGACTTTGTCCTTTAAACCAGGCTTCTCAGAGCCGGCAGCAGGCATTCCTAGCAAAGGAGCGGGGTCCTTCCTGCCCCTTAAGTGAGAGTGCAGATCTCTCCAGGCCACAGGGACACTAGACCCCCAGTTAAGAAGCTGGAACCCCCACCCCCGCCCAAGTTAGACAGAAAAGTGTGGAGCTGAGTCCTGGAGAAGAGCAATCTAACCCCTCACCTCGGGTAAGAATTTCCCCATGCAATGAAGCTCTGAACACTCTCGCTAGATTCCATTTGGCTGACTTCCGCCACTGTGAGTGGTGATAGATGCCCCAAATGCCAGCTAGTCATTCAAAAAATAGTCGATTTAACTTAAGACTTACCAGTTTTTCTTTTCTTTTCTTTCTTTTTTTTTTTTAAAAAAATATATGAATCTGGGCATAACAAAGTAGCCGCAGCATTTTAATGTCTTCTAAGCTCATGAGAGGACGTCTGGCTCCGTCATAATGACGACTTAGTTACCGCACGCCTCTTGTGCTGCAATTAACACCTCTGGGCCACTTGATCAAGGTCACATCTGGAACTTTTCCCACCATGTCACTCACACCTTTAAAAACATCTTTTTAGAGAAGAAGGGTCATTCTGTCACCCAGGATGTCTTCAAGTTCACTGTATTGCCCAGGCTAGTCTTAAACTCACAGCAGTCCTCCTGCCTCAGCCTTCTGAGTGCTGTGGTTACAGGTGTGTATTCCCATGTCTGACTCTACACCTGATGTCTTGAACCCTGGCACTGCTCAAACCCAGTTTTCACTATTAATTTCATTAAACTTAGTATTTTGGTTCCATTAACCTCTCCTTTCCCCTGTGTTTTTCATCCTCCCGTCTTATCCACTGGTTTCATCTTTTCTTCCTGTCCCCGACTCTGGACCAGTGACTTCCATCCTCCCTCCCTTTGCCATGGTGATCCTGAGTCTCTGACCCCCTCCAGCTGTCCGGGAGCCTGTGCTTGGTTCCTCCTCGAATGGTCCAAGCCTGCTGAGCCTCCCTAGAGTCAATGGCGTCACCTCTCCAGGTGACTCACTCCTAGCATCGTGCTCTCCAGCCTGACTGAGCACCTGTTGCTGCAGAGTGTCTTTCGTGCTCCCACAGGGTCGGCTCCCAATCTCCCTCCCTTCATTTCCTCTTTCAGTTGATCCTCTTTCCAGGAATGACTGACTTGGGGTAAAGGGGACTTGGACCAACCTATCAGCTTTCTGCTTGCCACCCCCACTCTTCTCCCATGACTCCTCACTCTGGATGGAGGAAGTAGCTTTTCCTCCCTTCCCAGCCTTGCTGCATCAAGTGTCTCCTTCTTTTGGTCATTTCCCTTTCACTGACCCCTTCCCCCGACCTGAAAATAGTCTCATCCTAAAAGCCACTCCTTCCCTGTGCTATTTTCCTCTCTAGCTAGGACCCTCGCTCACTTCCTTCTTGTTTTTATTTTCCTGCCTCCTGGGGTCCTCTCAGTTCACTACCTCCCGACTGCAGCCTTGGCGCTTCTACAGGATTTGTTCCCCCTAAAGGTCACCAGACTCCTCTGTTACTATTACATCAGATGACCCTCCAGTTCCTCAGGCTGCTGCTGTCCTAGAGCCCCTCTTTGAATTCCTTGCCACAAATCGCTTCTGCCCTGATTCTTCCTAAGTCTCCTGGCATTTTTTTTTTGTTGTTGTTGCTCATCTCATCATTTCCCCCTTTACAGATGTGTGTGTGTGCATGTGTGTTTGTCACGACATATGTGTGGAAGCTAGAAGCTGATGTCAAGGGTCTTGATCACACACCACCCTGTGTACTGAGGCAGACCTTGAACTTCCCCTTCCTGGCTGGTCTGTCCAGCCAGCATACTCTTTGCAATCCTCGTTTCCACCTTCTCGTTGATCGCCATGCCCTCCTAGCTTTTATGTGGTTTCAGGGTTCTGAACTCCTTTCTTTACGCCTGTGTGTTAAGCAGAGACATTTCCCTAGCCTGACCCTTGCACCCCCTTAAAAAATCATTATGATAATGCGGTGTGCATGACATGCATGCCACTCACATGTGGTGGTCAGCGGACAACTTTGTGAAGTCCATTCTTTCTTTTCACCTTTATGTGGTATCTGGGGACTTAGTTCAGTTCAGCAAGTGCCTTTACCTGTTGAGCTAAGTTCATCTTACTGGCCCACCGCTTGTTGATAAGTCTCCGGTTTCTTTGTTATAGGAGAATTATTTCTAATTCCAAATTAATTAATTAATTATTTCTAAATACCAAATATTCTTTGGAGTAAGATGGAATGGTTTGACTACGTATTAGAAGTGTGACTTGGGCATGTTTTCCCATATAAAAATGGCATAAATTACAATGATTTTAACGACTGGGTCCTATCTTAGTTTGCTCTCTATTGCTGTAATAAAACACCATTACTAAAAGCAGTGTTGAGGAGGAAAGGGTTTGTTTGGCTTATACTTACACATCAAAGTAATCAACATGGGACATAGGGGCAGGAACTGAAGCAGAGGTCATGGGAGAACACTGCTTACTAGCGTGCTCCTCATGGCTTGCTCAGCCTGCTTCCTTATACCACCAGGACCACCTTCCTGGGGCAGCTCCACCCCCAGAGGCCTGGGCCCTCTTACACCAGTCAGTAATCGAGAAAGCACTGTGCAGCTTTGCCTATGGACAGTGTGCTGGAGATATTTTCTCAATCGAGGGACTCCTCCCAGATATCAAGTTGATAAAAGACTAGCCAGCCAGGTCTGATGGCTGAATGAGGTAATGCATGCATTCTCTCTCTCTCTCTCTCTCTCTCTCTCTCTCTCTCTCTCTCTCTCTCTCTCTCTGTGTGTGTGTGTGTGTGTGTGTGTGTCAGTGGCTAACTAGAATAGGCATTGAGTGCATTTGAGTTTTCTTCTTTCCCTCTCATGCCCTCCTCAAACCTTTTATACCAAATAACTTCTTATAGTTTGTCTCGCTTTCTGGAATGCTTTGAAGGCAGGATGTGGAATAAGCACTGTACGCAGATCTTTGTTCTGCTATGGCCCAGCCCTGTGACCGTAGCTGTGCTGCTACACATGACCTCGGTTTTCACACATATCAAATATGAAGAATCGATCCCAGAGGGTTCAGGGTGTGCGAGCGAGGTGGTCAGTACGTGAAAATATGTGGTCAAGTACTTAGCACAGTACCTGTGCCTGTAGGAAGTGCTCAGTGGAAGTCAGTCATTTGCACAGTTCTTGCTTGATTTGCAAACACACACACACACACAATCACACACACACTTTATCTTAATTTTATATACACTGGTATTTGTGCCTTTGTGCATATCTGTGTGAAGGTGTCAGATTCCTTGGAACTGGAGTCACAGATGGTTGTGAGCTGCCATGTGGGTGCTGGGAATTGAACCCAGGTCCTCTGGAAGAGCAGCCACTGCTCTCAACTGCTGAGCCATCCCTCCAGCCTCACAGGAATACTTCTCAATGTGTGTCTTCAGTCCAAGCCCCATGCCTTGTACTCTGAATCTGTATTTTGTCAGCTGCCTGGGAAACAGCCCCACCCTGGTGTTCTACAAATAGTTCAGACTGTGCCCAGAACTGAATTGTTTGCTTTGCCCAGTTCTCCAGGTCCCCTTTATCCCCACAGCACTGCCAGCCAGCTAGTCCTCAGCATTGCTTCTGGTCCTTTCCCTCAGTGCCACTTCCTGTCACACCTTTGATTCGTTTCTGGAGTGTCATCTTCTACCTGGTAATGCTTTCACTTAGGGTCTCTTCATCACTTGGCCTCTTCATTGCCTTCTTTGACAATGAATGTTCCTTATTAAAATTGATAATTGCAAAGATTGGTGAACCATTAATTAACATAATAAAGAAGAAAGGGGGAGAAGACAGAAATATATAAAATTAGAAATGGACATGGAAAAATAGCCATTGAAACAGGAAAAAAAATCACAAAAGAGTTTATAGATCTCTGTATAGATATGTGGCCATTCTTAGGAAATTAGACAGAAATAGAAGTTCCCATGGAGAAATAAATAGACAAGACTAGTTAAGAAAGCAGCAAGATCATTTTCAAGGAAAGAGGATTGGCCCTGGAAGATATTAACATATATTTCATGGGGATGGGAATATAGTCACTTGTAGAGTACTTGCCTGGCATGTGTGATGCCCAGGGTTCGACCCTCACCACCCTCGTGAGGATCATGGTCTAACCTGGTCATGGTTACCCTTGGCTACTTAGTGAATTGGAGGTCAGATTGGGACACACAAGCCAGCTGTCCCTCCACGAGCACCTGGGAGGCTGTCACAGAAGGATCACGAGTTTGAGGCTGCTCTGGGCCACAAAGTGAGGCTTTGTCTTGGTGAACAGACTCTGAGTAACACATTTGGTGCTAGTGCATGGGTAGACATAGACGAGTGAGGCAGAATAGAAAGCCCAGAAATAGGCCCAGGAATTTACGGAAATTTAGAATGTGATAAAGTAGTGTCTCAAATCATTGGAAGAGAGGGCTGTGTTTGTATAAATGGTGCTGGAACAAGTGGCTAACCGTTTGGGAAAGGATAAATGAGAGCTGAATTTCATATCATACAAGAACTCCAACTGGATATAAGATCTAAAAGTGAAAATGAAAGCATACAAGGAATTTTTCTTTTACCTCGTAATTTGGCTTTCTAACTATGTTTCAAAATTTAGGGGCTTAACAAAAATGAAAAACAAAACCTCATAACACTCCACCGTAAATAAAGTGATTACTCATGAACTGGACAGAATGCATGACATAACCCAAAATAGGATCTGACGTTCTTAATATATGAAGAATGCCTGCCTGGGGCATTCAAATTCATTTCTCTCCTTTTCCTGATCTGCCAGGGTGTAAGGAGTCTAGCCACGTTGTCCCAGCTCCAGGGATCCTGCCATACTTTCTCTGATGGAGATCTTTGATGTGTCTGTAGGTAGAATGCTTGCCTGGCGTGCGTGAAGCTCTGGGTTTGGTCTTCAGCACCACATACAACCAGGCATTGTAGCCTGCCTAGAATCCCAGCATTTGGGAGATAGAGACAGGTGTTCAGTTTTCCTTGACTACATAACGAGTTCAAGACTAGCCTTGGCCCCTTCATGAGACCCTATCTCAGAGAGAGAGGAGAGAAAGGAGAGGAGGGGAGGGGAGGGAAGGAGAGAAGAGGGAAGGGAAGGATCGAGGAGAGGAGAGGAGAGGGGAGGGGAGGGGAGGAGAGGAGAGGGAAGGGGAGGGGAGGAGAGGACAGGAGAGAAGAGAAGAAAGAAAAAATTAAAAGCCCCCAGAAAGGCATGATATCCTTGCCACAATCTGTAACTTGAATTTCATCGTCAGAAAACCAGGGGTAAAACTAAAGACCAGTGAGATGGCTCAGTGCTTGCCACCAATCCTGACAACTTTTTTGATCCCAGGACCCATGCAGCACCCTTTTAAAAAGTAAATTCAAAGGAAGTCTGTGGATTATGCAAATGGTAGTTTCCTGTTTTGCTTGCTATGCTGTGGTTCTCTCTGGTGACCTGGGTAATGAGTATAGATGAACTCTTTGTGTAGTTACCTTTTTAAAAAACAAAACAAAACAAAACCAGGATGTCATAATCCAGGCCAGCCTCAAACTTGCTGTGTAGCTTCTGATCCTCCCTGCCTGAAGGGGTTACAAGACACATCATCACCACGCCACTTTATGTAGTGCTGGTTATTGAACCCAGAGCCTTCTGCATGGCTAGCTGTCTACCTGTGGAACCATATCCCCAGCCCACATTTACCTTTTCATGAGCCAGAAATTATTTCACAGTGAAAAGTTATTAAGTTAAAAAAACTAATCCTGGGCTGGAGAGATGGCTCAGAGGTTAAGAGCATTGCCTGCTCTTCCAAAGGTCCTGAGTTCAATTCCCAGCAACCACATGGTGGCTCACAACCATCTGTAATGAGGTCTGGTGTCCTCTTCTGGCCAGCAGGCATACACACAGACAGAATATTGTATACATAATAAATAAATAAATATTTAAAAAAAAAAAAAAAAAAACTAATCCTTAGGGGTTTTGAATGACCCTGTCCATGTGAGCCAACAATGGAAACAAAAGGAAAAACAGAAGCAAGGAAAAAAAGCAGAGAAATAAGCGAGGGAGCTTCACACATCCTTTACCTCCAATGAACTGCAGCAGGCGGGGAGGGACAGGATTTCAGAGAGCTTTAGGCAAGGAGGATGATCCCGTAGGCTGAGGAGGTACTCTGGCTCTTCTTTGTCTTGCCATACATCTAGAGAGAGAACCCGTGGCTGAGCTGGTATTTTTCACACTCAGATGGGCATACAGACATCAGGGGATCCCGCTAAAACACAAGTTCTGATTTGGCAGAGCTGGGAGATGCTAAGAATAGTCTGCTTTCCCAGCAGATTCCCAAGTGATGCTGATATGGCTGGTCTGAACCACACTGAGCAATCGAGAGCCACTTAGTGTAGATGAGGGGTACACAAGGGACCCACGCGTCGTCTGTGGAGGGGTGCTTTAGACTAAAGAGCATCCTTTGAGGTTTACCGATTCCCTTACAGCTCAGAGATGCGTTAATTTAGGTGTGGAGAGAACTTTTGCCTTGGGTATTAAATTTAAATCCCATAATTCATGGTTCACTATCTGGGTGGCCTTGAACAGCTTCTTTCACCGTATTTTGAGTCTCAATTTTTTGTCTTTCTTGTAGTTAGAATATCCAAATCAATCAGATTAACAAGAGAAAAAAATGTGTTTAGCAAGACACCAGCATAGCTTTGGGCAGGATAGATGTTCTGAAACTTGATGGCTGTCACTGTTGCTGCTGTGAAACCCCACTTGCTGGAGGACCCAGCAGGGATTAATGTGTGTGAGAAGTAGTCAGGAGCCCCTCTGTTGTCGTGCCGTGCATCAAATAGAGAGGATCAGCGGTCAGTTTTGTATCCTAGACAGTTTGCTTCTTTGCAGCCTAGGCAAGGCTATGGTTACTTAAGAAGACTTTAGCTTGACCTACTGAAAAATCATGTCTCTGCCCAATGAACTTCTACAGTAGCTTAGGTGCAGGGCTGATAAAACGTGACAAATAATTCTCTCCTGGAAGCAAATATATGTTGAGCACTTTTCATCCTAAGAAGCAAATAGTTCTGAACTGTGCTGACTCCCTGCAGAGATCTTATTCCCGCCTTAGGTCTTCGGAGTTCACTGACCTCTTTGTCACCTTTGCTCATCAACCTCTTGAACTTCATGCTGGGCTAATGCCTGATGCCGTGTTCATCCCCTTGTAGCACTTGCCTCTTTCAGGTAGCAAGTTCGTGTGTGTGTGTATGTGTGCACATGTGTGTGGTGTGCATGTGTGGTGTGCGTGTATGTGCAGTGTGGTGTGAGTACGTGTGTGTATATCTGTGTAGTATGATGTGTGTGCGGTGTGGTGTGTGTGTGAGAGAGATGTGCGGGTGTATGGTGTGTGTGGTGTGCATGTGTGTGTGTGGTGTGTGCGTGTGTGTATGTGTGGTGTGGTGTGCACTTGTGTGTGGTATGGTGTGGGTGTGGTATGGAGGGATGTGTGGTGTGGTATGCATGTGTATGTGTGTGTGGTGTGGTGTGCAGGTGTGGTGTGGTGTGCATGTTTGTGTGTGTGGTGTGGTGTGTGTGTGTGCTGTGTGTGTGGTTTGTGTGTGGTGTACATGTGTGGTGTGGATGTGTATGATGTGCGTGTGGTATGCGGATGTGTGTGGTGTGGTGTGTGTGTGTGGTGTACATGTGTGGTGTACATATGTGATTTGCATGTGTGGTGTGGTGTGTGTGTGTGGTGTGTGTATGGTGTGCATGTGTGTGTGGTGTGTGTGCGCGCATGTGTGATGTGCATGTGTGGTGTGGTGTGTGTATGTATATATAGGCCAGAGACTGATATTGGGATGCCTTCCTCCAATACTCTCTGTTATTTTTTGAGACAAGCTCTCTCATTGGACCTGGAGTTTTGGTAAACTATCTGGCCAGTGACCTCCTATGACTTATCTGTCGCCTGTCTCCATGCCAGTGCTAGAGTTAGAGGTGTGCACCACCCACCATGCCCGGTTTTTTATGTGGGTGTTCAGGCTCCAAACTCAGAGCCTTAGACTTGCATTTATACTAGCAGTTGACCCCCTGCACACTGTGTGAAGGTGTGAGATCTTTGTAGTTCCATGGGTTGCGCTCAAATGATTGGTGAGCCAATTGAACGACACACAGAATCCTTCCTCACAGAGTCTGAGGAGTGTGAGAGGATTAGGGAAGGATTTCTGGAAAAAGAGACACTTGATTGAGACTTTACAAAGCATCGGCAGGCAGAGGGAGGTGCAGTGGCATGGGAGAAACCATGATGCACTTGAGGAGATGTGTGCAGTCTGGATAGACCGAGGCATGACAGGGACATGGAGGAGAAGGGGTGTCTGAGACATTGACACCATGACTTCTCACTCCCTCCCTGAAGAAGACATTAGGGCCCAGCGACGGTGGAAGATCACACAAATCATCACAGACTCCCATTGCACAGCCAAAGCCTCGAGTGAGGCAGAGCAGATAGGGCTTACTACAGGGCAGCTAAGAAATAGGATTTATCTTAAGGATAATGGAAGACCAATTAAGAACTTTAAGCAGGAATGCTTTGAGGGTGCATTAAAGGTGGCTGATATTATAGACAGGCAAGTTGAGCCGGTTGTGGGGGCACAGGCCCATAATTCCAGCACTTGGAAGGTAGAGGCAGGAGGATTTCTGAGAGTTCTTGGTCAGTCTCGTCCATGTAGCAAGTTCCACCCCAGCCAGGACTTCATCGTGAGACATGATTGTCTCAAAATATAAATTAGTTGAGAAAGATACAGGAAAAATGATTAGCAGTTTTGTGTGTTTTGAGACAGGAGCCCTTGTAGCCCAGGCTAGCCTCAAGCTGGCTCCATCTCCCCAAAGCTGGCATTACAGGTGTGTATCACCTCCCCCTACTAGGAGTTTTACCATCTCAGTGTTACTCTTAATGCCATCTCTGCTCAGAACTTGTTTCCCTAAGTCAGAGCACAGCACTCATTCCCGAGGTGCCCATTGCCCGGCTCCTCAGGCAGGACCTTGGATCATTGTATATCAGTGCGTTCTGGGGATGAGTGTCTCGCTCACGTTTTCTGCAGTGAGCTGGTTAGCAAGGCAATGTAATGCATAGGCAATGCTAACTGGGTTTTAGAACTGGACATGCTGTGTCCTAGTTCTGGGGACATTGGGGAAGTTATATCACTTCTCCAAACTTTATCCATAAAATGGAAATAATACTGGCTTTATGGGTGTGGTAGTTTGAATGTAATTGGCCACCATAAGCTCATAGGAAGTGGCACCATTACGAGGTGTGGCTTTGTTGGAGTGGGTATGGCCTTGTTGGAGGAAGTGTGTCACTGTGTAGGTGGGCTTTGAGGTTTCCTATGCTCAAGATATGCCCAGTGTCTCAGATCACTTCCTGTTGCCTGTGGGGATCAAGATGTAGCTCCTTCTCCACTCTCAGCTCCTCTCCAGCACTATGTCTGCCTGTACACCACCATGTCCTGCCATGATAATAATGGACTAAGTCTCTGAAACTGTAAGCCACTCAATTAAATGTTTTCCTTTGTAAGAGTTGCTGTGGTCATGGTGTCTCTTCACAGCAATAGAAACCCTAAGACACTGGTTGTTTGGGGTTTTGTTTATATATTATACATATATGTATATATATATTTATGTGTTTATATATAGTATTTTAATGTTAGATATAATATAGTATATTATATTATATTTTAATATATTATATATATTTGAGAATAAAATTAGATGATGCTGGTAACAATAATAATGACCACGATTGGCAAGATGGCTTGGTGTGCAAATCTGACATCCTAAGTTCAGTCCCCAAGACGGGCAAGATGGGAACCAACTCTTAATAGCTATCTTCTGACCTCCACGCTTGTACCATATAATGTGCATAAGCGCACATACAAAATAAATAAAATGTGAAAACAATCAACCTTTTGATAAGCATCAATTTTGTGTCAGACCCTGGGCCAGATACATTCATTGAGTCTTTAAACCAGAACACCAGAATCAGTAATTAAAATAGAATACCAAAAACAGGGCTGAAGATGTTACTCAAGGGGAGATCACTTGCTAGCACACACCAGTCCTTGGGTTCAATCGTTTGTACCACAAAAATAAGACAAACACCAGAAATGGTGTTTAGTTTGTGCAGGCTCTCAATAAATGTTAGCTCCCGCTTGCCAATTCCTGCTGGTCATTACAGGTCCTATAGCTTAAGTAGTTGATGGATTATCGCTTTAGCACTGCCTTCCAATGGCGATTTCCAAAAATCAGCAAAGAAACTAAGGCAGATTTCATCTGAGCCCAGGAAAGCAGCCAGTAAGTAATTTCCGGCTTCCTTTAGCAATTTTCAGCTTCCTTTCACCCAGGAAATGCTTGAAGACTTAGAAATCAACTGTACTTTAATCAAATTATGATTTGATATAATTAGCCCTTGAACTTAATTTTGAGGTTCAGGATCTTGGGCTGTTACAGAAACGAAACATCTGCCTTCCAGACTGTGATGTTGTTTGTGTGCTTTTGAGATAACAATGTCTATCTTCTGACTAGGTGGTGACAATAAGCATCAGAATACAAATTGTGCTTAAAAGGAACATGGAATGTGTAGGGTTGTGTGTGGGATGGAATGAGTTCCCTAAATGTCTCAACCTAGAAGCCTCCTCAGTTCCTGGCAGCACAGAGCCCCAACTTTCTGTGAAATAAAGGAAAATGCTTTTTAGTCCTCAGAATCACAGTCCACTTGGTGGCTTTCTTTTCCTTCCCCGCATCAGTCTTATGTAACCAGACCCTCTTTGACAATATAAAACACAGATTAAAACCAACTCTCTAGCAATCCTAGGATTATGGGCTCAGGAGGGTAAATCTTCCGTCGTCGAGTGTGAGATGACCGCACCCACATCTCATGCTAAGGAAAGCAACTGTGGGAAGCAGCGCTGTGCTTGGATCCTGGTTCGTGTCTGGTTCCACAAGATCAGTTCGTGGGAGCGTCACGGTCCATTGTGCATGAAGTACATGAGGAACTATAACCGCAAAGTGTGATGGGTTGCTGGCAGCCGTCATGGTACCTGAATACTGGCTGGCGCCCTGGACTCAGCCCTGATCCCTCTCAACAGAGCGTGGAAAGTAGGAGTGACCCCTGGAAGCGTGTGTCTCTTTATCTGTGGCTGCAGTGCTGAATCAGTCGGAGATTACTTTATCCCTAGGTGTTAGCTTAAAGCTAAAGATTTAAGAATGTGCTCTGGGCCTGATCAGGATGTCTTAAAACCCTTTTCTCCTTCCTGATATAGATTGCCCTCTGTCCCTCACCCTTTCATGCTGCCTTACAGGGACAGGCTAGGGGATAAGACTGATATGCTATCTTTCCCTTATCTCCGCCTTTTATTTTCCAGCAACAGCTGCAGGCCTATGTGGCCTGGGTGAATGCCCAGCTGAAGAAGAGGCCATCCGTGAAGCCTGTGCAGGACCTGCGACAGGATCTCCGAGATGGAGTGATCCTGGCCTATCTCATCGAGATTGTTGGTCAGTTGGCCTTGGACTCTGATGCTAGTGTAGACAAGACTCTGACTTCTTTCTCCTCCATGCTCCCTTCAAGCAGGTTGTTCGCATTCATGGCGATGGAGTTGGGAAGACCTAAAATATTTGCCCAAGGTTAATTCACATCCGGTCAATAAACACTGTGCTAGGCACTGTATTATATGAGGAGATGTTGGCCCTGCCAGTGCCCTCAGAAGCTGCCAGTCTAGTTGGAAAGACTGGAAAGTGAGATCCGTCTTATTACTATGTTAGTGTCCTGATGGGGGTGCATGCAGAGGAGGGTACATAGAAGAGACACCCTCCCTTAGTTCTAGGGGTTCAGGAATGGCAGAGCAGAAGAATCCGTGTCAAACAGAGGAGGAGGGCTTCCAGGCTTCCAGAAAGAACTGCAGTCTAAGTTAAAAGCACAGTGGGAGGCCTGGAGAGTTGGCTCAGTGGTCGAGTGTACAGGCTGCTCTTGCAGGGGACCTGGTTCGACTCCCGGCACCCGTGTGGCAGCTCATAACCATCTATAACTCCAGTGCCAGGGAAACCAACACCTTTTTTCCTGCACAAATATACATGCAGGCAAAACACTCATGCATGCACATACACACAAAGGAAAAACAAAACAAACAAAAAACAGAAAAGGGAGTAGCATTCAGGCGGCCAAAAGAGAAAATGTCACCAACAATAGGACTCTCTTCTGTGTGTGACACTCAGACCCATGTGTTTTCACAGAAGGGTTTTCCTCTTAACTTCAGGCCCTCTTCTTATTAGGGTCTTGTATGTCCAAAGTGTTTTCCATCACTCCGCTATGATTTCTCTCACTGACTGACAATTAGGTATTCCATAGACCGAGCTCTTGAAGAGAATGAAGCTCTATACTTTGCTCTTATGGGTCCACAAACCCCAGCCAAATGCATGTAATCAGTTCTCAAACATTTGTTACTGACCAATAGATATTGCTGGTGTCCTGGAGGTATGTGG
Organism: Chionomys nivalis; assembly: GCF_950005125.1. NCBI lineage: Eukaryota > Metazoa > Chordata > Mammalia > Rodentia > Cricetidae > Chionomys > Chionomys nivalis. The sequence goes on along the minus strand of NC_080089.1, from coordinate 49,772,778 downwards.
TGTGGAAGAAGCTGATTTGTAACAGGCAGCCCATCGGCCTATCTGTGAGTACTTTTTTGGAGACGGCTCACGATTGACTAATCATTTGTAATAAGTGGAACAATGGCACGAGTAATTGCCGCTGGTTGATGGCATGCTTGCTATTTTGTGAGCTTTGACCACCACACCCTTAGGAAACAGATATTATTACTTCTGTTTCCAGGAAACGAAAGGGATGGTCTATAAAAATAAATTAATTAATAGGTACTTAGTATGTGTAAAAAAATATGCTCTTTTGATTTCTTTGTGTTATACAGTTCAAGTGGAGTACTCCTCATCCAAAATGCTTGGTACCAAAAATGCTTCAGCTATTGGATTAAAATATATATATATATATATATATATATATATATATATATATAGAGAGAGAGAGAGAGAGAGAGAGAGAGAGAGTTGAGCACTTACAGCTAAAAATTATGAAAAGTCCATAGTCTGAAAATGTCCCCAAATCAGAATTTTTTTGAGCACTAGTATGATGCTTAAAACATTTCAGGTTTTTTTAACTGGAGAGCTGGCTCAGCAGTCAAGATTACTGGCTGCTCTTCCAGAGGACCTGGGTTTGAGCCCCATGGTCCACTGGAACTCAGCATGGTGACTATATAACTCCATGGTGACATCTATAGCTCCAGTTCCAGGGAATATGATGCCCTCTTCTGGCCTCCCTGGGTACCAGACATGCACACAGTACATAGGCATACTTGAACATGCCCATATACATAAAATAATAATAATGTTTCAGATTTTGGAGCATTTGTAAGTTCAAAGTTTTAGATTATGGATGATAAACCTATATTATTTTACTGATGAGGTTTACAAGGCTCAGCCACTTTGCAAGTTCATAAATATTGAAGTATCCAGGTAAAGGTGCAAACCTAGCTCTATTTTAATTCCAAAGACCTGACTAGGGAAATGACTCAGATATTAAGAGTATATATACTGATTTTTGCAGATCAAGCAAGTAGGGTGACTCACAGACTTCTGTAATTCCAGCTCCAAGGCATCTCTCTTCTGGACTCCAAGGTCATCGGCACTTCTATGTACACACACACATATATGCATGTGCATGCACGCACGCACACACTCATGCATACACATATGCATACACTAAAAATAAAAATTCAAAAAAATCCCCAAATCCATTTTAAGCATTTTCTTTTCCCTTATTTAAATAGATTACGTGTGGACTAGCAGGAACTATAGGCACAAAAGGATAAAAACGAAAGCTCTTCTTCTACCTGTAGTCCTTCAACAGAAACTGTATCAGTACTTTTGTTTTCTGTGACACAAAGCAGCTTAAAGAAGGAGGGTTTGCTTTGGCTCACCGTTTGAGGAGAAGTCCAGCAGGGTGGGAAGAGTGGTGGAGGGGTTCAAGGCAGTCGGTCAGGTTGCAGCCACACCCAGAGGACTGAGCAGCGAGTGCTGGTGCTCCGCTCACTTTTTCCTGTTCCCGAGTCCAGGATCCATGCCCAGGGAATGGTGCTGCCCATCTTTAGGGTTCTTCCCACCTCGACTTACTTAATTAAAACACTCTCTCACAGGCGTGGCCAGAGAGGCTAACTCAAGGTAAATAGTTCCTTAACTGAGAGACCTGTTTTCTAGGTGATTTATACCCTGTGAAGTTGAGCATCGGTGTTGGCTATCAGTTACTCATCCTCAGTTCGTGGCATAACCGGTGTTGTTTCCAGAGATGTTATGAACCTGGGAAGCAGTATTAATGTCTTTTTGTTTTCCCAAAATCCAGATTTCAAAACACTGTCTTTTCATATGTGTGTGTGTGTGCGTGTGTGTGTGTTTCTGCAAATTGAACTGGGCCTTGAACATGCTAGGCAAGCGTTCTACAACTAAGGTATATCCCCAGCCTGAAATAACCTCAAGGGGCCGAGGAGCTGGTTCAGTGATGCTTCGTGTGCAAGCAGAAGGGTTAGAGTTTGAATCCCCAGTACCCATGTTTAAAAAGCCATACATGGTCACAAATGCATCTATAACCCCAGCTGTGGGGGGTGAAGACAGGAGGATCACTGGGCTTGCTGACCGCCACCCTTGCTCCAAGTTCAGGAAAAACAAAACAAAACAAAAAGCTGTTTCAAGGGAATAAAGTATATAGTGACAGAGCAGATGCCAGCTTCTTCCATATGTGCATCCATGCACACACATGTGTGCACACACCACATACCTCATATACACTCAGACGTACATAACAAAAAGAGAAAACCTCATGATCTCTCCCTAATTTTGTATATTTAGCCTTCAGCTTTTCATTGAGTTCTGAACCTGCATATACATTGTCCTGTTCACCACTGTTTGAATGTCTTACATGCAGCTAACCAGAACTTTATATCACCAAGCCCTTTACCATCCTTGCCCATCCCCACCTTCCGTCTTCATCAAGGAATACTTCAAGTCATTCTCTCACTTGCTAAGGAGAACTCTTAGAAGTCATCCCCTCCTGAACCACAGCTAGCTCTTAACATGTGCTTTCTGCATTGTATTCAAAGTATACTCAGTGTCTGACTCCCGGCCATTCTCTTCCACTTTAACTCTTACCATCCTCATCTCTTGCCTTGAATATTTAGACTCTCTTTCTCTCTGTTTCAGTCCCGCCCCCATGATCTATATATACACACAGTCAACTTTGGAACACAAACTAGTTAATGTCCCCATCCTGTCTGAAAGTCCCCACTGGCTTTTCATTACCCTTGGAATAAAATCCAGTTATGTGGGTTCCTGTGGGTCCTCAAGGCCCTGTGTGACTGGTCTTGCTTAGCTTGGTGTCCTTTCCTGGGTCTTGACTCTGATAACTCCACTCTAGCCACACTGGTCTTTTCTTTTTCATTTGAGACAAGGTCTGATGTCACCCAGGCTGCCCCAGTACTTGCTTTGTAGCCATGGCTAACTTCAATTAATCTGATTTAATTCTTGATCCTCATGTCTCAGCCTCCCAACTGCTGAGGTCGTAGGCATATACTACGTGCCTAGCTAGCCACACTGCTCCTTTTGCCCCTCAGATAGGCTGAGCTAATCCCATGTTGGGGTTTGTATGGCTCTTTAGCCTGGCATGCGCCCTTCTGTCTTAGTTAGGGTTTCTGTTACTGTGAAGAGACACCAGGAACCATGGCAACTCTTCAAGAGGAAAACATTTAATTGTGATGGATCACTTATGGTTCAGAGGTTTAGTCCATTATCATCACGTCGGAGAGCAAGGCAGCATGCAGGCAGACATGCTGCTAGAGATGGAGCTGAGAGTTCTTTCATCTTGACTTACAGGCAACAGGAAATGGTCTGAGAACCTGGTGTGGCTTGAGCGTACATGAGACCTCAAAACCACAGTGACATACTACTTCCAACAAGGCCACACCCACTCCAACAAAGCCACACCTCCTAATAGCGCCACTCCCTTTGGGGGCCATTTTCTTTCAAACCACCATACTTTCCTAAATATAAATATTTCTTATTCAGGCTTTTCAAGACTGTATTATTAGAAAGGCCATGATCACTATTCTTTTCTGTCTTTATTTTTACCCTAAATTATATTAAACGTAACTTGTTATATTGTAGTTAAACTAAGAGGGAAGACTCTTGTTTACCTTGTTCCCTGCTCTCTGTTGTACCCAGTACAGTGTTTGGCACACAGCGTGAATATTTGTTGAATTAATAAACGTATACACAATAACTTCACAGGACTGTGGGTTTACATCTGAAAGACGGAAGCGTTCTGAAAGTTTTCCGTTTTTTCTCCAACCACTTCCCCTGGTGCATACACCAGGACTTAACTCACTCCTTTGTTTACGGAGACTTTTAGTGTTTGTATCCCCTCCCTTGTTTGCGCCTGACTGCTATGAAACCTTGATAGTGTTCTTCTGACCTTATGTGTTACTGTTTTGTTTCCCCTCTCCTAACAGCAGGAGAAAAACTGAGTGGCGTACAGTTGAGTCCCAGTAACCAACAAGAGATGAAGGATAACGTGGAGAGAGTGCTACAGTTTGTAGCTTCCAAAAAGATTCGCATGCATCAGACTTCAGCTAAAGGTCAGTCAGCCTTCATCCTCGGGAACGGGGCATGTGGCCGGCGGCTCTGAGCAGACTGGAGTAGGATTAGGCTCATGGTCTTATGTCCTTGTTCCATGAAGACAGATAACCCCTTAGAAGACAGTGATCGAGTACTGAAATCCCGGTGCTCCAGGACCTGGTTGGAGGTGATAGCGCTCTATTAATTTGAATTGAATATAGATATGCTTGAGTGTGTGGGGGGAAATTAATGATACAAGAATAAATGACAAAATTGAGATATTAATTTTGGAATGTCGCGTTTAAATTTTCACATATGAAGATGGATTGTGTTTTCTGAGATCTTTGGGTTTTATGATCGAGTACTATTACAAACCCTCATAACTTATGCTTTTCCATTCAATTCCTAGAAGAAACTCTTTTTTTTTTTTTTTTTCGAGACAGGGTTTCTCCGTAGTTTTTTGTTCCTGTCCTGGAACTAGCTCTTGTAGACCAGGCTGGCCTCGAACTCACAGAGATCCGCCTGCCTCTGCCTCCCGAGTGCTGGGATTAAAGGTGTGCGCCACCACCGCCCGGCCCAAGAAACTCTTTCATTTCATTATTTTTCTTTCCTTTCCTCCTTTCCTTTATTTCCTGAGACAGGATCTTATGTAGTCCAGGCTGATCTTGAAACTTCCAAGTAGCCAAGGATGACCTTGAACTTCCGATCCTCTAGCTTCCACCTCCTCTGTAGTCACATTGCAAAGCTGCACCATCCCCCAGCTTTATGTGGAGCTGGAGACTGAACCCAGGGCTTTGTTAATGCTAGGCAAGCGCTGGATTAACTGAGACACATCCCTAATACCGCCCCGCCTCAATATATGTATTTTTGAGAAAGGGTCTCACCATGTAGCCCTGGCTAGTCTAGAATTTGCTGTGTCCTAGGCTTTCCTGAAATTAGGTGTTTCTCCTATCTCTGTATCTTAAGTTATGGGATCAGAGAGAGATGTGTGCCACACTCAGGTTAAAGGGAAATATTTTCTTTCTTTTTTTTTTTTTTTTTTTTTTTTTTTTTTTTTTTGGTTGTGAGAACATTCCAGGCAGACAAAGGGGGCCCTGCAGTGTTTATATGTAGTCTTCTGTAGTGACATAACCCTTTGCCCATGCTGTAAGAAAGGCGACACAGGGGTCCTCTGAAAGCATATGCTCCCTTCTCCTTTTGATGCTTTTCTGAAAGTGACCAGATCTGGTCTGTTTCAGCACCAGTTTCTGGGTCTGTTGCCTGTACTTTTGCTGAGAATGAGGGCGGGAGGGAACCCTTTCATGTTGGATTATTGGTGTTCTGTGTGTTTGAAATTATCCAGGTGAGCAAATAGTGACCATTAAGAGCATTTGGTAGAGGACATCAAATAGTCCTCTGCATGCTTTGTACATTTGAAAGGCTACAGAGCCAAACAATGGAATTGTAGCCATTTCCTTGCATTACCTTTAACCAGAGCTTTCACAATATGTGTCCCCCCCGCCCGTGTGTGTGTGTGTGTGTGTGTGTGTGCGCGCGCGCGCGCATGTGTTTCTTTCCTCTTTTTTTTTTCTAGGGCAGAATTTAGAATGCAGTTCTGGCTTTGGTCTGTTCCCCATGTGGAGTGGGCTTGGGGATCTGGCCCAGTAAAATAGGCTATTTTAAGGGAACACTGCCATTCATTGTCTTTCACCTGAAGAAGCTCATGTTCCTAATTAGTCCTACTGCACCGATTTCCCTCTCCGTCCAGCTTTCCACGCCACAGCAGGAGTGAGCTAAGAGCACACATCGTTGTACCACTGCTGTGCATCTAAAGTCCCTCGGCTCAAATCTGGCATCTTTCCTACAGCCCACCTGGTCCTGTATGACCTCTGGTTTCTCTCCTTCCACATCTTTCCCCTCTTCTGGCTCTGGGGCTCTGGCCATCCTGAACTCTTTCACTTTCTCCACCACAGTGCTGGATCATATATATAAAATGCATGTCACATAAGTACTTAAAAAGTTTCCTAAAGCTACAATATGAGCAGGAAGGACTGAAAATAATTTTAATAATATATTTTATGTAACCCATTATATCTGTAATATGATCACTTTACCATGAAGTCAATATTAAACATTACTGAGATAGTTTACATTTTACTTTTATTTATTTACTATATATATGGGCATTTTTACCTGATGTATATCTGTACACTATGTGTGTGCCTGATGTTCTCAGAGGCTAGAAGAAGGCATCAGATCCCCTGGGACTGGGGTTACAGATGGTTGTGAACTGCCATGTGGGTGCTGGGAATCAAACCTGGGTCCTCTAGAAGAGTACCCAGTGCTCGTCACCACTGAGCCATCTCTCTAGCCCTGCATGCTCTTTTTTATACTGTCTGAGATCTTTTGCATTCCCATGTGTGTGTACGGTATTTACTTAACTCTTAGTTACTGTACTTGCTTAGAACATATTCCAATTCATGGCCGTGACATTTAAACGCTCAGTAGTCGCCTGTGGCCTGCAGCTCTCCTAACAGACGATATCACCCTATTATACTGATCTCTAGACCTTGGTATGTACCTTTCCTGAATTGTTCTTATCCCTTCTCCCCTATTAGCTAAGAAGCAGCACTCCATTCTTAACTGAGGACTCACTTCTCCTATAAAACATCCTTCAGAACTCCAAGATTGTATTATCTCTCCACGAATTGCTGAAGACCCCGTACCTCTCTTGCCTAATTATTTTATTATCATACTTTATGGTAATTGCCTTTAACCTTCCGTGTCCCTTGTTGAACATGGTGTATGAAAACGGAGACCGCCTGCTGAGTTTACTGTATCACCAGCATCAATCCATGGCCTCTGCCTCCCTCTCAGTACCTTTCCATCTGTCTCGTCCTTTAGATATTGTGGAAGGAAACCTGAAGTCCATCATGAGGCTGGTTCTTGCCTTGGCAGCTCATTTTAAACCTGGCTCGAGCAGGACAGTGAGCCAGGGGCGCGACTCCAGAGTCCCTGCACAGAGTCATCAACCACACTGTGCGACGGCTGTGGCCCAAGGAGCAGCTGCTGCTCTGGCTGATGTGTGCCGTGACATGTCTCGGTCAGGACGGGATGTCTTCCGGTATAGACAGAGGTAAAAACCTGGGAGGGGAACTGGCCCCTCTCTCTGGTATTTCTTTGCTTAGATAATAACAGTGCAAGTAGATGGCCATATCGACCAAGCAGACCCACACTGCCAAAGCGACCACAGAATAGAATGGAGGTTTGGGAAGGAAATCCTAGTGGGAAAAGCTTGGTCATTTTTGGATGGTACTGGGTAATGAACCTGGAGCTCTGCTGCTACTGTGCTATACCCTGACGCTTTTGTGTCTTATTTTGAGAGGGGGTCTTATGTTGCCCAGTCTGGCCTTGAACTCATTTTGTAGTCCAGACAGGCATTGAACTTGTGCTCCTGCTGTCTTAGCTTCTAAATAGCTGGGATTATCTGCCCAGCTAAGCCAGGCTAAGCCTTTTCTTTCGAGATGTTTACTTTGCAGCTAGCAGAATGTAAGTAACCATGTGTGTAAGTTTGCTCTCATGCCCAAAATTTAAATATATGTGGTTGGCACAGTGTTTTCTTCACTGGGAGTTATGTAGTCCATCTGGAGAAGGCTGTATCCTGGAATGTATCCACAAGACCAATCTGTCTTGAAATTTCATGGCAGGAAGTGTTTTGAGGGTTGTGTGGTTGCTAAAGGCGAACATGACCCAAGGTGTCACAGAGTGGGCAAAATTACTTGTCTTTGTGTTTGCCTTCCCTGTTAGGCAGGATATCTCCTCTTGCAGAGCTGACCTGAACTGCAGGCCTAAAACTGTCTTTTCTGGTCCTCTCCCACCCCTGCTTTTCAGGAACAGCAGCATGGACGAGGAGATTGAGAACCCATACTGGAGTGTTCGAGCGCTTGTGCAGCAATACGAAGGACAGCAGCTATCCCCATCTGAGTCTAGCTGCTCCAGGTATGTGTGGCCTTGCCGTCTTTACCTTTCCACTCTTGTTAGAAAGCTGCTCTCTGGGGGAGTCTTAGCCTCAGTAGCAAGACCAAAAGCATGAAGGCACCCATGGGGTTGAGTACCATACCCTGCCAGGCTTGGGTCTGGAAACCTGACTGGGGTAGCGAGGGAGCGAAGAAAGGGCAGGCATTGAAGAAATGACTCACATACATCAAAAACGTGGGGTCCGGTGGGATGTGCGAACCTTGCAGTATTTATTAGGTACCTCACAGAGGGGAGGAGTTAGCTAGTCTTCGTAGGTCTCTAAGTGAACAGTCTGGGCTATAATCATCCAACACTCAGGAGCTGATAGTTTGGCACAGACTGGTCAACCATTTGTGAACAGTCATACTTGTACACTGTCGATGTTTTGCACTCAGACCAGAGGAAGCCTTTACCAGCTCTGAGCCTGACCACTCTGAGGAAGGCCTTGCCAATTTCCCATGGGTCTGAGGCATTGGTCCTTGACATGACAGCACCAATGTCAGTACACATTCGCTCAGGTCTTCATCTAAGCTTGAGTTATTCAGTCACGGCTTCTTCAGCTCCCCACAGACGTCCGCGTGTGGAGCTTACTGCTAGAGGGCTTGTCTTGCCAGAGGCCCTGGGTTCAGACCCTAATGTTGATAAACAAAGAGCACCTAACCTCTTTTGCTTCCCTCAGTTATCTTTGGCATTCAAGGACTAGCTCTCAGCACGGCCTGTGAGTTCGGTGTTGATAGAAGAGTGGGTTACAATGCTGGTGAATTTCCCACATATAGAAACTGCAGCGTCCCAGTGACAATAGTTAGCTCTGGCCACATGGGGGTGTGGCTGGGACCTTCAGAGTTCAGTCCAACCCAGTGTTTGTGCCGTCAGCTGCTAGTGTTTATGAAAGTCAGTTCCTGGGCACTATCCTGCAGGCTGAGTCTGATTCTTCAGTTATAGCCACAGAAGGCTAGGGAAAGCTCCTGGCAAGATAGGAGAATGTGCAGGACTGTCTGACTCATTAGCGTTTCCACACTCATTTATAGGACTGCGAACTGGGGCACATTAGTATGCACTGAAGTGGGATATGGGTGTTTGTGACTCTGGTAAAGAGGCTCTCTGCTTCCCTTAGAGCCAAGGGCAGGGGTCAGAACAGGACAGTCTGCTTTAATAAAGGCTTGACCAATGCCAAGTATAGTGGCAGAAAAGGATTACTCTCCTGGCTCATGGAGATTATGCCCCAATAAATACATCTCCAGCCTACTTGCTAACTTGATTTTGTTGCTAAGTTATACTGAGCATATCCTCTAATGATCTCTTCCCCCTACTCCAACCCAGCATAGTCTGATCTATTTAAATTTAATTGTGCCTTCTGTGTATTTTCCATCGTTTTTTTTCTTCCTCCTGTTTCTTTTCCTCATACAATTCCATCCTATTTTGACAGACCATTTTCTCATTTATGGAGGTCCTGTGGACCTCTTTCCATCAACTTAATATACCGTTAACCTAGCTCAACCTTGAAATGTTTACATGTAATGGGGGTAGTTTCTATTTCTGACACGGGTCTCTAACAAACATTTCACCATTAAACATTTCAAAGTGTTCAATGTACCACCTTTACAGGTCTGTGTAAGCCTCATCTCTATCCACTTAGAAGACATTTTGACCAGCCCCCAGAGAAACTCTCCCGTGAAGTAAGCAGTAGGTGTGCTTTTAATGAGACTCAAAACCACTGCTTCTTTTTTGCTCCTGGCTGGGACTATCTTTGGCTCTTTCCAGTACCAAAGGCTGCTCTGTTGTCTAATGAGGCCTATTGCTTCTTGCATCTCTGCTGGCCTTTGGCTCTCCTGAACCTGAGTGTGCCTGTGAATTAGAAGGAGAAGAGAAGAGAGCTTGAGTCCCTAAGGGTGGCTGCTTCCTTCCTCCAGGCAAGACTCAGACTGCAGATGGAGGTGTGAGATCAGTATGGGGGCCGCTGGGTACCAGGCTGTGTTGGGCTATGGCAGCCCTAGGAGATGTGTCGAAGATTGCATCCCCTGTTGTCCTCTTCTTCCTGATCGTGCTATGTTCTTTGGGATAGGGTCAGCATTCTGCCAATTTCTTTACTGACCCCTCAGAAAAGGAGAGGGCTTCTAGCAGTTTCTGCCATTTGCCCACTTCCATTTGGGCACCTGTTGACCCTGTGACCCCTGAAAGAACCAACAATCTTGCAGACATTTCAGCTTTGGGTGGGGTATAGCTGCAAATAGGATAGACATGCACGGTGTCTTCCCCTGCTGCTCCCTCTCCTCACCCCCGCTGCTTCTCAGGGATGCCCTAGCAAAACAAAGCTCTACCCTCCTGTTGCTCCAGTAGACAGGCTAAATTCTCACAGTACCTAAGCAGAACGATCCTTTGGGGGAGGGGGTACGGACAGACAGATGGACGTACGAACCGCTAGAGGGGAGGGAAGGTGGGAGAACAGACGGGAGGGCATTCTGCTGGTTTGCTGAGGGTGGGGGTAGCTCCAGTCTCTATCCTGCCTGCGTCTCCTCCCGTTCTACAGAGAGCGAGCGAGCTTCTCGAGATTAGATCAGTCTCAAACCGGCGTGTCCAAGGAGGGAGGGGTCAGAGAGGTGCAGCAACGAGGGAGGGGTCAGAGAGGTGCAGCAACGTCTTCTCTGCTGCCTTCTCGGCACCAGGACCATCAGATCCACGCGGTTTTGCCACTGCGCTGCCCATCCCCCGCTGCTCCCCGAGCTCTGGTCACCCTCGGTCCAGCCAGTTCCGGACCGCGCCCTTGGCCCCGGCCTCGGTCGGCACCCCTACCTCTCTGCCCAGTGCCGTCGGCTGTGCTTGAGTCGAAGCCCGGCGCTGCCTGGCCGCGTGTGACAGCCTGGAAAGGGGGGAGGGGGGAACAAGGAGGGAACGGGAAGGGAGGGATCAGGAGGCGGCGCCGAGCAGGAGCACATCACACCGGACTCCACTCGACGCTCGGCAGGAGCCACCAGAGCCTCTCGCCCTGAGGGAGATGGGTTGAGATGCCGCTGCCCGGGGGAATGCTCGGAGCCGTGCGGCTGCAGGGACCGAGATGCAGCTGCCAGGGAGCAGCCGCTGGCGATGGGAGGAGGCTTCCGCCGAGGCTGGGCTGCGGCGGAGTCTGAGCTTCTGGGACAGCGCACTTCACCCCAGGGAGCATCTCTGTCCCCGGGGCCAGGACGCCCACCTCTGCCCTTCCTACTTTCTTCGGAGACCCGAGCGAATCGTTCCGCTGGCTGACTGATCTCTGGAGTCGTTCTTCGAGCCCCAGCACGGGAGGGACATGCCAGAATTTAGGAGCAATGTGACTCTCAACCTCCCACCTCATCCAGGGAAGCAGGCTTGCTGAAGCCGGAGCCAGGAGGGGACCATGGGAGGGACACAAGTCAAATGGTGAGCTGAAGCCACTTTGGCTAGTGAGGTGCGAATACGAGGGGAAGCAGATCCAGGACCGGGGGACATGGTTGACTGAGGACAAGAAATGATTGGGGGTGCTATTCAGTGAGAGCAGGCTGCTGGTCTGGGATTAACATTACAAAATAGAGTTATCTGAGGAATTTGGAGCCGACTTCGGGGCGATGGGACATTTAAAAAATTAGTGTGTCTAATTTGGCGGCATCTTTGCTGGGGTTTGTTGGTACGATAAATTAATATGGGTGAATACTAGATTAAGAAATGCATGGATAGGACCTATTTGTAATCAACAGTTCTCTGACCTCAGAGAGGATTATGATGATAAGTAGGGGTTGTTTGTCAAGTATGACTTTTAAGCTAGTTAGGGAGGAGCCCACGTCTTACAATTAATTAATTAGCATGAAGATACTTTTCTCTGTCCTGAGGCCGAGGATTTAAAGCACCTTCCTCTTCTGGGGGTGCGGGGGTGTCTTACTGCTCTGACACATGCCCCAGGATTCTCCTCCCTCCAGGTTCTAGATCTTGGCCGTCTAGCTTCCTGGTCTTACCTCCGTGGCTTTATCCTGGCAGTCTCATTTCAAGAAAAAGAAATGTTGTTTTCCTTTGCCTGCCTTGCCACTCCCCCGGTGATGTTGGATAACCAGACATCCGCCTCCTTCTGCCCATATATGGGAGGCAACTTACTTGGCGAGAGAGGTGGAACTGAGCATGCGTCTGTGCTTTTAGGAAAGCCTTTTCTCAGCATCCGAGATCCCCCATTACTCCCTCCCTCTCTCCGATCTGTCTCACACATCCCTCCTGCCGTCCAGCCAGATGCAGGCAATGGGACTTGTTATCCGTAGTACCTTGTCAGCTGAAGAAGGAGGGGCAGCTGACAAGGGCTTTGTGCATCCGGATTCCCAGTTTTGTAAGAAGTAAATGCGGGAGCCTGAGCACTCATAAATCTCTCCTTTTAGCGACACAGCCCCTTTACATGAGAGCCTTCCCCGCCGCTGTGAACTCACGTTGTCCTGAAGGTCAGATTGCCTACTTAATGAAAATGGCTAAGAAAACACTCAACATTGCTGAGTAGTACCTGCTACCCCTCACTTCTCTCACCCGCTTGATCTATACACCTCTAGATGTTAAAAAAAAATCAGATTATAAGAAAGATGAAGACATAGTACTAATTGAGATCATTTCCACCAAAGTTCTTGGACTGTGGACCGTAGGGAGGCACTAGTCCACAGTTCTGAAATCTGCGATTGTTTCTAGTTTCTTCTCTGCTTTGTGGGAAGAGGAAATTGTTAACTCCTGCTTGTGGTCGTAAGGATTAGCCTGGGAGACTTCAGGGGCACATTAAGGGGGTCAGTGAATCCTAGACACTTTCCCTGTTGTCTGGGTGATAGATTTGGAAAGAATTCCCAAGAGGGGGCTGAGCCGTAGACTCCGCAGCCCCTGAGATTGTGTTGGTGCTGATGTTCTCATAGTACAGCGTGGAGAGAAAGGGCTCTCCAGACTCTTCTGTCCTTATATGATAGAAGTATTACCCTCGCATTCCCATCTTGTCTGGTCCAGGGGAAGATTTAAAATCTGCTTCCCTGAAAACCTGAACAGTTCCTCTCATAGCTACATCAGGACACAGAAGTTATTGAAAGGTATCTCAAAAATAACTTGAGAATATGAAACTATGGCAAATAACAATAAAAATAATAGTAATTCTTCACTAAGCAAGAGCTAATCAAGTAAATTTTGATCCAGCTGCCACTAGCATGTTTTTTCTCCTTTTGCCCCACCACTCTTATTGTTTTTTTTTAAATATTTATTTATTTATTTATTATGTATGTATGTAGTATTCTGTCTGCCTGCAAGCCAGAAGAGGGCACCAGACCTCATTACAGATGGTTGTGAGCCACCATGTGGTTGCTGGGAATTGAACTCAGGACCTTTGGAAGAGAAGGCAGTGGTCTTAACCACTGAGTCATCTCTCCAGCCCCACTCTTATTGTTTTAAAGATTTATTTTTACTTTATGTGTATGAGTTTCTTTGTCTGCATTATATGTCTGCACCACATACATGCCTGGTGCCTGTGGAGGTGAGAAAAGGATGTCAGGCCCCCTGGAACTGGAGTTGCAGAAGGGTGTGAGCCACTGTGTTAGTGCTGGACTGAACCTGGGCCCTCTGCAAAAGCAGTCAGTGCTCTTACCCAGCAAGCTACCTTTCCAGCCACCTCTTCTTTTCATATTCTGGATCATCTGTTGATAAATTACTGCCCCTCTGCCCATCCTGGCATTGCAACCACACGAGCAGTTTCCACCCCTAAACTGTCTTCTGCCGTGACTCCTCTTTTGGGTATCACTTAGAGCTGATCTCTGGTCACTTGTGAGAGACTCAGATTTTTGAAAATATGACTTTGATCCAGCTCCAAAAGTTAATGAAACTCAACCATCACCCTCTGAACATGGACCTAGGAATTGATAGTGGTGGATACCACAAAACAAACAAAAAAAACACAAGAAGCAACAACAGCAACAACCAAAAAAAGAAAGAAAGAAAGAAAGAAAAGAAAGAAAGAAAGAGAACCCACACAACAAAGCAAAACAGTTTTTTTTTTTTTTTTAAATGGCTTATTGACTATTCTGGTAACTCTCATTTCAATCAGTTATGCTTAAAGGCAGTCTTATTGTAGAATGAACTCCCCGGGGTGTTGGAGAGATAGCTCAGTGGTAAAGAGTCCTCCCTGCTGTTCAGAGGATCCAAGTTCAGTTCCCAGCACCCACCTAGAACAGCGCACAACTGCCTGTAACTGCAGGTCCAGGGAACTCAACATCCTCTCCTGGTTTCTGTGGGTATCTGCATTTACAAATACCTCACCCCCACACAGAGACAGAGGCACATACACATAATTAAAATGTAAAGTAAATAAATAACATTAAAAAGCAAACTAATCCCTAGGACTAGGTTTCACTTATTCCTTCCACATTTCTTTCATTTGTTCAAGAAACATTTGTTCTAATTGTGAGCATCACGTTAGGCATGGTATGAATAAGATATCTCTGGGATGAATTGTGAAAGTTGACGTCTGTAAAACTGTTCATAATTGTTTCTCTTCTCTTTTGTTTGACCACAGTCTGACTTCACCCAGCCCAATCCACAGTGCAAAGAGTGAATCCATTATAACCCAGGCAGAGGAAAAGGCCGATTTTGTGATTGTTCCCTCTGAAGGAATAGAGAACAGAACAGGTACCACTGCCCCGCCTGCCTGGGTTGCTTCAAGGGGAGGCTTTTAGTGTGAAGACTTCAGAGCTTCTGACTACGTTAAGGTTCCTGGCTGTTTCTGTCTTCACAGTCTGTACATGTAGGGTCAGGGCGAGCTCGAGAGGACTCTAATGCCTTTGAGCCAATTAATGTCATCGCCGTACATGATGTCCTTTCTGGTATTGAGCTGTCAAAAAAACTCATGGCAGCGTAGAGCAGCCCGCCCTTGACTGACTGCTACGGATTAGGATGTGACATTGGGGTAGTCAGAAGCTGTATTAGGGTAAATAGTTTTTACTATTCCTATTTTGTGGAGATGATTTTGGTTCTCCACTAACTTAGGTTGGAGCCAGGAATACATAGTTTAAACCAAAATGCCCGTGAGAACATGCAGCAGGGAACTGGTCTTGGTTTAAGGGCTATAGAAAGGACCACAGAGTTCTCATTGCTTAAGCTTGTGAGCCTGCCTTATCTACCTTTTTTTTCCTTCCCTACTTAAGCGTGAAAAGAAACATGGATAAGGCAAAGTACAAGTGTTAGCTTGATGTCTACTCATCTATAAAGGTTGCAATGAAACTGAACCCCACAAAAGAAAATCCGAAATGAAATTCTTCTTCACTCTGCTTCCCCTCAAGCCCAAGCATTTGTACCAGTCAGTCGTAGCCTGGGTGTGGCGGTGCACGTCTGTAATCTCAGCACTCAGGAGATGGGGGCGGGTGGATCACACACTTGGGGCCAACTAGACTACCTAGAGAATTCCAGGCCAACCTGGGCTACACAGTGAGACCCTGCATCAACAACCAAAAAACCAAGAGCCACCCACGGAGTCAGAATCTCTTAAGGCTGTGGAGAGAAAGGAGGAGGATTTATTGACTCGCACTATCAGATACTACTGGGTCCTTCATGTTTTACCTCTTTTAATCTTTACCGCAACTCAGGGAGTTGCTGTGCACCTCTTAGAATTAAGAAGCTTGCCCAAAGACTTCACAGCCATCTGTATTCCGTAGTGCACATAAACGGGGTACATGTAATTAGTGTAAATGGCACCCGAGCAAAGAGGTCTCAAAGACAAGGAGATAAACCAGGGAGGAATAGTGAAGTTTTGTGAATATGCTTTACAGAAAGTTTATTTCAGCAGAAATCACAGGATACTGTGTGAAAAGGGTTCAGTTATGCCTCAATGGGGTGAAAGGAATAGGTCTTAGTTGGGTTTCTATTGCTGTGATATAACAAAATGTCACCACCAAAAGGGGAAAGGGTCGGTTTTGCTTAGAGGTTACAATCCATTATGAGGGGAAGCCAAGGCAGAGCTCAAAGTGGGAACCTGGAGGTAGGAACTGAAGCAGGTACACGTGGCCTACTGGCTTGCTCAGTTTGTTTCCTTATACATCCAAGGACTACCTGCTCGGTGTGGCCCCACCCACAGTGACCTGGGCCCTCCCACACCAATGTTAATTAGAAAATGCCCTCTAGATGTGCCTACAGGCAGTCTGATAGAGGTGTTTTCTCAGTTGTGGCTCCTCTTCCCTGGTTTGTGTAGTTAGCAAACACAAGCCAGCACAGGGCTGGTTGAACCACAGTCTCCCGTCCAAAGTTCCAGAGTCCCCAAAGGGATTTTGTTTTCATTTGCATCTGATGGTTCCATTACTTATAAATTGGACTCTGGGAATATCAGTTCTAAGGAGCTGGGAGTAAGATCCTTGTGTGCTATAACTAATCTGTAGGGCCTGGAGCCCCGCTGCTTCCAGGGTAAGACTTCAGAGGGTGAACTTTCCTAACTGAACTCGTGCTTTCCCGAGCCTGGTACCCCAGTTAACAGCCAGTTCTTTGTGTCTCACAGCTCCACCTAGTGGAGAGTCCAGTTTGTGTGTGCAGATAGGTTCAGAAGGCAGGTGACCTGAACCTGTGAGGTTCGCTGAGCCCAGGCTGCCGGAAACCCCTCTTCTTCAACATGGACTGTCTTCCCACCTTTCATTTTGCAGACGAGACAGACTCTCCATTATCCCGAGACTGGAGGCCTGGGAGCCCGGGGACGTACCTGGAAACCACATGGGAAGAACAGCTATTGGAACAACAAGAACATTTAGAAAAAGAAATGGAGGAAGCAAAGAAAATGATTTCAGGACTACAGGTAGCTCTTTCCTTTGCAGTTTGTTCTTGGTGCCCTACCTAATTATTCCTTTTAAATCAGTAGTATCAATTGGCAAAGGAAAAAAAACACCTACTTTAGTTGGTGCCCACACTTGTGGACTTTGGAACTCTTGTTTACCATCCAGCTGTTAGGATTTGTGCAAGCTCGGGAGCTCCCACTGACCCCTGTTTTGTAGGTAGGCGTCTTTACTACTCTTACAGACCCACAACTGCAACTTTGAACAAAGACTGTCTCTCAGGAATTCAGCAGCAGAAAGATGTGAGAGGCAATATTAGCACCAGCTTTCCATTTGAGTCTGGCTGAGGGACATGCCGCCCTCCTAAGGCATCCGCACCTGATACCAAGGCAATGCTCTGCTAGGAGGTTTTCCTCGAACAACAAAGCCCTTCAGTTGTTCCTATACCTGTGCTATCAGTCAGGGGAATCTCTCCCAGAAATCACTGACCCACATGACTGAGAGCCCGTCCCATGACCCCCTCGATCCTCTGTCCTTATTCGATTGGCTCTGTTTGGAGGAGCCCTCGTAGTGTGCTGAAGACCCTGAAATTGCTAGGAATATTCCATTCTGTTTGTGCTGGGAACTGCACCAGTTTTGAATTGTGAAATATTTATGGACACATAAACAAAGCCCATATTATGTGCGAGGCTCTGGCAGGCTGTGGAGGGCGTGCTCCTAGCCAGCCGGCAGCAGGGTGGGGACACAAAAGGTTCCTAATGAAAAAGGGAGATTGGTGCTTTGGTAAAACAATTTGCATAATGTGTGCCCTAGGAACCCGCACCGATTGGAGGGATGTTTACATCCTCCTAAACATTTCCCGAGAAATTTGTGGTGTCTGCTTCTTGCTCTGTATTAAAATAATTAAAAAAAAAATAATTAAAAAAAATTCCTTTCTGTCCCGCCAGTAAGGGATATTTTAATGATGTGTTGTTTTTGTTTTAATGAGAAGCTTTTTATGAATTTGGGGGATCTTACCTAACAAGGTTTTTCCCCGAATAATTTGCATTAGTGCACAAAGCATGGGTCGCTATCGGGTTGGCTCTGCTTGGTTTGCATTCCTTAGCTTGGGAGAAAGTCAGTGACTGATGAAACAGAAAATGAAGAAAGTAGACAGGCAGAAAGGCAACACCCTAGTATCTCCTTTGGGCAGAGGGGTTTTAATTCACTGCTGTGTGATGACAATGAGGATCCAGTCTCACTGAGGAGCACAAAAGGCTCCCAGCATTCCCTGGACGCTTAACTCTTTCTATGATGAACGAGTTGTATGTCAAGTCACATCCCAGATTGGTGACTTATTAGTATGCCATAATTAGAGGCCATTGAGCAGTCTGCCACTGGAGTTAATATTTCTGTGATGACCCCCGTGTGTGATGTCCCAGTGCCTGCAATTCCCTGCCGCCCCTGGGCTGTGTGCCCGCCTACTCTTTCCTCTCACTATGACTCCATGGGAAAACCAAGTTCATTTGATTTTCTCAAACATTATGATTAGTGTTTAGTAAAGGAACTGTTGGCTGGATTTTAGAGCATTTTTCATCATCGTGTATGATGAATTTGTGTTATATTTTTTAAAGAGCTTTTATTTAACCTCTGAATCTCTTTCAAGTTGAGACAAAGCTATGTTAACACGAGGACAGAATTTCCAGTCTTTAACTCACAATGCATACCTGAGCAGGCAGGTCTCTAAATTTGGGTACTCTAAAGTATACCTGGATGCTGCTTTAAGAATAAGATTGTGAGGCTGGTGGGATGGCTCAGCAGGCAGAGACATAGGCTGCCGAGCCTGAGGATCTGAGTTCGATCCCTGGGACCCACATGGTGGAAGGGGAGACCTGACTTCTGAAAGGTGTCCTCTGACTTCCCCACATATCCGTGGCTCACATGCACACACACATAACACACACATAACACACAGATGTGCACAACAGAAAGATTGCTCAGTGGTTAAGAGCTTCTGCTTTTTTTTTTTAAATTTTTTTATTTTATGTACATTGGTGTGAAGGTGTCAGATCCCCTGGAAGTGGATTTTCAGACAGTTGTGAGCTGCCATGTGGGCGCTGGGATTTGAACCCGAGTTCTCAGGAAGAACAGTCAGTACTCTTAACCGCTGAGCCATCTCCCCAGCCCCCAAGAGCTTCTGCTTTTACAGAGGCTTGAGTTTGTGTTCCAGTGAGACAAGGGCTGCAACTCCATATCTACGCTATCCAACACCCTCTTCTGGTCTCCATGGACAGTGAACTCACGTGCACAAACCCACACAGAGACGTTAAAAATAAAAGTAAATTTTATCAGAGCAAGGTGTTGCATGGAGGCAGAGGTAGATAGATTACTGTGAGTTTGAGGCCTGCCTGGGCTACAGAATTCCAGACCAGCCATGGCTACATAGTAAGGTCCTATCACAATCAATCGACTGATAAAAAATAAACACAAATTTCAACATAAATAAAATGTAAAAGAAAAGGCATGAGACTGAAAACTATAAATACCATGTCAGGTGTGGGTTCGTGGGAGAGGCAGCGTCCTAGGGCCCCAGTGCTGAGCTCCTGAGCTTCAGGGTGTTCTGCCCCCTTTGTACTCACTTATGCACTGATGCAAAACAGCCTGGGGTTGAAGTGAACGAGGAATCTCTGGAAGGATGAACGAGGCCACCTCTGGAAGGAAGAACGAGGCCATCTCTGGAAGAATTTCTCTTTCTTCTATTCATGTTGCCTCAGGGGGTGAAAATGAGAATTATTAAAACAAACAAACAAAAAGCAAACAGTCCCAAGGCCGTGTTTTCAAATGGATTTCAAACAGTTCATTGTAATACACTTCTCTGAGGCAAGATAATTTCACACTGATTTTAGATCCCCAGTCGGCTGGAAAAGCTGTGTTTGAAGAGTTCTAGTTGGAAATTTGGAAATGTGTTTGGACACTTCTGAAGGGAAGGTTTGTTAGTAGTTCTTCTGAGACAAAAAAATGCTCAGAGCAGAGGGTCTTTGTGTATCCAGAAAGATGAAAAAGTGCTCCATGGTCCTCAGGGTGTAGCTCAGCTGGTACAGGGCCTTTGTGCTCCATGAACCTTGGGGTATAGCTCAGCTGGTACAGGACCTTTGCGCTCCATGGGCCTCGGGGTGTAGCTCAGCCGGTACAGTGCCTTTGTAGTTTCTAGGTTTGTTCCTCATCACTTTGTAAACTAGGCATGGTGGTACATGCTTGAAATCCCAGCACATGAGAGGTGGAGACAGGAGACCCAGAAGTTCAAAGCCATCCTCTGCTGTTCAAAGCCAGCCTGGAGTACACGAGACGATGTTTAAAATGGGGGAAGGGAACTGTAACAGGGACCTCTAGAAGGAGCAGTGCACGATCAGGGCCGATGGAAATAAGCAGAGGTTATCATCTGGTTTCCTTCAGAAGCCTGTTATGTCATCTGGTGCTTTCCATTTGTGGTGAACTCACCCAGCCTGACTCTAGACTGAGTCAGGTGGCAGGGAGTTCAACTCCTTCCTCCCTTTGTGGTTTATCCAGGCCTTACTACTCAATGGCTCCTTACCTGAAGATGAACAGGAGAGACCCTTGGCCCTCTGCGAACCAGGAGTCAACCCTGAGGAACAACTGGTGAGTTCCATGTTTGTGGCTGGATACTAGGCCTGGCTTGCTTGACCTCACTTTTTTTAAATACTCTCTCCTGACTCGGACTTCGCCTACCAGTTTTGATTACTCCTTCCTGGTTTCTTCATTGATTTTAATCAACAGATGTCCAGAAAATGCTGACTCTATAAGTCAGACACTGATCCAAGGTATTAGGTTACCGAAGGCTCTAGTCTCCTACAGTTTATGGCCAGGTTCCCTGAAACTTTTCTTTTCTCTATGTTATGATGCGGATGCGCGTCAGCACCCTAGACCAGTCGTCCACCGTCATTGGGCAGTGTCGTCCACCTTCTGTGTTTTCACTCTCTCTCACAGAAGGATTTCCATCTGTGAGCTCAGCTCTCTATAGAGAGTTGTAGAGTTGTGTGTGCAGCTCACAGTCTCCATTATTGGGTGCTACACACAGCTCGGTTTCAGTGGGTCCTCAACTAAGGTTTTCTATCCTCTATGTAACCCTGAATCTATTTGTCCTTGTATGTGTGCCTGCATCTACTCATTCACTCAGATGCCCCAAAGAGGAACCCGGATATCATCCCTGAATTCTTTCTGCTCCTCCCCTCATACCCAGTGTCTTCATTTTCACATCTACTACTTAGTGTGGGCCTCTAGCTAATATCCTAGCAACCTTCCCAGGTTTTGCTGAATCTAGATTCATCTAACCTCTTCCAGTTCATTCTCAATAAAATTGTAAGAATAATTTAAGGATAATTTTATTTTGTCTTCCCTTTGTATAAAAATTTTCACTGATGGGGCTGGAGAGATGACTCAGTGTACTTAACCCGAGGTTAGTTCCCAGACCCATGTCATGTGGCTCCCTGCACTGGTAGGGGATCTTTTACCTCTAGCCTCCCAGGCTCCTACACGCACTTACACATACCCATAGGCAGACACACAACTACACATAATTAAAAAGAATAAAAAGAAATACTTTTTAAAAACAATATATATATTAATTCCCCCATTGACCTCATTGGCCCTTCATAGTCTGGCTTCCATTTTCCTTTTCAACTTCATCTTTTTTTCCCTCAACTCCCAGGACACACACACACTTACCTAAACTTCATCCATATTGTTTTATGTCATGCATTTTGGCTTATGCTTGTATCAGAGGACATGTATTCACAGTATGAGAGTGGTTTCTAGTAAATGCTCAATGAGTGTTTGTTGAATGAACGGTCTATGAACTTAACAGCACAAGTGCATGGCCATCTTTGTCTTATATTCAGATTATAATCCGAAGCCGTCTGGATCAGAGTATGGAGGAGAATCAAGACCTCAAGGTAGGATAGGACGTCTACATTTTCCTCCCTTGAAAGCAGTTGTGGTACACAATGAGCCAGCTTTGGGACAGTTCTGGGGAGGGAAAGTGGTGCAGTGCCAGGGGCTAGCTGAATCTCATCTGTGCTGTCTTTCTTTGGAGGAGAGAAACATCCGAACTTGGTCACAATGGTAACACCTTTTTAATCTTAGTGCTATATCATAGTTATCTGTGTTATTTGGGGGAATACCTTTCTGTAAGTTTGAGATCTTTCTATATTTCTTTTTTAATTGAGAGAAAAATATGAATCTAAACTGGGCATGGTGGTACATAAATTGGAGTCTATCCTGATCTACATACTGAGTTCCAGGCCAGTCAGAACGACACAGTCAGAACCTGTCCCAAAGAAGGGGAGGGTGTCTATTATTAGTGTGGTTCTTTTTTATGAATATTTTCCAGAGTTCTTTTAGGTAAGTGCTTTTGTTGTTGTTTTGGGAATTGTCCGCTTGTTTTAATTTTGGGGTCAGCATTGGGGCTATAGATCAGTGGTAGAGTGACTGCCTAGTATGTGCAAGGCACTGAGTCAGCCTCTAATTCTATAATAAAGTAAAAGACAAATGAAATGACTGAGTCCTAGGTATGTAACAAGGACATCTAGGTCAGTGGTGGAGCAACACGACTGAGCATGTCTCCCCAGAAATGGGGCTGCGTGCATGCATACACACTCAGACCTGCATTTTTGATAACTTTTGAGCCCATCTGTTGGAGGCCAGGTTAAAACCCAATTTTAGATGTGCTAATTATGAATCATTTGTGTGATATAATAGAGCCGGGTTTCAGTAACAGGCATTGCTTTCCTAAAATCTCGATTTTTAGTCGCACTCATATGTATGGAAATTTAATTACTCGATTTTGTATTATAAAACCAAGTTGTTTGGACCACCAAGAACAATAACCCCAGTCCACAAAGAACAAGAAGTCTTTGGGAGAATCAGAAGCATCAACCCTTTGTTGAAGTTAAATGAAATCGGAATGGCTGTTCAGCAGCAGCAGACATAGGCATCGCATGTCTGAGTGGAGATTTAGTTGATGTGATCAAGTCTTCCTGGTGGTGGAGACTGCTGCGTATGGAGAGCCTGGGGGGCTGGATAGGTGTCTTCTTAGCACGACTCTCCTCTGCCTGGGCAGCTCAGCGGTGGGTGCCACAGGACAGAGGGGTCTTAGTCTTGTTTCCGAGGGTCAGCCTTTACTGCTCTCGGGACTACATCTGTTCGTGCCTCCGCTGATGGGTTAATCTTCATGGAATGGCCAACTGGGTTTTGTCTTCTTGCGGACAGAATGAGGTAATGCTTATGAAACAGCTCAGACGCCACCATCTGATTTCACTGTGTTTGGTTTGCAGAGGGAGCTGCTGAAATGCAAACAAGAAGCCAGAAACCTGCAGGGGGTGAAGGTAAAAGGCAGACATTGCATTCCTTCTTTCTTTGCTATTTTATTCTTTGTAAGCCTCTGTGAGGTTGAGTGAGCTATTTGTGAGCGTTGAGAGCTGGCCACTGGGGGACTGCTGGATTTGCTAGGAGTCTTTACCAGGCTTGGTCTAGGAGTATAGGAGGGACTTTGTGGTGGGCAGAGACATGCTGAGGAAGACATCTTTGTTCTGCTGAGGCTTAAGTCTAGTAGTTGTGACTCATGGTGCTGTCACTTGCCTCTGCGCCACCTTGACTTTCTCTGTGTGAGAGCACTCTCTCTCTCAGTTCAAAAGAATGCCCTTTTTAGGAAAAAAGAGAAGGGACTGGTTGGAATGGTTAATAACATTCTGACAGTTTAGAGACACAAAAGGATAGACCATGAAAATTCTCCCACCAGTTCTGCCTCACCCCGCCCCATCCCATCCCGCCCCACTGCCACCTCAGCCAGTTTTGTTCCCCTTGAGGCAACAGTTATCCAATATATCTATTTATTGCCTACTCCCACTTTTCAACCCAAATAATAGTATACTGCAAGCACAGCTTGGCGTTGTGCTTCTTTCGCTTAGCAGTGTGTTTGAGAGGTTGTTCTATAGTAAATGCTCTCCTTTTTTTATTTTACTTTTATGTGTGTGGATGTTTTGCCTGTGTGTATGTCTGCACCGCTTGCGTGTCTGGTAACTGAGGAGGCGAGAAGAGTGTGTTGGAGTCCCTGGAACTGGAGTTACAGATGGTTGTGAGGCTCCATATGGTGTTGGGAATTGAACTCAGATCTTTTGGAAGAGCAATTAGTGTGCTTAACAACTAAGCCATCTCTTTAGCCCTCACAATAGCTTTGTGCATGTATATTTAAAATTTAAATTTATATATAATAAATAATAAATATATATACATGTATATATATATATGCATGTATATATGATAGACTCCTGTTGGTGGCATTTGGACTAGTTACTTTGGGGGGGCTGTTTTATTGTTATATACAATGCTTGAGCTAATAACCTTGAGAATATGTTACTTACACAAATGGAATTATAGCATCTAAGTGTTCATCTAAAGCTCCTACTGTTCCCCTCTGTCTTGCACAAACTTTCATTGACTAGCCAAGAGTAACTCAGTAGCATTTCCCAAAGCACATTCTGTAACCTCAGCGCTTTGAAGTATTTCAAAACAGAAGTGTGCCCTTTGATTAAATGAGTTTGAGAGAGTCCTGATCGGCTTAAAGATTCTTTGTGAATAATGCCACATCGAAGGATCTCAGAAGGTAGAGCATGAAGAGATTGTCCTGGGGATAGAGAAATTGCTCATTGATTAAGAGTTACTGCCGTTATGGAGGACCTGAACTTCACTGACAGACAGACACACAGACACACACATGTGCACACTCCACAAATAAAAATGAAAGCTTTGAAAACTGTTTTTGGCAGTCCCTGAAAACATTTAGACTAGCTGCCACGGAGGCTCCTTTCCCTGTCATTCTCTATCATCTATCCCGTGATCCCGTGCAGTGTGCTTTGGAAATGTGTTAGGCTACAAATGTCAGGGACATCTCAGATTGCCTCTGCCATGTACTGACCTGTCACCTGGGTGATTAAAAATGGGTTCCCTACCGGATCTGGTACTCATTTGAGATAAGAGAACCATGAATTCAAGGCTATACTGTATTACCTGGAGCAGTGGTTCTCAACCTGTGGGTTGTGACCCCTTTGGGGGTCAATGACCCTTTCACAGGAGTCACCTAAGACCATCACGAATATCATATATTTGCATCATGCTCATAACAGTAGCAAAATTGTGGTTAAGATATAGCAATGAAAATAATTTTATGGTTGGGGGTCACCATAACATAAGGAACTGTATTAAAGGGTTGCAGGGTTAGGAAGGCTGAGAACCACTGCTGTAGGAAATGCGGACTAGGCAGAGAGAGAAGGCGCTAAATCAGGTGGATTGTTTATATACCCAAGAGATAGACGAGAAAACTAGGGGGGAGGAGGAGGACTCCACCGTTCAAGGTCAGTGTCTTCCAAGTAAGACATGGTGGGCATTTAACATGGATCTGTCTGTCTGTTCTCAAAAGCTACCTCCTTCTTGTCTGATTAGGATGAGCTGTAGACAAGGGGAAACCCTGTTTCTCTCGGTAGGGCAATGGATGTGATTTCCCTGTAGTTGATGGTGTCTACCCAGGTCCTTGTGGCAAAGTCCTTGCTATTCCTTTCATCCCCCCCAGTTTGACAGAACTGATGCTCAATGCGCAGTGCAGTGAGGAACTCAGTAAGAAGCACTGACTGGGCAGGTGATGGATTGAGGCTGCAATGGTGGGTGTCCTTATTCCCCCAGGATGCCTTGCAGCAGAGGTTGACTCAGCAGGACACATCTGTTCTTCAGCTCAAGCAAGAGCTTCTGAGGGCAAATATGGACAAGGATGAGCTGCACAACCAGAACGTGAGTCAAATGTGTGAACAATGACCTCAGAGCGCCTGTCAGTCACAGGGATGCTTCGTGATTTTGTTCCTGGGTGCCCACCTGCCTTGTCTATAGTTATTTTTATTCCCGTAAGACTCATTTCTGGTCTTAGGTCACAGCACCTAAGCCTACAGCACCTCGGATGGTCCTTGACTCGGCCTCAGCTTGGAGAACACTAAAGCCAAATTGTGTTTTTACCGTCTGCTTAAAGACATGGGGAGCTGGTGTGTGTTTTGTCACAGCCTGCCCTCTCTGTGCTTCATACTTTACTGTTGTTAACTCTTGTTGCCCAGCGGCTGGTTTCCCTGAGGGTTGGTATATAATACCTCCATGCCACTGAATTCTTTCTTACCTGTGCAGGTAGATCTGCAGAGGAAGCTAGATGAGAGGAACCGGCTCTTAGGAGAATACAAAGTAAGAAATGCCCTCCTGGTGACCTTTTGTGAATATCCCATGTTAGCTGATGCTCAAAGGGCACTTCCATATTCAACTCTCTCTTTGCTCTCTGGTAGGAAATCCCTCCATTAGCTCTGAAGCATAGATGATTTAGCTCTGGAAAGGAGCATAGCACAGGAACGTGGGAAGAGTCGGTGGCAAACTCACCTCTATCTCAGTAGCGAGGATGGCCCTTAGTGGCCCTCCTACAGGCGGTTTGCTCCCTTCTTGCCTTTCTAAGAATCCTGGCACCGTGTAAGACTGTGATGGTGTGGAAAGCCTTCCAGGCATAGTGTGAAGGAAGCCCGTGTCCCTGAGGCTCTTCTTTCCATGGGGAAGGTGTACAGAGTGTGAACCACTTGATATCCTTGTGTTTGCACACCTCTGAGAGCTTATCTCCCTTGCAGAGAGAGCTGGGGCAGAAGGACCGCCTCCTTCAGCAGCAGCAGGCCAAGTTGGAAGAAGCACTCCGGAAACTCTCGGATGCCAGCTACCAGCAGGTCAGGACGCAGCAGCCACTGGCCTGCCTGATCCCTTGACCTGAAGGAAACACTTTCCTGATTTGCTCTGTTTTCCAGGTGGATCTAGAACGGGAGCTAGAACATAAAGATGTCCTTCTGGCTCACTGTATGAAAAGAGAGGCAGACGAGGTAACTCAGAACTTGGATTTTCCTTCTCATGTTACAGGACTGAGTTTGTTAGGATTCTTTATAGTGAGGTGTTGAGTGCAGGTTCCAGGACCTGGGTGTGTAGCTCAGTGGTGGAACATTTATCTAGTGTGCTCAAGGTACCAGGTTCACTCTCCAGCACCGAGGGTACCTGGCATCTAACATTTAGAAATGAAATATGAAAATAACAGAGACCTTCTCTCTTATAATGAAGACTATTAAATTACATAAGCAACTGAATACAGTCTTACTAAATCCACCTAGCACAGAGTTGGGTTTAAGATATGGAGCGGGGAGGACCTTGGACTTCTCACAGGGCAGGGAACCCTTTGGACTGGAGAGAGAGGGGGAGGGGGAGGGGGAAGAGGAAGGAAATGGGAGGAGGGGAGGAGGTGGAAATTTTTAATAAAAATAAAAAAATTAAAAAAAAGAATTTAGGACTAGGGAAGAGATAAACTAAAGCTAGGTTTAAGTAATGGCTCGTTAAATTTTATGTACTTTGGCATGTTTTAACTAGAATTCTATTTTAATCAATACTATGACTACAATGGTTAAATCAGAAATATGTTTATAGCATTTTCAAAAATTATTGACCATAATTTCATGTTTGATATCTGTGTTGGCTATTTAAATATTTATACATATAAATACATAATTAACAACAACAACAACAAAGGATACAAGTGTTCTAGGCCAGGCAGCACTCGGGAGACAGAGGCAGTATGATCTCTGTGTGCTCGAGGCCAGGAGTTCCGGGACAGCCAGGACTACACAGAGAGACCCTGTCTTGAAAAACAAAACAAAACAAAAACACCAAAAAATATGCACACACTCTTACAGTCTTGATAAAGAGTACTGGAGTGGCTACACACGCTCTTACAGTCTTGATAAAGAGTACTGGAGTGGCTGTGGACTTCCAGGCCAAGGTCCAGTTCATTCGCTCTGCGTTTGAAATGCCCAGTGAGTGTCAACTGCAGCCTGGATACAGCAGTGGGGAAAAGGGAGACCACTTCTCCATTCATGACCCTAAAAATGTTCTTTTCATTTGGTGTGTGTGCATGCGTGCACACACATGTACACACCAGTTCTCATCTTCAGCCTGGTTGAAGCAGGCTCGCTCTTGTGCTGCATACACTGAGCTAGCTGACCCATGAGCTTCAGGGTTATTCTCCTGTCTCTAACCCCCACCTCACTGTAGAAACGTGAGGTTTATGTACGGTGTTTCACCTGGCTTTTTACATGGGTTATCAGGATCAAACTCAGGTCGTCTGGCTTGTGTGGCAGACACTGTTACATGCTGAACCATATCTGTAGCCTCCACATAAGACTTCTAATGTAAGCAGTAAACCAGTAAATACTTACATGCTACACCGGAAAGAGCGGAATGTAAAGAAAAGGTGTCTTGGTTTGCAATTATCTATCTTGTTAACAGCTGTCGTTTCTTCTTCTAGGTGACAAATTGCAACAGTCACAGCTCTCAGCGCAATGGCTTTGTTCTTCCAGTAGCAGGGAGGGGTGCCGCTTCGGTCACCCACAGAGGGGTAGGTATCTAGGACTAGACAAGAAGCTGAAGTGAGAGCGACGCCCTGGCGATCACCAGCAGTCTAAGTCTTTGATTCTTGCACCTGATGGGTGTATACAGATGCAAGGCATCCAGTATCCAAAATTAAAAATCAATTGTTAAAATTAAGAGTTAATGGGGGCTGGAGAGAGATGGTTCGGTGGTTAAGAGTACTGACTGCTCTTCCAGAATGGAACCTCATGGTGGCTCACAACCATCTGGCGCCCTCTTCTGGCCTGCAGGCATATATATAGACAGAACACTACATTTTTTTTTTTTTTAAATCTTTTAAAAAAATCTTTAAATCTTTAGAGTTAATTAACAGTCACTCAGTAGGTATCGAGGGAGGCATATTTTCCTCTATGGAACTCAAGCCTCTATCCTAGGAACTTCCCCGTCAGTCCTCTTCAGCCCAGTGGTTGCGACAGGGATGGGAATACGGCATGGCTCCCTGCCCACCAGCACTGTCATTTCAGCCACAGACCAGTGACCTCCAGCTCGTCCGAGATGCTCTCCGCAGCCTGCGCAACAGCTTCAGCGGTCACGATCCTCAGCATCACACCATTGACAGCTTGGAGCAGGGCATCTCCAGCCTCATGGAGCGTCTGCATGTCATGGAGACACAGAAGAAACAAGAAAGGAAGGTAATACTGTGATGTCTTGTTTAGGTGATCCACTGGGGCAGCCTGGTCTAGTGGGTCCATCCTTTATGCGAAGGCAGCATCAAGATGATGATGATGATGATGATAAAACAAGACCCTGCTGAAGGCTCCAGATGGGCTTCATTGGGGCTTCCATCGCAGAGGAACTGACTGTGGACGGGGTATGACAATCCAGGGAAGGAATGTGTGGTAACTTGGTGCTCAGCAGCTGTATAGCTGTGTAAGGAATTGTGGTTCCTGAATCCCCAGGATCCCTGCTGCTTATTCTCCTCCCCTCACTCCAAGAGGAGCTGACTCTGGGTGAGAAAACACATGGGGAGAGCACTGGAAACTAGAGAGCCCTTTGTAGCTGCACATGCTATTAAGATAAATATGTCACATTTCGTATGTTGTGGTAGAGGACATAATTTTTGTTTCCTGTTTTAAATTTTTGGGTAAATCCTTCTGCTGATAATAAATAACTCTTGACATCGTTATGACTTTCCAGGTTCGGGGCAGGTCACTCAGAACTCAAGCAAGCAGTGAATACCGGGCATCCTGGCCCCCTAATTCAAGTAAGTACTCGTTATCATTAAGTAAAGATGTCTGGAATATTAGACTAGAAATTTGGTTCCCCTTCTCCTTCTTCTCCTCTTCTTCTTCTTCCTATTCCATTCCTTCTCCTCCTCCTCCTCCTCTTCTCCCCCCCGCTCATTTTTTTGGGTTCTCTTTTGGTAGCAGGCAAATCATCTTTCTGGACCACAGATACTAACTAGTACATAGGGCTGAAGGCACCAGCTTGTCTTCTCCACATTCAGTGTAGGTGTGTCTTCAGCAGTGAGGCCTTGCTGTCAATCTGTGGAGAGCAATCTATAGACTTGGCAACAACCTGGGTTGTTTGGGGGTTTCTCATGGGACCCCTTTGGCCAACAACTCAGTTAGATGTAACCCAATCCTGGTATTAGAAGCTTCATTTGACAACAAGAGATGTCCAGTTTGAGATCTGTCTCCCCCATTATTTGATAATTCCATTTAAATTGCATTCATAAATGTAAATATTTTACAAAGTTTCTTCATATTTGATTTCCAGACTACTTCTCAAATGGCTCTAATTTTAGCTGTCTTTTTCCATATTCCCTTCCTTATCCTCCACTCCCCTCTTCCCCGCTTGATCCTTCTGTCCCAGCTCCCCACGTCCATCCATATAAGTGAATACACACCATGTTTGACTTATGCCCATGTCTTACTTTGGTTTCTGTGCTGCAACAAAACTCTATGATCAAAAGGCAAGCTGGGGAGGAAAGGGTTTATTAGGCTTACACTTCAGCATTGCTGTTCATCACTGAAGGAAGTCAGGACAGGAACTCAAACAGCGCAGGTTCCTGGAGGCAGGAGCTGATGCAGAGACCCTGGAGGGGAGCTGCTTACTGGCTTGCTTCTCATGGTTTACTCAGTCTGCTGCTTTCTTAGAAGTCAGGACCACCAGTCCAGAAATGGCACCATCCACCATGGGCTGGGCCCTCTTACACTGATCACTAAATGAGAAAATGTCATATGCTAGATCTTAGCAAGGCATTTCCTCAGCTGAGACTCCTTCCTCTGGTGACTCTATCTTGTGTCAAGTTGACACACAAAACCATCCAGTACAGCAATATAAGTGAATACACACCATATTTGTCTTTCTGGGCCTGGGATATCTCACTCAGGATGATATTTTCTAGATCCATCTGTAAACAGAGACTGAACATTTGTTTCTTGGTCACCCAGACCCAAATAAGCACACAGAAACTATATTAATTATAATACTATTT
The DNA here is from genome assembly GCF_950005125.1 of Chionomys nivalis. Lineage (NCBI taxonomy): Eukaryota > Metazoa > Chordata > Mammalia > Rodentia > Cricetidae > Chionomys > Chionomys nivalis. The sequence goes on along the minus strand of NC_080089.1, from coordinate 49,742,007 downwards.
GGCCAACAGCTCAGGCCTATTTCTAGTTAGCTATTATATCTTAAATTAAATTTCTATTATTTTATATTTTACCACGAGGCTTGTGGTTTGTTACCTCTTGTTCTTGGGCAGCCACATGGCATCTGCCTCCTTCAGCAGCTACATGGTATCTCTTTGACTCTATCTACTCTCTAGCTCTTCCAGCCTGACAATATTCTGTGGTCATAAGTCAAAGCAGCTTCTTTATTAACCACTGGTAATAAAATATAGTCACAGCATACAGAGGGGAATCCTACATCATTCATCTGTTTACCTATGGATTTCATTATTTCACTCTTTTAATGGCTGAGTAATACTACATTGTATAAATGTATCATATTGGGGGCTGGAGAGATGGCTCAGTGGTAAGAGCACTGACTGCTCTTCCAGAGGTCCTGAGTTCAATTCCCAGCAACCACATGGTGATTCACAACCACCTATAATGAGATCTGGTGTCCTCTTCTAGCCTACAGGCAGGATACTGTATAAATAAATAAATAATGTATCGTATTTTAAAATCCATTCGTCTTTTGAGGAGCACTGTAGTTGATTCCAATTTTTGGCTATTATGAATAGAGAAGCAATGGATCTGGTTGAGCAAGTGTCTCTGTGGTAGGATGAAGCATCCTTTAGGTAAATGCTGGTATAGCTGGATCTTAAGGTAGATCTATTCCCATCTTCCTGAGGAACTGCCATATTGATTTCCATAGTGTCTGTTCAAGTTTGCATTCCCCACCAGCAATGGATGAGTGTTCCCCGTACTCCACATCCTTACCAGCATGAGCTGTTAATTGTTTTATTGATCTTAGCCATTCTGATGGGTGTAAGATGAAATCTCAAGGTGGTTTTGATTTGTATTTTCCTGATGGTCAAGATGTTGAACATTTCTTTACAGTGTTTCTCAGCTGTTGTTTTTATCTAAGTTATTCTATTACTAATAAAGACTCAGGAATCAGATATTGGGATGAAAACCTGAAAGATCAAAGAAGTGGAGGGGGAGTGACCAACTGACCTTCCCTTTTTTCACCAGAGACCCAGCAAGCATCTCTGTCTCCACAAGTCCCAGATAGACAAGACCATGAAACCTCTAAATCCCTCCCTACTCCTTCCTGTGCGTCCTCTCTATCCATATTCTTGGCTTCTCTATGGTTAATCCTAGTTGCTGGTTATGTCCCCTGGTTCAAGGCGTCACAGTGCAATCAAATATTCTGCAACACTGAGCCATTTGAGTTTCCTCATGAGAATTCTCTGCTTAGATTTGTGTCCCCTCTTCCCCCCACCCCAAGACAGGGTTTCTCTGTTTTACAGTCTTAGGTGTCTTGTAACTCACTCTGTAGACCAGGCTGGCCTCGAATTCACAGAGATTAGCCTATCTCTGCTTCCTGAATGTTGGGATTAAAGGCATGCAACACTACCACCTGGTCATAGATTTGTGTCCCATTAAAAATTGAGTTGTTTAAGCCGGGTGATGGTGGCGCACGCCTTTTGGACAGGCTCCAAAGCCACAGAGAAACCCTGTCTCAAAAAAACAAAAAACAAAAAAACAAACAAAAAAAAATTGGGTTGTTTTCTTGATATCTAGTTTTTTGTGTTCTTTATATATTTTGGAAATTAGGGTTCTATCAGATATGTAGTTGGTGAAAATCTTCTTCCATTCTGTAGCCTGCTGTTTTGTCCAAGAGATGGTGTCCTTGGCCACACAGAAGTTTTTCAGTTTCATGAGGTCCTATTTATTACTTATCAGTCTTAGTGCTGTGCTACTGGTGTTTTGTTCAGGAAGTGTCTTTTGTGCCAACGTGTTCATGGCTACTCCCCACTTTCTCTTCTCTCAGATTCAGTGTATTTTGTTTTATGTCGAGGTGCTCGATCCATTTGGAGTTGAGTTTTGTGAAGGGTGAGAAGTGTGGCTCTGTTTGGATTTATCTACATGCAGGTCTTCAGTTTGACTTGCACCATTTGTTGAAAATGCTGTTTCTTTTTTCTAGTGTGTATTTCTGGCTTCTTTATCAAAAATCAGGTATTCACAGGCACGTGGATTTATGTCTGGGTCTTTAATTTGATTCCATTGATTAATGTGTCTGTTTCTGTGCTAATCAGAAATTTTGTTATTTTCACACTCCCAGTTTCTGGGTAGATGTTTTTGTGCAGTGCTTCACTTTTATGACTTTTTCCTGAGCAAACAAGGGTCATATTGTCTCTAGGAATATGAGGACTCATGATGTTGTTACCACCAGCCATATGGAGAATGCTGCTGACATGGACTGAAATATCTGGAAACTGCAAAATTCAAAACATTCATGCTGAGTAAACCATAAAACAAAACCCATAAATATAGATCACTCTAGTTTAAAATACTGTGCACACACACCCACACACAGACCCACATACAAACAAAAAGTCTGCTTTTTCTAGGAGCAGGGAGTCCAATTTCTTTGGGGATTGTCTTAAAACTTTTGAGAGTTCAGGTCATTATTTAAGGCCTTTAACTACGGACTTCTTTTAATCTCCTATGCCAGACTTCTGAACAGGTCTGTACTTATTCTCTTTCATTTCTTTTTTAAAAATGTTTAACATTTATTTGTTGATTGTATGTGTTTGTGCGCCCATGTGCCACAGTTCACATATAGAGGCTTGAGGTCAGCTTGCAGGCGTCACTTCTCTTCTACTCTGTGGGTTCCAGAACCAAACTCAGCTTTGCGGCAAGCTCCCTCGCCTGCTGAGCCATCTCTCTGGCTGTCTTTCCTTTACCACCCAGTCTAGCTCATTCTTGCTTTGCTCAATTATTCCATTTATCCTCACTGTTGGGTTGCAGCGACGCTCTCATTGTGGAGTCAAGTGGCTGCATCTCAAGCCTTGCCCTCCATTGTCTTTTCAAAAGCATTTAATATTCTTTTTTTTTTTTTTTTTTTTTGGTTTTTCAAGACAGGGTTTCTCTGTGGCTTTGGAGCCTGTCCTGGAACTAGCTCTGTAGACCAGGCTGGTCTCGAACTCACAGAGATCCGCCTGCCTCTGCCTCCCGAGTGCTGGGATTAAAGGCGTGCGCCACCATCGCCCGGCTAGCATTTAATATTCTTGAGCAGTCTGATGGAAACAGTCTCCACCATCAGTTCCAGCGCTGAGCAGTGATGTCCTGTTGCCGGCGCCTTGAGCACCCTTATAGTACCACCAAAGAAATACTGCAGGCGCGGAGGAGCCAGGCAGGCTTGCTGCTGCTTCTCATCGCAGTCTGCTGGACTAGAGTCATCAGCTTTCCTTCTATTCTCTGAATGCAAATTCTGAATCCCCCCCCCCCCCACTTTGACTCCTTCTCTTCCTAGCCCTTGGCCACGGATGCTCTGTGATGCCATTTGAGGCCTCGTCCCAGACTAGACTGTCTCACAGTCTCTTTAGGGATACTTTTCCATTCCATGTGGCTTCAAGCATTCTTGTATGTGGATTACTATTGCAGTTTTAGTCTAATCCCTGTGCTTTTCTGAGCGGCAGGGGTATGGATTTGAATGGCAATGCGATGTTCCTCTTCATAAGTTCAAAGGCTTTTGAAATTCATTCCTCAAACTGAATGCAAACCAACAAACAGAGGAAAAACAGAGAGTCTATAAAATCAGACATATCTGCAGTGCAGTCTTGGGACTGCCAATCCACAGTCCAGTGTGTGGCTATAGACAAGAATGCTAATCAGTGGCACTTGGTCTGAGGTTCTTTGTTACTGGATGGAGACAGTCTTGAAAAATTTGAGCATTACATGAGACTTCACCTGAAAATCACCGGCAAACTATTGGGGCCACGATACCTGAGGCAGTGGTAGCAGGTCCAGACTCCTTCCATCCACTCTGACTGTGTCCTTTTCCTTTTCCAAATTTTCTCAGCCAAATTCCTTTCCTGTCCTTGACTCATGAGGAGAAACAACAAGCATGTCAGTGTTTTTTAAGATTTATTTTATTTATTTGTGTACGTGCATGTGTGTGTGCATACTACATATATGTGGGTGCCTGCAGAGGCCAGAAGAGGGCTTTGGATCCTTTGAAGCTTGGATTACAGAGTGTTGTGAGCCACCTGGGTTCTGGGAACAGAACTTGTATATGCTTTTAAGTGCTGAGCTATCTCTCCAGCCCCTTATTTCAGATTTTAAAAGTAACATAGCAAAGTTAGTGGAATAAAATTGAGAGTTCATATGTGGGTTATAAACCCATATATGTATAGTCATTTGACCTAGGACAAGCGGATATCGTACAACATGGGATCTCGACCTATTACCATATATGCATGTAAAAGATAGATCTATAGAACTTCTAAGGAAAGAAAAATATACATTTCACATGGCAATGAATTTCTAGATATGACAATCAAAATCATATGAGGCTAAAAAATGTAAAGTAACAAGTGCTAACGAAAGACTGGGGAAAATGGAACTCGTCTGTGTTGCTTTGTGGTTGCAGCCACTGAGGAAACAGTTTCCCAAAAAGCTAAGCACAGAATTATCCCAGGAAGCATAGGTATAGACCCCAAAGGATTGAAAACAAATGTTCAAATCCGAAAAGTCAACACAAATGTCTGTCAACTGTGAAATGATCATATTCGGCTATAGAAAGGAATAAAGCACTGATCCATGTTAGAACATGAATGAGCTCTAAAAACACATTATGCTAACTATAAGATGCCAGACCCGAAAGGACAGTTCACTTGCTAACGTGCCTGCCCCACAACTGTGAGACCCTGAGTGCAAATCCCCAGCACTCACGTAAGAAGCTGGGTATGGTAACACACTCCTATAATCTTGTGCTGAGGAGGTAGAGACAGGTGGTCACTGGCGCTTTCTGGCCAACTAGTCTCCCCCAGTCTGTGAGCTCCAGGTTCAGGGGGAGACCCTGTCTCAAAAAGTAAGGCAGAAAGTGATTGAGGAAGACATCTGTCATGACCTCTAGCTTGCACATGCACAGGAGCGTGCGCATGCACACACACACACACACAAACACAAAGTGAAAAATATTTTTAAAAAACCCAAAAGGACATATATTACATTTATACATTTATATGAAATGTCCTGAACAAGCAAATTATTAGAGAGAAAGAGGGTTGGGTTAGACGCATGCCAAAATCAAGAAGGAAGGGGAGATGGTAAATGACTGCTTTTTACAAAAGAAGAAATGTTTTGTTACATTCGTTTATTTATACTGTGCGCGTGTATATGTGGGCACACAGGTACCCCAGTGCTACCTGTCCAGTTCAGGTTTCTATCAGGGATGGTGACCATATCTGGGGTTAGATGGTGGTGAATGTTTGTAGCCTCGTGGATGTACTGCCACTGAATGGCACCTTTCAAAATGGTGAGTGTCACATCATATGAATTCTGTCTTAATTCTGAAAATGTGAACTTCTTAAAATAGTATAATTGCCTTGAAAAGCCAAAAAAAGGTATAATTCTGAGTTCTGCCTGGAGTATAGAAAGCTACCTAGAGCCTTCTGCATTAATAGCAAGAGAAAGTTGGCTAACCTAAAAAATCACAAATTTTGAACCCATCTGAGAGATGAGGTCATAGGTTAATTAGCCAGCCTAGAAGCCTCAAACACAGGTTGCTCCAGAAAGCAAAAGGATGCTAGCACCAGCTTGTGTGTGGTGAAGCCAGAAAGGGTGATAGAGCACTGGGCCACAGATAAAAGGAATGTTGCTGAGATTTCCCCACATTGTTAAAGGCTAAGCAGAGAACCCCAGGTGCCGATGACATAAGAGTTTATAACACGCAGACACTTTTCCATGGACTTCTATTCTGTGCATGAAAACGTTTGTTTGTGGGGACAGAGTCAAAAGAAAACCTCCCCTGTTGGTGCAGGCCCAGAGGACAGAAGCGCTTCCACCGCAAAACCACAAGGCCCTATATGGACCGTTGTCCATTGTGAAGAAAAGATACCTGGAGAGAGCGACCCTTCCCCCCGCCCCGCCTCAGCACCAGGCAGAGGTGAAGGTCTATTCCAGCCACGGGGAGGGGAAAGTACACAGGCCTCCATCATGAAGCAGAGTAGGACACTTGTAGGCACAGATCTTTAGAAGGTGCATGTTCTTGGGATGGAAGCAGGCTGAGGGACAGGGTCACAGGAGTCTCCCTCACCTACGCTATCAGGTATAAGCCTCCAGGAAGCCAACTCTTCCCCTGAATGGAAATCTGAAGGAACATGAAAATGGGTGTGTTCTGAGATACTTTAGTAACAAAGTCCCAGCCTCAGCCAGGATGCTATCTAGGTTCCTTTAGCTGTCACCACTCCTGTGCTCACAGAGGACACAGTGTCCCATTTCCAGGGATGTTTTTACTCTCCCTGACTCTCTCTCTCTTTCTCTCATCTCTGTCTCTTTCTCCTTCTCTCTCTCTTTCTCTCGTCTCTTTTTCTCCTTCTCTCTCCCTCCCTTTCCCCTCTCTCTCTATATATAGATAGGTATGTATAGAGTCACACTGTGGCCAAACTCATGATCTTATTCCTTTGACCTTCTGAGTACTGGGATTATCTACTACCTTAACACAGGGTATCTAATGTTCATTTAAAAATTGTGAGGACCAACTAGGATTTGTGGCATAGCCCTTTAATCCCAGCACTCATAGGCAGAGAAAGGCAGATCTGAGTTCAAGACCAGCCTGGTCTACCAAGCAAGTTCTAAGACAGCCAGGGCTACACAAAGAAACCCTGTGTAGAAAAAGCAAACAAACAAAAACAAAACAATGAAGCCTACATGGTAGAAGGAGAGAACTGGCTTCTTCAAGTTCTCTTCTCACCTCAGCGTATTTGTGTATCATGCTCCCATCCCCCACACACACAAAAGTACAAAATTTTTTCTTTAATTAAGAGACATTCCTAGGCTGGAGAAATGGCTCAGTGGTTAAGAACACTGGCTGTTCTTCCAGAGGACCTGAGTTTAATTCCCATCACCCACATGGCAGCTCACAGCTCTCGTAACTCCAGTCCCAGGGGATCTGATACCATCACACAGACATGCATGCAGGCAAAACCCCAATACACATAGAATAGAGATAAACAGTAAAACAAAATAAGGGGAGAGAGAGAGAGAGAAAGATTCCCAAAAGTAAGCAAGAAAAAAAAGTCACTGCTAAGAACCATATCAGTCTACAGAGCCAAACCCAAGTGTAACAAGGATTTTGGACCCATGAGACCAGGAATTAATGTGTTCAGTGTTGTGATGAAAATGTGCCAATGAGGGATTTTAGTAATGTGACTATAGCAGATCTTTCTCCGGACTGCCAGCTCCCAAATAGTGACACAGGGGCTTTTTATTCATTGTGAAAACTTGGCCCCAGTTAAGCTTGTTCTCAACTAGCTCTTAAAACTTAAATTAATCCAAGCCAGGCAGTGGTGGTGCATACCTTTAATGCCAACACTTGGGAGGCAGATCTCTGTGAGTTTGAGGTCAGTCTGGCCTACCGAGCAAGTTCCAGGACAGGCTCCAGAACTACACAGAGAAATCCTGTCTTGAAAACCCAACAATAACTTAACCCATTTATATTAATCTACAGTCTCCCAAAGCCCGACTTCCTCTGCATCTGACTGGCAAATCTCCTGTTGTACCTCAGATCCTTTCCCAGAGTTCCTAGCTCTCCCTGGAAGTCCCTCCTATCATCTTTTGCCTAGATATTGGCCATTTAGCTCTTTATTAAACCAATCAGAAAGTGCTTTAGGCAGGTGAGGAAGGACAGAGATACATCGTCAAACAGTGTACAAAAAGTTTATCTCAGCATCTCACCACTTTTAGTCCAATAAAAGGCTCTTTTTCTATCATCATTAAACTATATACAGTAAGAACAATTATCTGGTAAGAATTACATTCACAATGTTCAATCCATTTGTATTTGGCAACTTTGGAGAAAGTACTCTATTATCTGCCCTATCTTGGTGAGTTTTGTACCTAAATCACTTTCTATGTTGTATTAGCAACAAAAATATCTTCTTAGACCTTCAAACATTTTCTTAGATAAATATCTTAAGCTTTTATGTCTCCCAACCTTTATAAACTTTACATCTCTTTTGTGAGTTTCTTTTCTGAATTTGTTAACAAGGAAAACTGTAAGACTGTAACTATCCAGTCTTCAACACCATCAGAGACCTGAGAAAGAGGAAAACAGTACCTGAGTAAACAGGGAGTGCAGAGCAAACAACTTCTAAAACTATAGAAATGGCAGAGACATTCTGGCTGCCTGGACAGTCATCCGAGGTTCCTCTGTAACATTGAGGATCCATCTTCAGATTACAGGCCCAGAATATCTGACTGACTTTTCTGTGAAGCAGGAATTTTGAAGGATGGCCTACCTTGTCTTGGCAAAATTTGGCAGCTGACTTCCTTTGTGTCCTGCTTGTCCAATGTGGACAACATACTGTCAGCAGTCAAGGCAAGGGCAGTTTCTTCACCAGTGGCCACATTTAAGACAAACTCCATATGGTGTTTGGTGTCCATCATCTTCTTTGAAGTGGATTGGTGCTGTGAGGTGGAGATGTATCTTGCTCTCATGAAAGCCTGATGTTATTAAAACATCTTAAATGCCATATTCTGTAGAACTCTGAAGTGTTTATATCTGTCTAAAATATATCTCCATCTAACCTTGAAAATATATACATGAAGCTAAATAAAGCTTATTTCTGTTTATATCTAAAACCTTACTACAAGTTTGGTTATCTTAATTATCCTAAACAATTTGTAATAATAGTTTTCAAAGATTTGAATCTTATATTACATTTTAAAAAAATGAATGTTGCATAGGTATAATACTTTAAGTAAGAGTAAAAACATATATGCAATATATTGTAACAAAAATAACTTTAACTCTGTATCAATATACAAAAATCCATACCAATCTAAAGTATTTGAGACTAGTAGTTTCTTTTTAATTTAAAAGTAGATTCAATAATTATTCCTGAATGCAGCGCCTTAGACTGCTCGGCCATCCGGACGTCATCCTATCATTCCTATTCTTACTTTTCATTCCCCACTCTCTTTCCCCCAACAGTATATAAGAAAGAAAGATAAGCCGGGCGGTGGTGGCGCACGCCTTTAATCCCAGCACTTGGGAGGCAGAGGCAGGCGGATCTCTGTGAGTTTGAGACCAGTCTGGTCTATAAGAGCTAGCTCCAGGACAGGCTCCAAAACCACAGAGAAACCCTGTCTCGAAAATCAAAAAAAAAAAAAAAAGAAAAAGAAAGAAAGATAGAATAGAATAAAGAGAAAGAAAGAGAGACAGAGACAGAGACAGAAAGACAAGAAACAAAGAAAGGAAGATAGAAAGAAGAAAAGAAAGAAAGAAATCCTTTAACCTTCTTTGCTTAGTTTCCTCCCTGACCATGACCAGTAACAACTTGCAACCAATACCCTAAACAATGACAAACATCCATAACTCACCAATAACCAAAAACCACCCATTCACCTCTCAGGAATGTGGGCATTATGTTCTTAAAATTGCTTCCTGTTGTTTAGGAGCAGTGACATATTTAGGGGACCCTGAGAAAATTAGGATAATGGTCAAGTCTTGGGAGAGCTAGCTGTGTTATTTGTCTTCTATTCTCTGTGTGATGGGAAAGTACAGGGCTTAACTGAAGTCCTGGCTTAAGTAGTCTGTAAGGCTGGGCCATCTTAGGTAACTGCTTTGAAGTTGTCCTGGATGCAGATTTTTGAGGAAATGGCAATAGAGGCATTCTGAGAGGCTGGATCACCTGGGCTATCTGTCTTGTCTTCATTGGTGTCTGGTTCTTTTGTTCTGAAAACATACAAACTTTTAAAGGTACCATATATATCTTCATCAGTACAAATATGGAATGTATAGTGTGCACACATCAACTAAAGATGGTTTTCTGTTCTATGTTTGATCAGGTAAAAGGTATCTTCCAACTTTATAAGTTCGTTTGAACTGCACAACCAAACTGTCATGAGGACTCTGTAGCCAACAAAATTTATCATCTTATCCAACTCAGAGCTGTTCTCATGCAGAGGGATCAGAATATATGTCAGCTGTCTTGTTGTCTTTCTTGGTTTCTTCCTTCATGTCTGTAGCCAAGATTTTCAGGAGGTCTCCCCTGGTCAAATCTTTATTAATTTTGAGGAAATCCATAGCTTTTCATTTCCTGTAGAAACAAAGGCATAACTTCTCCCCCAACACAACATATTTTCTGACTTTCATTCTGAAAGTAAGACATCCTTAAAATATATAGGCTGGTTTAATTCAGCAGTTTTTTTTTTCCGATAATCTGATATCTTTTAGTAGCTGTTGTTTTAGCTTATTATCAATTAAAATTTAAAGTTAATAAAGAACTGCATAGGGTCCAATTTTTCTATGTTATGGTATTTCCCATCCTTACATGATTTGTTCTTTTATATTATTTTATTTTCCCTTTAAAGACTTTATTTTATTATTTTAAGCTATGTTTTTCTTTTAAAAAAATATTTATTTATTTATTTATTTATTTATTTATTTATTATGTATACAATATTCTGTCTGTGTGTCTACCTGCAGGCCAGAAGAGGGCACCAGACCCCATTACAGAAGGTTGTGAGCCACCATGTGGTTGCTGGGAATCGAACTCAGGACCCCTGGAAGAGCAGGCAATGCTCTTAACCTCTGAGCCATCTCTCCAGCCCCTAAGCTATATTTTTCTATGACTGCCTATATCTACTTTTTTTCTTTCTTTAGCTAAATACATTTTTAAGCATACTGTACCTATTCAGAGGTTTTATGTCTGGACCTGGCTTTCTGCATACCTGCAGCCTTCTCTGCTGGTGTCTGGCTCCATCCAGCAGACTACCCCACTGGTTCTGGGTTGCAGCCACTGCTTGCCCTTCTGTGAGGGCCGAGCTTCATACCTGTGGACACTGTCCAGGAGCCATGCCCGCCTGTCCTGGAATGTTGCTGGGCCTGCAGGCTTTCTCCCTAGTCTCCCACTGAGTAGCATCCCACCAAGAGCAGTGCTGGGCTGCTCAGCAGGGCCTCCCAAAGGAGCTGCTCCTCTGTAGGCCAGCATCAGCATCGGGCCTGGAAGCGCATTTGGCTCCATGTCTGAACTTTTCTCAGCTTTCTCTGGCCCCATGCTTGGATATTTGTGTCTCCATATTGGATGTCAAGTGTAGCAGTTCTCCCTTTGGACCGCCAACTCTTGAATAATGACACGAAGATTTCTTATTAAGTATGAAAGCTTGGCCTTATCTTAGCTTGTTCCCAACTAGCTCTTAAAACAAATTAACCCATTTATAATAATCTGCATTCTGCCACATGGCTCTCGTTACCTCTCCTCAGTACCACACACCCACTTCCTCCGCATCTGGCTGAAGAATCTCCTGTGCCTCAGATTCTCTCCCTGGAAGTCCTGCTTCTCCTCTCCTGCCTAGCTATTATTATCTTTTTTGTTTGTTTTTTTGTTGTTGTTTTTTGGTTTTTCAAGACAGGGTTTCTCTGTGGCTTTGGAGCCTGTCCTGGAACTAGCTCTGTAGACCAGGCTGGTCTCAAACTCACAGAGATCCGCCTGCCTCTGCCTCCCGAGTGCTGGGATTAAAGGTGTGCGCCACCATCGCCCGGCTTATTATTATCTTTATTAAACCAATCAGAAGGTGCCTTGGTAGGTGAGAAAGGACAGAGACACATCTTCACACAGTATACAAAAAGATCCTACCATGAGACAGAAATTATAAAGAAAAAATAGGTTAAAAATAAAAATACAGATTAATATGAAAACAGTCGCCAACACAGGCATCAGTAGGCTCAACACAGCTACACAAGGAGTCCACAAACTTAAAAGTATGGCAATGTAAATTAGCAAAATTTCAACAAAAAGAGAAGGAATATGGGACAGAAAGGAAACATGACTTGCGTAGAGGAGATGAGACATCAGACTACGATATGTGATGGCGTCACTGAAGGAGAATAGGAATAGGGCAGAAACAGACTTGATGTGCTGGACCTGCTGCCACACACACCCGTAGTGCCACTCGGGAAGCCGAGGCCAGAGGGTGATGAGTTTGAGGCTGACCTGGGCAGTCTGTGACCAGCATAACAGTAATGGAAAGATACCTAGTTTGGTGGGAAAATATAACTTTGGAGTAAAACAAAAACAAACAAACAAAAACTGGACTAAGGATATGGCTCACTTGGTAGAATGCTTGTGTAACATGCATGAGGCTATGGGTTTGGTCCCTAGTATTGCATAAACTGTACGTGGTGGTGCACGTCTGTAATCCCAGGACTGGAGAGGCAGAGGCAGGAGAGTCAGAAGTTCAAGGTCATCTTTGACATACAGCAAATTGGAGGCCAACCCACATTGCATGAGATCCTGCCTACAAGAGAAAAACAGACACATAACATTTGGCCAGGTCTTTTGTTCTTTAATGTGTGCAGGTGTTTTGCCTACATATATGTCTGTATACCATATGTGTGCTTTTGCTCATGGAAGTCAGAATAGGGCATTGGATCCCTGGAACTGGAGTTACAGGAAGTTGTTAGCTGCCATGTGGGTTGTAGGAACTAAACCCATGTCCTCTGTAAGAGCTGAAACTGCTCTTAACCGCTGAGCCACCTCTCCATCCCCTGATCAAATCCTTTTACTGCCAGCAACTCCCACCAGGGAGAGCTGGAATATAGGGGAGATGCAGCAGCAACCGGAAGAACAGAGGACAGTCCTTACATCTGTAGACTTTCCAGGGGAAACATCTGCGCAGAGCTCAGAGGAGTCAATGAGCTTAGCAGGTTAGAAGGCTCTAAATGAATCTTTATAGCAAAATTTAGGAATTGAATCCTTTTGCCACCCTCTGCTTTGGTACTAGGACATGCTAGGGATCTAGAAGCTTAAGGAAGGTACTAGAAGGATTGTAAGACATGGCTGGTGCACTCTACAGGGGCAGCTTTCTCTGAGCCGTCTCCAAATACTTAAGAAAGCAGTTTAACATGCTTAAAATGGGGAGGATGACATTAAGTTTTTGTCTGTCTGTTTTAAGACAGGGTCTCACTATGTAGCCCTGGCTGGCCTAGAACTTGCTGTATAGATTAGGCCTCAAACTTAGAGAAAGCACCTGCCTCTGCCTGCCCAGTGCTTGGATTAAATGTATGTGCTACCGAGCCCAGCAATATTTAGCCTTTAGGTTTGGACTTATAATTCATTTAGAGTTTTTTTTTTCTATACACTATGAGGCATGGATGAAGACTCACTTTTATTCTGTTTTAATGGGTCTTTAATCTTCTAGTGTCATTTTTGTTGTTGTTTGAGACAAGAACTCACTCTGTAGCCCTGGCTGTCTTGAACTCACAGAGGCCTGCCTGTCGGCCTCCCAAGTGCTGGGATTAAAGATATACCACCACGCCCAGCTCTATATTTATGACTGCATGTTTGCTTACCATATGGGTGCAGTGCCTCTAGAGACCAGAAGAGGGCATCAGAATCCCTGAAACAAAAATAAGAACAGGAATGAGTGGCCCTGTGAATTTGGGAACCCAACCTGGGTCCTTTGAAAGAGCAGCAGGTGTCCTTAACCCCCAAGCCACTTCTACAGTCTTATTTTTAACATGTATTTCCTGGTGCTTTATTGGATTTTAAGGTTTTTGTAAATTCAAAATCTACATATATCTTCATATAAATAGAGAAACTTAATAACAAAGTCTGTTTGGCAAAGTAATAATAAAAATAGCAAAGCCCAAAATTCCTTTTTTATGAAGGTGTTTGGGGTTTGGTATGCATATTTTTTCCTCCCCCCCCATTCCTTGCTCTCTGACAGCCGTTGACTCTCAGTCGTGTTTTAGGTGCAGGCTGACAATGAACAAGCGGCAGAAGCGGAGTGAAATGGTCCATGTGTTTGATTTGTTTGTTCTGGTTGTTTTCACCATGTTGATTAGTGCTGTTTGGTCCCTGGATGGATATTACCAGGATCATCTATATCATGTAGTAAAATTTTAGTTTTTTCCCCCCAAAGACATATTTTTAGGGGTTGGCAACTTTCACCCTCCGTGGGTGAAAGCACTTACTGCCAAGTCTGACCACCTGACCGTAATCCTTGGTCCCCTGCTGTGGAAGAAGAGAACTGACTTCTAAAAGTTGCCCTACACTAAAATAAATGTAATACAATTTAAAAAAAATCACACAGGAGGCTAGGTGTGGTGGCTTACATTTCTAATCTCAGCACTCAGAAGGCAGAGGCAGGCAGGTGGATCTCTGTGAGTTCAAGACCAGTTTGGTCTATGACTTGTATTCTAGGCCAGACAGTCCGTCTTAAAAAAACAGCACAGTACAGGACCAGTTCTTGCAGAAGGTCTTGTACTTTATGCGCTGAAGTACTTTGTCTCTGGGTTTCCTTCCATTGTTCTTTCTCTTCCCCACAAATCGCATGAATATTCTTATTCCAAAACCTGAATGTAGGCAGTTTGCAGTCCTGCTGGGTGTCTACTCTGCATCTCCTGGAATCTGGCCAGACTCTAGTCTGACCTCTTGATCTTTAGCAACAGTGCTGCCAGAGCGGGTATTCCTCTGCCAGATGCCCCTGGAATGGATGGAAATGAGGTCCCCATGACGATGTCCATGCCCAAGGCACCTCTTGTCCTCGTGGTGATCATAAGCCAGGCTCTGCGAACATGGTGCTGGGCAAGGCTGATGGAGAAGCTGTGGCCTCCGGCAGCTTCAGCCTCCTGAGGCATTTTAAGTAGATGAAAGGAGGAATCGTTTGGATCAAATTGAATGTTCTAACCAGAGTCTCTGATTGCAGCGTTGCCTCACTCCCAGAGTTCTCCAGCCGTCAGCAGCACTTGCACTAAAGTGCTCTATTTCACTGACCGGTCACTCACGCCCTTCATGGTCAATATACCAAAGAGGTGAGATGCTTAAGTCATTACTTCACTGTAAAGACAAGAAAGGAAGGAGGGAGGGAGGGAGGGAGGGAGGGAGGAAGGAAGAAAGGAAGGAAGGAAGGAGGGAGAAAGAAAAAGAGAGAGAAAAAGACAAAGAGAGAGAAAGAAAAAGAAAGAAAGGAATCCATTACTGCCAAATGAGCAGCTTTTGCAGAAAGAAAAGCCCAGGCCATTAGAGATTCTAGTTCTAATTTGTCAGGTTTTGGGGTGTTTTTTTGTTTTTTGAGACAAAGTATTACTATGTAGCCTTGGCTGGCCTAGAACTCCCTGTGTAGACCAGGCTGGCACTCAGATGATAGAGATCCTCCTGCCTCTGCCTCCCAAGTACTGGGATTAAAGGTGTGCGCACCGCACCTGGAAACCAGTGGCATTATTAAGGACAAGCAGGCTCTACTGCTAGGCACAGGAATTAATAGTCATATGTTGTTTTGTTTAATTTGTTGAGACAGTGTCTCACTTTTTAGCTCTGGCTGACCTGAACAAGACCAGCTAGTCTTGTCTTGAACTCACAGAGATCCACCTGCCTCTGCCTCCCAAGGGCCACCACACCTGGCCCCACAGGAACAGAAATTGTGCTTCTTGTCCCGAAGCATTGTAAAAACTGGTTCTTTTAAGTATTCAAAACAACTCCTTCTGGTAGCCATGACGTCTGCCATGGCCTCTTGGGCATTTACTTGTCAGTGTTTATTACTGTGTACTAATGAAGATGACAACTCCTGCCTGTAAGAATTTATGTGGGAAATGTTCCAGAACCTCAGTACAGTATACTTTCTCCCAGTGAAATAAATACACTGTAAGGGGCTTGCGGATGTACCTCAGTGGTAGTGTGCTTGTCTTGCGATATGTAAGGCAGTAAACCCAAGAACCAACGGCTGAGAGAGGGTGAGGTTCTCCTCACAGAGTCTGCTCAGATGGACTGGACTGGGCAGAAGCAAGCTTTCTCAACCCAGAGGAACTGCTGATTCTTAAGCTGGGTGGCACATACTTGTAATCTTAGAACCTGGGAGGCCTAAAGCAGGGCTGTTAATTTGAAGTCACCTTAGGTGGCATAGCAAATTCAAGGCAAGTTTGGGCACAGAGTGAGACCCCGTCAAAACAAAAACAAACAAACAAACCCTACCTGCTGAATTTAACTTTATCATCCTAAGAAAACTGGACTATTATCTCATGGGAGAAACCCAGAAAACTTAAGTGTATTACATATGGTTATTCTACAAATTTTATTTTAAATACCTTATTTTCGGATTAAAAAGAGCAAAAGCAATGAATTGAAGCTTTCTGATCACCTGAGGTATAATGCCACAGTCATTCTTAGAGGTTGCCCAACCTCTGCTATTTTAGTGACACTGGTTATCAGGAGTCGTGGCCTAGTATTAAAGCCACGCTATCTCTGCCTGTTGACTTTGGCAGGGCCTGGATTAAAAGCTAACACATTGCCTTTCCAGTCTATTGATTCGCAGGCTATTTTGATACACTCTTCTTTTGTTACAGGTTGGGGGAGGTGACACTGAAGGATTTTAAAGCAGCTATTGATCGAGAAGGGACTCACCGGTACCACTTCAAAGCACTGGATCCCGAGTTTGGCACCGTCAAAGAAGAGGTGAAGAATCCACGGGCAGTTGGGGGAGCATTACTGGTCACTCCTGAACTAGCTCTTTTCTCTATTGCTATGAAGAGACACCATGACCAGGGCAATTCTTAGAAAAGAAAGCATTTAGCTGGGCCTTGCTTTTAGTTCAGAGGTTTAGTCCATTGTCATGGCAGGAAGCATGGTGGCATACAGGCATGCTTGGTGCTGGAGAAGTAGCTGAGAGTTCTATATCCAGATCTGCAGGCAGGAGAGAGAGAGAGAGAGAGAGAGAGAGAGAGACTGGGCTTGGCTTGGACTTTTGAAAGCTCAGGCCCACCCCCAGTGACACACTTCCTCCAACAAGGCCACACCTCCGAATCCCTCCCAAGTAGTGCCACTCCTGAATGACTAAGCATTCAAACACATGAGCCTATGGGGGCCATTCCTATTCAGACCACCACAGTTCCCCTCAAGGATCTCAGAAATTATAGGATGTTCAGTTGATGGATCAACTGCTTTAAGTTCCATAGAATGGACCCTGATGTTGACAGCTTTGTTAGTTACAGGACTGAATATTTTATTTTTTGTGTATGAGTGTTTTGTTTTCATGTATGCCTGTGGACCACATGTATGTATGGTGCCCAGGGAGGCTAGAAGAGTGTTGGATTCCCTGGAACTGGACTGCCATGTAGGTGCTGGCTAGCAAACCTGGGTCTTCTGGAAGAGTAGCCAGTGCTCTTAATCACTGATCCATCTCTCTAGCTCCAAGGACTGGTATTTTTGTTTGCTTTGTTTTTAGAGACAGGTTTCTCTGTGTAACAGTCCTGGCTGTCCCGGGATTCACTCTGTAGATCAGGCTGGCCTTGAACCCACTGAGATCTTCCTGTCTGCCTCGCAACTGCTGGGATTAAAGGTGTCCACCACCACTGCTCAGCCCCAATCATTTTTTTAACTAAAAATTTGGATAGAATATTTATTAGAAAAAAGAAATAGTGTTGTTAGTTTAAGTAAAACCCCAAGACAGGGGCAGGTACTTAACATTTACTGTCCCCTCCATGCAAAATGCAGGTCCACAAGCAACGTCTTCTGTCTGTATCCAGTTGTCATAAAACTTTAAAGATTTTTACATTTATTTACTTACTACATGTGCAAGAATGGATGGTTATGAGTGCTTTTGTAGAGGTCAGAAGACACTTCCAGGAATTGAGTCTCTCCTATCATGTGAATCCAGGGGATTAGACTCAGGTTGTCAGATTTGAAGACAAGTGTCCTTATCTGCTCGGTCACCTCACCAGCCCTTAGAAAACTTCCTGCTAAGTTTCAGACCCAGACAAACAGCTGAGGTGCCTATTTAACATGGGAAGGCTGGACCCTTCTGCCAGGTTCTCCCAACATCCCTCAGTCCTACCTATTTCAGGGTATGACTGTCACGTCCCACTCTCTACCCTAAACTCTCCAGCCCAGGACTTGGGCTGCCCTTCCCGTATAGGCTCTTCCCTATAGAATCCCACACTGGTGTGCCAGGCAGCTTCCTGTCACCCTTCTGGGCTCCCATCATGTGGAAAGGTACGTCTCTCCTCTGACATGTCTCTCAGTCTGCTTGGGGACACCTTGGATTGAAATTCTTGTTAACAGACACTTATCCCTCTGCTCCCTCATGGCTCCTCAGCTCCTTCCTGGAACTTCCTCACCGCCCCTAGGAGCTGCCTGTGTGCCCTGGGATGGTGACCCTTTCCTTGCCCCTTCGTCCTTTTCTCCTTGGACTCAATTCTCTTCTCCAACTCAGAGATTTTCTTAAAAGTCTTGCTGTCTTACTGAAAATCACCTGGCCTCAGTATAGCTCCATGGCCAAAGATGGCAACTGAGTTCCAAATTCTCACAAATTGTAAGAATTTTTTTGAGCCCTCAGCTCACACACACACACACACAAAAACAAAACAAAAACAAAAACAATGACTTATTATTAATTGTGAAAGCTCAGCCTATATCTTAGTTCTTATAAATGAGATTAACCCATTTATATTAATCTATGTTTTTTCCTTTGGCTTTTTATCTCTCTTTTATCTTGTACCTTCTGTTTCTTCTCCCTGTCCTCTGGAGTCTCTTCTGTGCCTTAATGTTGGTCCTCTTCTCCTCTCTCTACCCGGAAGTCCAGCCTAACCTCTTCTTGTCTAGCTATTGCCACTCAGCTCGTTATTAAACCAATCCGCAGGCACCTTGGCAAAGACACATCTTTACAGTGTATAAAAATATTATTCTACAACAACCACACAAGCAAATGATCCCAAAGTCTCTTAATCTCTAAGGTTCTATAACTTTCCACTCTTAAATCTTTTATCTTTATGATTTCTCTGGGCTTTGGGCTCAAGAAATCTTTTAAGACTATTGTATAAACAGTTGTTGTCTCAGGAACGATTTGTAAATTCATTGGGTGTGATTAAAGAATATGTAAAATCTGTAACAAAATTTGGCTTAAAACTGAAAGCAAAAGGCTTATAGTAACCTATAGGTACGAGTTTTAATTATAAGCCTTTTGTTACAAGTTTAAACCCAAATTTGTTACATAGATTTTTAAACCATACCCCATGAGCACCTTACACTTGGTTTTCCCACAGAACAGAATAACTGTCAGGCAGGAACAGGCAGCTCTATACCTGTCATGGTGGAAAGTCCTGATAGTAAAAACAAAGCGTGTTTATTTTCCTAACTGTGGTAGTTTGAATGTAATTGGCCCCCATAAACTCATAGGGAATGGCTCCATTGGGAGGTGTGGCCTTGTTGAAGTAGGACCCAGTCAGGACAAAGTCAATAGAGGCCTGAGTCTCAGTAGTTTACCCTGAGGCAATACCTGGTTCCAAGAAAGACCACAAACTGAGACCACCCAGGCACCATCCAGGAATAGACAACCCAAAAGAAAAATTTCTAATATTTGTGTGTGTTTGTTTTCCAAGTCAGAGACAACTTGTGGAGTTAGGAGTTGATTCTCTCTGTCCATCATATGGGTCCCGTCACTGAATTCAGGTCATCAGGCTTGTGACCGTGTCTGTTCGCTGAACCATCTCACCAGTAGTGTTGCTTAAGGACACTCTGGAGTTTCTGTTCTGTTGAGATGGGGTGTCACACTGTGACCTAACCTGGCCTGGAACTCATAGCTACCCTCCTGCTTCAGCCTGCTGGGCACTCAGTTACAGGCGTGCACCACATTCCAGGCTGTGTTATTCCATTGTGACTTTTTTTTTTTTTAAATATTTTATTTATTTATTATGCATACAATATTCTGTCTGTGTATATGTCTGCAGGCCAGAAGAGGGCACCAGACCTCATTACAGATGGTTGTGAGCCACCATGTGGTTGCCGGGAATTGAACTCAGGACCCTTGGAAGAGCAGGCAATGCTCTTAACCACTGAGCCATTTCTCCAGCCCTCCATTGTGACTTTTTTTTTAAACCTAGGTTTTCCATGATGATGATGCCATCCCTGGATGGGAAGGGAAAATTGTGGCCTGGGTGGAAGAAGATCATAGAGAGAATTAACTGGACCTTGGATACTCCCTGGCTGCTTCTCTCAGGAAAGAGGACTAACACCAGAGTACGCTGAGAAGTTTCTAATTCATGCTGCCAAACAGAAGCTTCTTCAAGTATGATGGTCATGGGCCAGTCCTGTTTGTGTGCCTGGCATATCTAGTACTTAAAATGTCTGTCCAAACACAGACCATGGGTTCATCTGGAGCTCCTTGTCCGTGGAAACAGTGTTTTGTTCTACTCTGAGGACACCAAACCGAAGGCCTTAACCACCAGGGATGGATGAGCCCTCTCTTGTAGGGGCATGGCTGCTATTATCTGGAACCTGGAAATGTATGCATCTCTCCTTCATGTTATAGTGTTCATTTAATTGGCCTCAATGGTTGCAGCAATCAGAGTCTCAGCATCTGTGCTCACAGACAAGGCAAAGGTACCAACTTTTCTGCCTCTTTGCAGACATTGCAAACCAGAAGTAGCTCATGAAGTGGTACCAAAGATGAAAGACCAGGAAATGGATGATGCTGACTTGTTGATTGGGTTGGGGAAGGGTTGCCCATAGTGTGCTATACTATGCCAAAACCATAATTAAGACCTTGGGCTGCCTCTTCTGGTTTTAACTGATTTTGCAGCTTGTTTTTAGCCCATTCAGGGCATTTTTTCACGAACTGCTGGTTTTCTCTGGGGACTCTTTAACTTTAGAGCCATTTTATTTTTCTCCAAACAGATGACTTTGTGTTTGAAAAGAATAAGAAGCAAGAGGCTCCTTAAACATCCAGGAGGACACGGAAAGGTGCTGCTGTCCATTTCTCTGTGACTCAAACTCATGGCATCTCCTTCGCATTGCGAGGAGACAGACCATTAATTTGTGTTTGTGATTTGAGCACTGAGCACGACTTACTGGTCTGCTTCTCATTTCAAGGCTGGAGTTATTTTCTGTTCCATACTTAGCCTGGGCTGTTCCTTTAGGGCACAGTGGAACCCATGGGGCACGGAGCATGAGTTGTGAATGGCAGGGTCGATTCAAGTGAGCAGTCATTTCTCATTGCAACATTGTCCAGTATAGAAGCTGAAGAGTTCAACTTCCAGAGGTTACTCAATAACTTGGGTTTTCTCATTCACGCACCTAGCACCATCCACCAATCAGTCATGATTATCTATTTATATAGTCCCTCAAGCGGTCTGTAGCCACCACTGTACACTGCCAAACAGAAGAGTGGAACAGATGGGTCAGTCCTGGGATCTGCCTCTCTGTTCGTCTCCCATTTTCAGCCATTTGAACAGACTACTCTTTGGAACTCTGAGATAACATCTTATTGTTTTATATAGACATGTCTTTTAAAAATAGTTCATGTTTGAAAATTGCTTTGTACTCATTTGCTTTTGTCTGAGAACCATGTCTATTTTTATAACTCATGTGTGATTTCAGTGTAATCTCCCATTCCCTGTACTCTGTTGATTTTCTAGAGTGCCCAATAGCTTTTCTACAGTCTCTTCTTACCGTCTCTTGTGGTTTCAGAACAAGCATTATTTTGTTACAAGTACACTAATGGCAGTCGATTTCTGTCCAATTCTCCCTGCTGTTTTAGTAATGGAGGTTTTTTTTTTTTTTTTTTTTTTTTTTTTTTTTTTTTTTTTTTTTTTTGTCTAGTTGATTGCTCTTCTAAAAGACATGAGATCAAAAAGACCTTTCAAAAAGAAAGTCTTTCATGTTCGCTACCCTGGTCTTCTATTGAAGAACAATTTTTCATCAGCTGTTAACTAGGAAAGTTTGGGAAAGTCAGCCATAAGCAAGGGACAACTCATTGTGAAAGCCAACAAAGAAAAGAGTATTATTTCCATTTTTTCTCAAGATGACTAGAGGGAATAAAAGTTTGTATATCACCAATTTCTCTGTTGCATGAATTTTAATGTTTTGCTATTTGACAGCATGAAGGTGACCAGGCTAAACTTCGGTACTATAGTCCCATTTACCTGGAATGTCTGTCTCTTAAACCAGATTTCCCTTCTCCATTTTCTTTCAACAAACAGTCTTGACATTATGTAGAATTAACTTTTCAGCAAAAATTAAATCAGAGAAAAAGCTTCAAAATCCTCTACATTGTGTTTTATTTTTTATCACATTTTGAAAAAGGAGCCACATGGCCTTAGTGGCTACATAAAAGCAGAGGTTGGAAATGGGGAGAAGATCGTGCACTAACCTCATCTACCACGGGCAAAATGGCCAAGCATCTCTGCTGGAGGATGTATTCATTAATCCCTGTACATTCCAAACCAGGGATCCTTATTCCAGCCCATAATGCTGGAGTCTTCAGAGCAGGAGCAAGCATGAAGTCATTCTGTTCTCAATAATCTATTTGGCTATACTCCAGGATGGAGGACGTTAAAGGACTCCAAGGGGTCGTCTAAGATCATCAGAAAACATGAATATTTACATTACTATTCATAACAGTAGCAAAATTGCAGTTACAAATTATCAACAAAAATAATTTTCTGTTGTTTTTCTCTTTTTACTCTTTGGACTCTTGGCTTTTGGGGGGCACCACCCAGCTCCTAAATAAATCACTCAGAGGCTTATTCTTAATTATAAATGCCAGGCTTTAGCTTGGCTTGTTTCTAGCCAGCTTTTCTTAAATTATCCTGTCTACCTTTTGCCTCTG
The DNA here is from genome assembly GCF_950005125.1 of Chionomys nivalis. Classification (NCBI taxonomy): domain Eukaryota; kingdom Metazoa; phylum Chordata; class Mammalia; order Rodentia; family Cricetidae; genus Chionomys; species Chionomys nivalis. The sequence continues at coordinate 49,719,377 of NC_080089.1, read as the reverse complement.
GGCTTTTTCCATTTCTTACTTCTGTGTAACTTACTTTCACTCCTACTCTGTGGCTGGCTGTGTTTCTGGCCCCGAGTATCCTCCACTCCTCCTTTTCTTGCTCCTTCCTCTCCTCCCAGATTTCTCCTTTTGTTTATTCTCCGCCCACCAGCCCCGACTATCCTCTCTCCCATACTGCTGTTTGGCCACTCAGCTCTTTATTAGACCAGTCAGGTGTTTAGACAGGCAAAGCAACACAGCTTCACAGAGTTAAACAAATGCAACATAAAATAATGCAGCACATCTTTGCATCATCAAACAAATCTTCCACAGCATAAACAGATGTAACACATATTAAAATAATATTATGTGACAATTTCCTGGTTGGAGGTCACCAGAATATGAGGAAGGAAGTTATTAAAGGGTTGCTGCATTAGGAAAGGTAAGAACCACTGCTCTAGGAGAAGTTGTATCTTAAAAATATTGTTCCACAGGGGCTGGAGAAATGGCTCAGTGGTTAAGAGCATTGCCTGCTCTTCCAAAGGTCCTGAGTTCAATTCCCAGCAACCACATGGTGGCTCACAACCATCTGTAATGAGGTCTGGTGCCCTCTTCTGGCCTGCAGGCATACGAAAAAATATTGTATACATAATAAATAAATAAATAAATATTTTTAAAAAAAATATTGTTCCACACCGATTGACTGGTCCATCCTGCTATTGCTGACATTCTTTCCATGGGAAAACTACACTAGAATGTTGGAAGTCCTAAAATAATCGCTTAACCATTTTTTTTTAAAACATAAACTGGGCATACTGGCTCAAGACTTTAATCCCAGCACTGGGGAGGCAGAGGCAGGCGGACGTCTGAGTTCTACAGAGTGAGCTCCACGACAGCCAGGACTACATAGTGAGATCCTGTCTTGAAAACAACAACAAAATGTACTCATGTGCAGAAAAGAACCTACACGCACATGCCTATACCTACATGCACACACCTGTACTTACACGCACACGCCTGTACCTACACGCACATGCCTGTATCTACACGCACACACCCATATTTACATGCACACACCCGTATCTACACACACACGCCTGTATCTACATGCACATGCCTGTATACACACACGCACCTGTACCTACATGCATACACCTGTACCTACACACACACGCCTGTACCTACATGCACACGCCTGTATACACACACACCTGTATCTACACGCACACATCTGTATCTACACACAAACGCCTGTATCTACACGCACACACCTGTATACACACAAGTAAAAGTAATAAAAATAAATCTTTAAAAAGACCTCATAAGCACTAATTTAGTTATTTAAAAACTGAAGAGTAGCCTCTTCCTGCTCAAGTCCCTAAATCATCTGGGTTGGAATGCTTTACAGTTTGTACCTAAAGGTTCTGTCTTGGTGATAGACACATGCCTGTACTTCCAGCATTTGGGAGGCTGAGGCAGGAGGAGTACCAGGTTGATGCTGGGCAACATAATGTGTCTGGATAAAAAGAAAAAGAAAAAGAGAGAAAGGGAAGGAGGGAGGGAGGGAGGGAGGAAGGGAGGGAGGGAGGAAGTCTGGGTTAGATACATTGGCAGCACCAATGCTCTTTACAGGCCAGATCTTCAGCTCTTTTGACTGGGATGTAAATAGGAAAAGCTCTTTATGTACTGAAAAGCATTCTGGTTATAACTGAAATTTTCATTTTTACTCATAAGCATCGTGATTGCACTCTTATTTGTCAAACTTATTAAGAAGTATAGCTTGATTAAAATGAACACGCGTGCATGTGCACACATCGCGCGCACACACACAGAGTTCTATTTTCTTAGAAAATGGACATTTGTAACCACTGTTTCCAAGATTATTACCATGTATTCTCTTTTACAATGCATTCACCAAAGCTTTGGTAGTCCAGAGGTTTCTGAGTATCAAAGTGATAGCCAGTTTTAATCCTTACAGTACCAGAATTGTGAACAAGTCAAAACCACATACACACACTATGAATAAACTGGAGTTTCCAAATTAAATCCACTTCATCATTTTCATTTATGTCTCTTCACTGAGATCAGTCAGTAAAGCCATTTACATCTAGTGGAGGCAATCTCCTCAAGTGATCTCCCTGGTAGCATGTTTACTCACTATCAGGAGGGTGGAGATAAGGGCAGTTTTATTGCTAGAGATACTTTGCTGTCAGTATTTCTAATGTACGCACAAGATAGATTATTATAAAAAAAAAAGACTAGCTACTTTTGCACCTATTTTGAAATCATATGGAAATGTACAGACACATAAGAACCTGAGAGTATAAACTGTATGGTAATGTTAATCTTCAAGTGCAGCGTGAACCCTAATTAGCTCAGAAGTGTAGAAGTCTGAGTCCTGGACGCTGTGCGTGCTACACATGCTTTCTATCACTGCACCACTCAGGACCCCAGGCAGAAATGAGTTCTTAGTTATTTATTTTTCTATTTTGAAACAGCATCTCGCTGTTATCCAAACTGATAGGTTCAGATGATAAATCATTTTCCTTCAGGCTCTGGAGTAACTAGACTATTGGCATGAACTACCACCCCAGCCCAGAAATTAATACTTAAAAAAGAATCAGAATTCAAAAATCAGTTTAAAGGCTGCCTCCCCCAAATTCAAGCAGGCTTCATTTATCACTAATGTTATTGATTTAAATGATATTTCAATCTTCCATTTTGAGTGCTTTCTTTCACTTGACTTCTGATTACATACCTTCAACTTTATTCTGTTCTGTTGGAGACAGGGTCTCACTATGTAGACCTCACTGGCCTGGAGCTTGCAATGTAGACCAGTCAGTCAGTATAGCCTAGAAATCACAGAGCTCCACTTGCCTCTGCATCGCAACAGCTAGAATTCAAAACAAAACAAAACAATTAAAAAAAAAAAAAAGAAAAGATAGAGTCCATGTAGGTAGCTCAGATGGCTGGCTACACTAAGCTAGAACGGAAGTCATGCACCACCACGCTGGCTATCAGATTAGCTTTTTTTCCTCCAATCTCTTCTGTGTTCTTGGTGTTCTCTGACCATCTGTTAACGGAGGAATCAGTATAAATACAGCACATGTGTCCCCCTAATCTAATGTCACCTTCAGCTCAGAAATGATGAGGTTTTCTAATTATATAGCCATACAATGAATGTTTAATAAATGTTGCACATAAATTGTTGGTCAATAACTCAAAAGTCATGCATGCAGAATTACTATTACTATACTAAGAAGATAATGAGAAACAATGGATTAAATTCCCGAACTGCCTAACAGATTAGGTTTGCTGTAAAATAAAGTTACAAGTCACTTAACGATGGTTTGTTAATGACCTATACAGCATACAAGGATGACCCTCCCATTAAGGTTAGTCACCACGTGTTTGCGTTGCTCGGTGACACTGCAGCCACCACTGTTCATGTTAATGCAATTATTTTTTTTTCAAGACAGGATTTTTCTGTAGTTTTGGAGCCTGTCTTGGACAAGCTCTGTAGACCAATGTGGCCTCAAACTCTCAGAGATCCACCTGTTTCTGCCTTCCAAGTGCTGGTATTAAAGATGTGTGCCACCACTGCCTGGCCAAATGCAATCATTTCTATGGCAGGGCTCCTTTCTTCTGCTTGTGTTTCCTGATCCTGTGAGTTCTCACATGGTCCCCAGGTATTGAGGTATATAAAATTACAAGTAAAACATTTATTAAATAAATTTCTTTAAAAACAATTCTTTGGCAGTTTCAGCAGTTATTAAAGATGAAATCAAATTTCTATACAATGAGATGTTCTTTGTTTTTACATACAAAATTAAATCTCTAAAATACATCATGTATGTGCATGAAGTTTTTTAAAGGGTAAGTTAAAAAGTTTTAAATCCCCACCACCGTAAATATAATTTCTCCTCCATATCTATGAAAATTACACATCATGGGCTGGATGGAGAGACAGTCAGTTGGGTAGAGGTGCTTGCCACTAAACTTGATGACTTGAGTTTTATCCCCTGGAATGCACACAGTCAAAGAGAACAGACTCTCAAAAACTGCCCTCTGACATACATACACACACACACACACACACAGAGAGAGAGAGAGAGAGAGAGAGAGAGAGAGAGAGAGAGAGAGAGAATAAGTGTAATTTATAAGTTAAAAATTACAGATCAAGAATTATGACATTTTTGGCACTCCTTCTCCTCACCAAAAGAATTGTAAGAACATAGTCTATGGTGAGGCTCTGAGGAACCAGGCAATCTCATACATTGTTGATGGGGAATACAAAAGCTTTGGGGAAGAATACGGCAAGAATCTAACAAAACCACATATACATCTATTTTTATTCTAAATATAGCGATATATATATATATATATATATATATATATATATATATATGGTCTCATGTAGTCAAGACTGGTTCTGAACTTGTTATGAAGCCAAGGATGACCCTGAACTTCTGATTTTTCTGTTTCCACTTCCCAAACACTGGGATTACAGTTTATCAGGTGCTAAGGATTGAACTCAGATTTTTAATTTTTATATGCATTGGTGTTTAACCTGTATGTTTTTGTGAGGGAGTTGGCTCCATAGGAACTCGAGTTACAAATGGCTGTGAACTGCCATGTGGGTGCTGGGAATTGAACCTGAGTCCTCTGGAAGAGCTGCCAGTGCTCTTAACTGCTGAGCCATCGCTCCAGCTCCAAACTCAGGACTTGATGCATGCTAAGCAAATACTTTTCTAACTGAGTTACATTCCCAGCCCTAATATATTTTAAAATGTAATTATTCACGTGTATGTGTTGAATAGACATGGTCATTGCTATAGTATAATTTTGTTTTTGTTTTTGGAGACAGGGTTTCTCAGTGACAGAGAAACAGAACTTGCTCTGTAGACCAGGCTGGCCTCAAACTCAGAGATCTATCTGCCTCTGCCTCCTGAGTGCTGGGATTAAAGCTGTGTGCCACCACTGCCTGGCGTATAATTTTTTTATACATGGTATTGAGTTCATAAAGACATTCTTATCCAGTATATAATATATTTTGAATATGTTTCTCTCCATACCTTCTTAACCCTCCTCTCTTCCCCTTCCCATAATCCTTCATTTTCCTTCATTTCCATTTCTATAAGTGAATATAAAGTCAAGGATCACAAATGAGAGAAAATATACCAGATTTATCTTTCTGAGACTGAATTAATTTGCTTAATTAAGTTGCATCCATGTTGTGAATGACAAAACTCCATTATCTGTAACTGAAACAGTCACACTGTGTATACACCAGGTTTGGGTTAGCCATTCCTTTAGGATGGACACATAGTCTAGTCCTAGAAGTGAGCTATTGTGTGTGAACTGGGCTGCAATGCAGAGTAATGTGCAAGTGAACAGCTGGGATAGGAGCTAAATTGGCTGAATATATGATCCTGCAATGCAGAGCATAAATATTTTCAGAGTTGATTGGTATTTTGATTTATGACTGTCAATGCTGAGAATGTTGTTCCACATAAATACGTAGCACATGAGCTGGCAAGATAGCTCAATGTGGGACTGGAGAGATGGCTCAGACGTTAAGGGCACTGGCACATACACACAAAGAAAATAAATGTAATAAAAAATTAAAAAATATATAACATAAAATGTGTTTTTAGGGACATTTCAGAAACTACTGGAAATCTGTCCTAATCTCAAACACAAATCAGCTTCAGCAATTTTAATATTCAAATATTTTAAGAATCTGATCCAAAAAAATACACTACTATAACTTTTACACGCTAAGAAATAACTATGGGAAAATGCCTTTGTTTTCTGTAATCAAACCATTATGTTCACATAAGAGCAGAAAACTTTGTAGAGTAAAACCAGCGCGAATCATGCCATAGTGATGAATCTGTGCCAAGGTGTTTCAAGCAGTGTTGGCTGGCCTTGTGTGACCCGGAGGTCATGACAGTGCAAAGTGCACCATTGTCCTCAGAGCCAAGGCAACAGCGACGGGAAGGGACGCAGGCAGCGTAGGCAACAGCACCGAGAAACAACCTAAGTTTGGGTGGTTGTTTTCAGAAACTTTTCACTGTTGCCATTTTTTATTTTTGACGTCCAACATTGTTACTCCACAGTTTAAGAAATCTTTTTATATTGAGTTCACACAATAGAAATGGTGTGAATGCATTTTGCAAAGTTGTATCTTAATTTTTTTTAAGGTAGGGTCTCACCATGTAGTCCAAGTGGCCTAGAACTTGCTATACAGACCAGTCTGACCTGGAACTTAGTAAGCCACTTGTCTCTCGCCTCTGGAATGCATGTGCTAACATGTCCGGTGTGTTTTTAAAAATCTTTTCGCTATTTAAGAGGAAACGGCAGTAATCTGGGGGTAATATAACCATTTTCGCAAACAAGTATTTTTATACAGGGAATATAATTAGTCCTCTGAGACAAACACGAAATGTGAAAATGTACCTAACTTTTGGATGTCCTTCATACCATTTGGCTGAAAACCCTGCTGCTTCCATTTCGGGTGGGTTAGGGACCTGACATCTTTGCAACCTAGGACAGCCTGCAAGGGGCGGTGTCTGCAGTCAAGGGGACACCCCCTGAACCCCAGAGGTCACTCGTGGGGCCTTTCTTCCTCCAACTTTCGGCGGTATGCTTCCTGACCTCAACCATTGACCTAAAGCTTTGGATTACTGTCGGCCCAGGCTCCTTTCTCAGCTTTTTCTTAAATAAGGGTGTTCCCTTTGGCACCGCCTCCCCAAGAGTGGAGGCTTCAGCCGGGGTCCAAATCTCCCGTCTCTTTGGCCACCACCTTAGAGCGGGCCGTGCTCCCCATGCCCTGCGACACCTCTCCTAGGGTCACCAATACCCCTGACCCTTTCCCGTTTCATCCAAACGTGCGTTGTCCGCGACTGCCTCGAAGCACCACTATCTCCTAAACTGTGACCCCGGTCCGTCCCGGGTGTCCCAGACCGGGTCCCCGCGCTGTGCGTTCCTGCCTCCAGTCCAAGAAGCCGCTTTTACGACACTGCGCGACCGCAGGGCGCGGCTGACGGCAGAGCCGCGCTGCTCTTGGAGAGGTCACTCCGGAGACGGCGGAGCTTTTGGGGTGTGGGGGTCGGTGGCAGGATGTGGCGCGTCTGTGCGCGGAGGGCGCAGAGTGCAGTGCCCAGGGCTGGAATCAGGCCTCGGTGGGCAGTCCTGAAGGAAGGCCCCGGGGCCCCCTACGGGAGCCCGCGGGTCGGCCCGGCTGCGGCTCGATGCAGCAGCGGGACCCCGAGCTATGGGGTCCGCTTGCTGTGTGGCTGGAGCTCCGGCTCAGACACCGCGCCGCGTAACCGCTTACTGCGGCAGCTCCTGGGGTCGCCCGGCCGTCGCTCTTACAGTCTTCCCCCGCACCAGAAGGTGAGTGCTCCACCCCGGACCCCGTTGTCCTTCAGAGCCGGTTCCTTGACGTGGGGGAATCCCCCTTGAGAGGCCTCTATGAGCCAGCTCCCTTCAGGATCTATTACCGTTTTGCTCAAGACCTTCCCAGTGAGGATCTATTCCATTGAAAGAAGAGCTTCAAGCCTGGGGCTGTATGCAAAAGGTCTGTGGATTCTCACGTGCTTTCTCAGATCCACTGGACCAACTGGAGGATTAACCTGCCACTGAAAGACATGAACTTGTAGGGTTCAGGAACTCCCTTTGTATCCCCAGTGACCAGTTTGTAATGGGACTCAGTGAATTCTTTGCCTGGAATTGAATGAAATGAAACTCTAAACCGCATCGAGAGTTAAGTATCCTAGTTTAAATTGTGATTCTTTTTCTCCTCCAGGTTCCGTTGCCTTCCCTTTCTCCTACGATGCAGGCAGGCACTATAGCCCGCTGGGAAAAAAAAGAAGGGGAAAAAATCAGTGAGGGTGAGCTAATTGCAGAGGTAAGTTTTACAATACGGTTTTAATGGAGTGACATTGTTAAGTAGACTGAGCCTTAACTTTCTGGTGGGTAGTTATTCCTTTCTGTTTAAGCAACTTTTATTTTTTACTCCCACAGTTATTAGAGATGTTTAGTTAGATAACTTGTCAGCAACTTAGCTAAACTGACTGTTTTTGAGACAGGGTTTCACTATGTAACTCTGGCTGGCCTGCAACTGTCAGAGATCTGTTGCCTTCTGCCACCGAATACCCAAAATGTTTTTAAACCATTCTTTCCAGTCTGTGGCAGTGGGTTTATCTTCATATGAAATTCTAGACACCTTTGAATTATCTGTATGTTGGCAGTACAAACCCAAGCTAATGCTTTGTGTTAAAAGGTTGAAACTGATAAAGCCACTGTTGGATTTGAGAGCTTGGAGGAGTGCTATATGGCAAAGATCCTTGTTGCCGAAGGAACCAGGGATGTTCCAGTTGGGTCCATCATCTGTATCACAGTAGAAAAGTGAGTGAAACCCCTTGTAATTTGTGAACATTGGTGCTTCCAGAGCGTTCTCACTCACAGTGGAAGTTACAGACTTCTGAAGACGTGTTGGGAGGTGGAGACTGGATTTGCCTTATAACTTCTTTATACATATGTGCTTTTTCTTCTTAGGCCTGAGGATATTGAAGCCTTTAAAAATTATACATTGGATTCAGCAGCAGCTACCCCACAGGCAGCCCCAGCCCCAGCGGCTTCTGCTACTCCAGCTGCACCTTCTGCAAAGGCTCCTGGTAGCTCATATCCTACTCACATGCAGGTAAGGCTCAGCTTCTGCATGTTGGCTCCTGATGAATCTTATTTACATTTTTTTTATGAGTGGTGATTGCATCCTGAAAACTTTTCATTCAAACAATCAGTATTTGCCAGAATACAGATATTTAACTGTGAAATTTGACAACTTTTATTCTTGATTGTTGTCTTCAAGTGTGAACTTGGACAGTTTCTTGAACCTTTCTCAGCCCTAGCACAAGACACAAGGTAATGCTTGTTTTTCCTCCTAAAAACAATAGTAAAGATTATGAAAATGATTTTTTTATACAAGTAGAATTTATAGTAGAGAACAGATGATGTCTGTTGAATGAAAGTCCCCTGATGAAGTTTTCCTTTGGTTTAGAGTGGTATATTTGCAAGCATAGATGGAGTATTCCAATAATACTCATAAATGAAAAAAGTAACAGTAAATAATAAGTGTGAATGGACTGGAGAGATGGCTCAGCAGTAGTTAAGAGCACTGACTGCTCTTCCAGAGGACCCAGGTTTGAGTCCCAGCACCCACACGGCAGCTGACAACCACCTGTAACTCCAGTTCTAGCAGATCTGACACCCTCACACAGGCACACGTGGGCACCAGTGCACATAAAATAAATGACTCATTTAAAGAAATGAACTGTACATAAGTGTACAGCATAGCAGTGTGACAGGGCCAGTGACCATAAATGCCATTCCTATGAACCTAAGCAAGCTTTTAGGAAACTAAAACATCTTTTTTTTTAAAGTAGATTCTTTTTTATACACATAATCTAATTATAGTTTTCCATTTCCCCAACTCTTTCTAGATCCTCCCTGCTTCCCTACCTATCTAAACCTATACCCTTTCTTTCTCTCACTCCTTAGAAAACAAACAGACATCTAAAAAATAATAATAATAAAAATAAAATAAAAAGCAGATTAGGGCAAAACAAACAAACGGGGGAAAAAAAGAGTCAAAGAAAAACCACAAGAAACCAAGACACACACACTGAATCAGTTTATTAGATATTAAAGTTTTCCTCTATGTTGTATTTATGTGGCTTTTATGTTGAAAGTAGGTAAAATCTAAAGGATTAAGATTTGACCTTTCCTTAACATTTTTGCTTGTTTTTTTAAGTCAAGGTGTAGTCGGATTTTTCTTTGAATGGTCAGCTCACAAATAGTGACATGGAGACGTATTATTAATTATGAAAGCTCAGCCTTAGCTTAGGCTTGTACCACTAGCTCACATAACTTAAATTAACCCATTTATAGGTTAATCCGTGTTCTACCACATGGCATGACCTCATCTCCATATTGTCCATTCTGCTTTCTCTGCTGGCAACTCTGGGAAGTCCCGCCTACACCTCCTGCCTAGCTATTGGCCATCAGCTTTTTATTACACCAGTCCCAGCAATACATCTTCACAGTGTACAAATATCCACAACAATAGGGTTTCTCCGTGTAGCCCTGGCAGTCCTGGAACTCTAGACCAAGCAGATCCTCCTGCCTCTACCTCCTGAGTGCTTGAATTACAGGTGTGTGTCCTCACCACCCAGCCTACCTTTCCTTAGCTTTAGAAGAAGTTTTCTGAATGAATCAGTTTCTTTGGAAATCATGTTCCAGCTCTGTTGGTAACAATCACTTGTGAAATTTTGCCTGGTCTTTAGCGTTCACAATTATTTCGTTCACTTTAGCAACCTTATTACGTAATACCTTCTTTCTCCATTTTATGGTGCTTTATGTTCAAGTGTTAGAACTGGGCTCTAAGAATCCTTTGAGATGATAAAAATATATATGAGTATATTTCACACACATACTTTCATTCACTTTACTGGTGATTATGAAACAAAGAAAACAAATTCTGAACTGGAAGTAATTTTTAAAGAATTTTCTAAATGTACCAGGCATTGTAATATATGCCTTTAATCCCAGCACTTGGGAGACAGAGGCAGGCAGATCTCTGTGAGTTTGAGGCTGCCTAGTCTATAATGAGAGTTCAAGGACAGTCAGGACTATTACACAGAGAAACCCTGCCTGAAAAAATCAAATTCAATAATAATAATAATAATAATAATATTCTAGGTCTTAGAGTTTTTTTTCCCACTTCTAGAGACATTATTGACTGAAATTATTTTTCCCTTAGCTTAAGGCTACTTAAAAGAATAAGGAGATAGCAAATAAAATCCATATTAACTGAATAACTGTCCAAATTCAGTGAATACAATCATTTAAATAGGAATGCAATTAAAATTTTTACATGTATTTAGTGGACATGTGGGCACACTGTGCCTATATGTATGGAAATTAGAAAACAACTCATGGAGTAACCATACACATACTGCATGCACACACACACATATACACACAAGACTATAACCATAGTGCTGTGGACTGGAGAGTTGGACAGAGGCTTGCTGTCCACCTCAATGAGAGACCCTATCTCAAGAAAATAAATCAGATAGCACAGGACACCTTATATCCTCTTCTGGCTTCTGCACTTCACTCTTGCATACACCCCCCCCCCCCCGTCTCTCTCTCTCTCTCTCACACACACACACACACACACACACACAACTTAGAAATCTTTTAGCGGTTTTCAAGAATATGATGTATTATTATTGTAGTCTGTGAAGGGTGGTAATGCGGTGGTGGCGCACGCCATTAACTCCAGCACTCGGGAGACAGAGGCAGGCGGATCTTTGTGAGTTTGAGGCCAGCCTGGTCTACAGAGCAAGTTCCAGGACAGCCAGTGCTACACAGAGAAACCTTGTCTCAAAAAATAAAAAGAATGTTTTGGTTTTCCCCCAGTCGTGAGATCAAGCTCATGGCCTCAAGTATGTTTGTCAAGTGCTCTTCTGATATTGAATTTCATCCTCTGATCCATGAAGAGCTCTAATGTTCATTTTTTAGAAATAATTTATTTTTATTTTATGTGCATTGGTGTTTTGCCTACGTGTATGTCTATGTGAAGATTGGGTACCTTGAAACTAGGATTACACACAGTTGTGGGTTGCCATGTTGGTACCAGGAATTGAACCCAGGTCCTCTGGAAGAGCAGTCAGTGCTCTTAACTGCTGAACCATCTCTCCAGCCCCAATGTTCAGTTTTAAAATTTGTGTGTGTACGTATGTGCATGCTGGTGCTCTCAGACAGGAAGGAGATTATGGATTTCCTGGAGCTGGAGTTACAGGTGGTTGTGAGCTGCCCTACTCGGGCACTGGGAACTGAACTCAGGCCCTGTGCAAGAGCAGCAAGTACTCTTAACTGTTGAGTCATTTTTCTCTGTAGTCCTTAATTAAAACAAACAAAAAACTTATATCTACTAAGTGAAATAAGTGTGGTTTCTTATGAGTGGAAAGATAAATAGATGGTCATTGCAGAACACAGCAAATTCAACAGAGCAGCCTCTCTAGACCAGGATCACTCTGTCCATCTTAACCTAGAGCAGTGGTTCTCAACGTGGGGCTTGTGACCCCATTGGGGCTTGAATGACCCTTTCACAGGGGTTGCATATCACATATCCTGCATGTCAGATATTTACAATACGATTCATAACTAGCAGAATTACAGTTATGATGTAGCACCAAAACAGTTTTTTGGTTGGGGTCACCACAATGTGAGGAACTGTATTAAAGGGTCGCAGCATTAGGAAGGTTGAGAACCACTGTCATAGTTGAAAAGATACTGTGCATGTATACCAAGGAATTTGTTTTGATCATCTGAAAGAAACCTTTCCCACCTGCCTGACGGTTTTAACTTTGGAGGATGGGTTAGAGTAACTGGTCAGATGTAATTACCATTGTTCTGAAGGGTGACTTAGCTGGTGGAAAGTTATTAAGCACAAAGCTGTGATGGGTAATTTGGTTTTTTGGTTGTGGTTTAATTTTGAACCAAGGTCTCATTGTGTGGTCCAGGTTGGCCTCAAACTCATGATTCTTCTCTTCTGCCTTTTGAGTGTTGAGATTACAGATTAATTCTACCAGACCTAGGTGTGGCAAGTGGTTGAATTACTGCAGTCTCGGTCACTCATGAAACCGCGTGTACTTGTCTGAACACTTGTGTGTGCAGCCTTCCTGGTTAAGCAGTGACGTTGTTTCTGCAGGTACTTCTTCCTGCCCTCTCCCCCACCATGACCATGGGCACGGTCCAGAGATGGGAGAAGAAAGTGGGTGAGAAGCTCAGTGAAGGAGACTTGCTGGCAGAGATAGAGACTGACAAGGCCACTATAGGTGAGAGTTCTTCAGTTCTTGGTTGTTGAGTGAGGAGGAGGAGGATGGCCATCTTTTCCTGTGCTGAGTGAGTGATAATATGAATTTACAATTCCTAGGATTGACGGCCTGGGGCGTGATGTTTTATAGCAAGGTCATGACATCACATATGTCAGTTCTGAACTGTACTCATCGACTGAGGACATGTCAAGATTTATTCTTGGGTCAGGGTTTGCTCTCTTTGCCATATTCTTGTGCTACTCAGAAGCTGTACCAGAACTGCCATTGTCTAAATGTGGGAAAGAAGGGAGGGAGGATGAAGCCGTCTCTGTCCCCTGTCCCCCCCCACCCCGGGGAAGGAGAATACCAAAGGATTTCAGATGACTTTGAGGAACAGCAGAACTCATGCCTGTTGGTCTTCATGTGTATCACATTTCCATGTGCCCCTTCTTTGACTTATTTTGTACCCAGAAACAAAATCCATTAAGCAGCCAGGTCTTGTGCTTGTATTGTTGATAATCCCCTCCCGCCAGACCAATTCCATCTCATCTTTGCACATACTACTTCCTCAGTTTTAAAATGTTTTTGTTCTTGTTTGTTTGAGATGAGACTGGCCCTTAATCTGCAGTCCTTCAGTCTCAGCCTCCAAATTTAAGTGCTGGAATTATAGGCTTGCACCCCTCTGCCTGGCTCCCTATAGCTTTTATTAGAAGAAATGATTCTGTCTTAAGAAAATAAGCATAAAGCCAGCAAAATGGTTTGGTGTGGGTAAGGGTGCTTGCCAAGCCTAAGATCAAAGGTTCGCACCACCTCTGCCCAGCTTTATCGAGTATTCCCAGTTGGACAGTGGATGGATTCATTAGAGATGTCTTCATCAAGGAGAGGCATAACTGCAGAAAGCAAGATTCAGAAGGCAGAGCTTACCCTTGCCAGTAGCTTGATTTTGCTTTTTTAAATTTTTAGTTTGATTAATTAATTAATTTCTGAGACAGGGTCTCACTCACCTGGATGTCCTGGAACTCAGGACATGGCCTGCTGTTGTTTCTTTATGGGCAACTCTTTGCTCTGTAGTCTAGTCTGGTCTTGAACTTTTGAACTTACTATGTTGCTCAGGTTATCTTTGAGCTGGACAGCCTCTATTTCAGCCTCCTGATGGTGGGTTTATAAAACAGCCACCATGCCCAGCTTAAGGCTTTACTTTTTTAAGTCTGAGTGTTTTGGAAAAACAGCAGCTGAATGACATGTAACTTTTTTTTTTTTTTTTTTGAGACAGGGTTTCTCTGTGGTTTTGGAGCCTGTCCTGGAACTAGCTCTTGTAGACCAGGCTGGTCTCGAACTCACAGAGATCCGCCTGTCTCTGCCTCCCGAGTGCTGGGATTAAAGGCGTGCGCCACCACCGCCCGGCAACTTTTTTTTTTGTTTTGTTTTGTTTTTGTTTTGTTTTGTTTTGTTTTGTTTTTTGAGACAGGGTTTCTTTGTAGCTTTTGGTGCCTGTCCTGGAACTAGCTCTTGTAGACCAGGCTGGCCTCGAACTCACAGAGATCCGCCTGCCTCTGCCTCCCGAGTGCTGGGATTAAAGGCGTGCGCCACCACCGCCCGGCTGACATGTAACTCTTGTCGCAGGAGAGACCTCAGTGTTGCTGTGTTTCAGCACATTGGAATAGCTAGCATAAGGTCAAGTGCAGCCTTTGAGAAGCTCTGAGAGCACTCTTAGTGCTGAAATTCTATGCTCCCGTCCTGCTTGTAGTTCTGGTAATTTGACTTCCATGTAACTGACTTTCAGCAGTACACTGATACCATCTTAGATCCTGTGAGTTCCTCATAAGGGCTGCCCTTGAGGTGTGTTCAGAAGCTCTCAGTGTGAACTGCTATCTGTAGTCCTGGTAGGACAGATGCAGTTATCTTAGTATCCACAAGGGATTGGCTCTGGAAAAGACATCTGCATATGTTCAGCACAGGTGCAGTTTTTTCCCAAATTGTTTTGATCTCAGGATTTGGAGAGTCAACTGCATTTTTTGTTTACTCTTTTTCAGGGATTGTTTCTAAGTACTTAAAAACATTGATTTAAATCCATAAAATATACATCAGTATATTCAGTCATTTCTTGGTATGTGTGTAGGCAAACTGATTCAAGATTGGAAGTCTGTAGACTTGAGTTCCCTGTATGGTATAGTATTTGGGGGTGGAGTGGGGTCACTGGGATTGAACCCAAGGCCTTGAGCAAATTAGTGGGACCTCTATTACTGAGCTGTGCCTCTACCCCAGGACACTTTTAATCATTTCCAGTTACTTGTAATGCCTAACACAGCAGTGCTGTGTGAATAATTGTTACACTGCATTACTTAGGAAGTAGTTGCAAGAATAAAAAGCATATATGCTAAGTTCAGATCTCCATAGGCCAACTACATAGTGCATTGTAATATTTGACCTACAGTTGAATGAATTCAGGGATACAGAACCTGAGGACAGAAGGTTGGCTGTACTCTTCCCGTTCCCATGTTAAAGACTTAAGAGGCACAGAGAGGTTAAGTAGTTTGTAAAAACAAAACCAAACCAATGCCAGTAGTTTGAATGTGGAAATCCTTTTACCTGAAACCCTGAAGTTGTAAAAAGGTAGAGTCTTGAGTTTCCTAATGTTTTTCTTTCTTCTTAAGGCTTTGAAGTACAAGAAGAAGGTTATCTGGCAAAAATCCTGGTCCCTGAAGGCACAAGGGATGTTCCCCTGGGAACCCCACTTTGTATCATAGTAGAAAAGCAGGAAGACATCGCAGCCTTTGCAGACTACAGGCCAACAGAAGTGACCAGTTTAAAGCCACAGGTGCCACCACCTGTCCCACCTCCGGTAGGTATGCCTCTGAAATGGGAAAGTCCTTCAGCCACATGACAGCCCGTGTTCCTGTGTCCAGATCGCACGTGTAGGAAAGTGGCCAGAGTTACCTGTGGTGCATAGCATATGCCGTCTACACGATGGTCAGCAGTTTGCTGCCGTCTTGTGTCCTGCTGAGGAGAAAACTGAGTTCCATGTTCTCCTGCCTTGGGTGTGAGGGTCATGCCCATGGGAGGTGATGCTTTCCCTCCACATTTTCGGTTGCTTTATTGAATACCCATTTTCTTTTTCAGTTGTGGTGTTTGTGTGTTGTCGTTAATGAACATGTATTTTGGACTTTGGACCCCTATCTGACATGGCATGTAGTAGCTTCATACACTTTGTACACTTCAGCATACACCTCAGTGGGTTTAGAAAGATGTACGACCTCAGAGGAAGCTTGGCTCCTCACTGTCTTGCATTGATGGGGATGCTGTCAGGGAGCAGTGTAGTCCATCCCTAAGACACTTGAAGCATGGGACCTGGTGCTGTCGTTTATATCCTGAAGTCAGAAATCAGGTTAGTTATACTCAGTGAAAATAAAGAAGTAGCAGAAGCTAGGTGTGGTGGTTCAAACACTTGGAGAGGCTGAGGCAGGAGGACCACCTGGGTTACAAAGTCTCAAAGGGGGAAATGACAGGTGATAAGGATGTTATGTATGCAGGTCAGTTTAATTCCACATCTCTCCTGTTGTCACGACTTGTTTCTGCTCTGACAGAAAGTATTCTTGCTGTTCATTTTGTATGTTAGTCAAACCAGAAAAAATGCATTATGGTCTTTGGGGAAGAGAATAAACATCACTAAAGACTTTTACCATATAAAATATGAACCTGCGATCTTTCAGATTATCTGTGCGGTGCTGAGTGGATACTTTCTAACTTTTGTTCTAGGTGGCAGCTGCTCCTCCCACTCCCCAGCCTCTAGCACCTACACCCTCAGCCCTTCCTACTGGACCAAAGGGAAGGGTGTTTGTTAGCCCTCTTGCAAAGAAGTTGGCAGCAGAGAGAGGGATTGACCTCACCCAAGTTAAAGGTAAGTTTTTTTTCCTAAAGAAAAGGGTTATAAAGTTAGTTTAGCTAAATTCTGTTCATAAGACCGACGCACACAACTGTGTGGGGAGGGGCTATTTTTGAACCTTCATGGAGGAGGGAAAGCATCATTGTGCTTTATTTGATCTGCTTAGTGCTACCTATGTAATCTGTTGCCTTCTAAAATGCTCCTCAGTTCATAGGAAATCTTTACTAGCAGCGGTGAGGACAGGAGACATCACATTTGTCTTCGGGACTCTGAGGAGCTCCCTTAATCTTTTAGGGACCTTGACTCAGGAAGACACAGGTTTTGTGGCTTTGACGCAGAAAAGAATTTCAGAATTTGTCTGAACAAAGCTGAGTTGGGGTTTTATTAAAAGTAGAAAGGTGTTCACAACTGGGTATGGTGGCACACGCCTTTAATCCTAGCCCTCCAGAGATCTCTCAGTTTGAGGCCAACCTGGTCTATAGAGTGAGTTCCAGGATACAGAGAAACCCTGTCACAAAAAACAAAGAACACAACAACAACAACAACAACAAAAATGGTGTAATTTATTAAAAGTTTTTTCTTTTTCTTTTTTTTTTTTTTTTTTTTTTTTTGGTTTTTCGAGACAGGGTTTCTCTGTAGCTTTGGAGCCTGTCCTGGAACTAGTTTTTGTAGACCAGGTTGGCCTTGAACTCACAGAGATCCACCTATCTCTACCTCCTGCGTCCCCCCTGCCTGATTTAAAAGATATTTTTAGTGAAGATTTTTAAGCATGGCAGTTAAGAGAGATATGCTCAGGGAAATAATAATATATTCCCGAGTGACAGTATGGGCTTTTTAAGGGAGAGTCAGAGAACAGAGGCCAGACATACACAAGGGAGAGTCGCAATTAAATGTCCTACCAGTAGGCTCTCTTCTCCTACCCTTCTTCCCTTGGTGAAATCATGGGGTGGCTCTGAAGGTGCAATGGATGGAGTTATGATCCGAAAAGGTGAAACCAGGAGCCCCCAGGATTGCACAAGGGTTTAGTATTGATCTTCTGCTGTAAATGGGGTTTCTGATGAGTCTCCAAGAAAATTGCAGGCTTGAGTCAGGCAGTGGTGGCACACACCTTTAATCCCAGCACTCAGGAGGCAGAGGCAGGCGGATCTCTGTGAGTTCGAGGTCAGCCTGCTCTACAAAGCTACAGAGAAAGAAAGAGAGAGAGAGAGAAAAAGAGAGAGGGGGGGGGGGGAGGGGGAGAATTGCTGGCTTATCACTGGGAAGGAGGAGAGGCCTTCAGCAAATGTTAATTGCTGAAATTCTTGCTTCTCTCCTGCTGAGAGGCTTCAGTCAAGGTGAGGGGCTCCTTTCCCTTCTCATAGCCCCATAATTCTCTCTGTCTTACTTAATTGTTGGCAAAAGTCTATGTGTTTGTT
Source organism: Chionomys nivalis (assembly GCF_950005125.1). Classification (NCBI taxonomy): domain Eukaryota; kingdom Metazoa; phylum Chordata; class Mammalia; order Rodentia; family Cricetidae; genus Chionomys; species Chionomys nivalis. The sequence goes on along the minus strand of NC_080089.1, from coordinate 49,701,207 downwards.
GAGCAATATTGAGTTATAGGACTTGGCTGTGTAATAAAGCTGAGTGCTAGGTTGACAGAGTTTAGCAATAAGCAAAGCAGCTGGTGAGATGGCTGACCAGGTGACAGTGCTGCTGATGGCCTGAGCACCACCCCTGGGACCCACATGCAGGAAGTGGAGGACTGAGGACTGTTTCTACCTGTCATTTGTCCTCTGTCCTCTGTGTACAGTGTGACACCTCATGCATGGGGCTTGAACTCAGGTATCAGATTTGGCAGCAGCAGTCTTACACATTGAGCCTTCTTTACATCAATAGCCCAATTCTTTCTTTTCCTTTTTTTTTTTTTTTGACAGAGGAGAACACAGCTTTATTGTGGTTTAAAAGCTGGGCCATCAGGTTTAAAGCAGGGACAGAATAGCAAGTGCACACACCAGTGAAGACTCTGCTGTTCATACCTGAACCCCTCTCCATAGTCAGTTTCCCATGTGTTTGTCCTCTTCAGCAATTACTTCCTCTTAGGGTCTGCCACTGTCCCAAAATACATGTTTCAGAACACATGCCATCACATAACCCCAAACACCACTTCCTTAATCCCCAGCTTCTTCCCCAGTTCACGAGTTCTAAGCCCTCTGGAGCCCATCTGCTCTGTGGAGGTTTCTGCTGCTGCTGGTGCAGCGGGCACTGCAGGCATTGGTCAGGTGGGGGCCACTTTCTTCTAGGAGATTTCCTTGCTAGAGCTGGCAAAGACGGGACAGTTCTTTCTCTGGTGGCTGTTGCCAACTGTACCCCGTGTACCAAGGCTCGCTTGACAGCAGTGTGGGGGCTGGTGGAGTAACACTGACAGCTCCATGAACACCATAGAAGTCAACATCTTGGGGCTCAACCTGGGGAACGTAGTACCTGAGGAGACCACACTGCCTGGCTTTCAGGATGGCCTGGGTCAGCTTCTTGTGCTGCTTCATACAGACCCCTCCCTGTGTGGGGGGTGTGGAAGATGATACCCATGTGGGCGCACACTGTTCCAAGAGTTTCACATTCCTAAAGTCAACATGCAACCTGTGATCCTGGCAGATGGGGCGACTTTATTGTTACGAATGCATGTCTTCTGGTGCCCCTGTGGCGGTATACCACCTTTGTGGTTGCTCCAGTAGTCATTCCAAACAGGGCGAGAACCGTAGCCTTTTGATATTCTGAATCCAGATATTTCCAAGGTTCATTATGAGAATAAGGGGAAATGGGAAGTGAGGATGGAGAACCTTCTTCAGGAGGATCTTTAGTGCGAAGAGTTCAAAGGGGAGCCTGAACTCCATAGGATCTTCGCAAGAGGTTAGGAAACATCCTGAGCAGCGTGTGTGGCAAGGAGGCAGTCTTCTGGATGCACAGCTGAGGTGCAGCCTAGGATGTCATTCATACTGGACAGGCACCTTAACACTCATGTATAGTCTTAGCCCCTCTCTTTACTTTTGTTTTGAGATAGAGTCTCAGAACAGAAAAATTGCCCAGGCTGGCCTTGAGCTTGCTGTATTCTGTCTTGAGCTTCTCAGCAGTTAGACTCATGGGCCTGAACCACCAGGTCCTGTTTTAAATCCCTATTCTTCCCATTTCCCTGTGCCGCCTGTCCCTGCTCTTCCATCCGTAATCACTGATGGAGCTGCAGTTGTGTCCTCAGCTCTGCAGTTGGATGCACTCAGTCTGGTTCTCACCCACGACCAAGCTGCTGTTCTGTTGTTGGAGGGCAAGCATAAATTTTGCCACTCTTTATATATTTGTGCTTAGTATCAAAGACAAAATAAGGGATTTCATAGAGCAGAAGGGTTGAGCTAATAACTGCCAGAAGAACGTGGACTGGTAGGATCATTGTTTGGAGAGTTAGCAGCACTGGTTATTTTACTAGGGGACAACTGGAGAATCCCAGTATTGTTTTCATGCGGCAGGGCTAAGCAGTCCCTTTATAGGTAGTTATTGAGTACCGTCTGTGTCCCATGTACCTGTGCATAACATGGAGAACATTCCAGCCTCACTGGCCAATGGTAGAGAATGGGTGACAGAAGTCTACTGTAGTGAAGAATGGGGTTCAGAGCTAGACTGCTCGGGTTTAAATGTTGGCTCTGCTGTATGCTAGCACTGTGACCTTTTCTGACTCTGTAACCTGTATACAAAAATAATACTTAATGAGTTGTGAAGATTAATAAGTAACAGTGCTTGTGCAGCTAACATATTAGCTATCTTGGCTCTAAATTTTTAGTATGAACTGAGATGACTTAAGAGCTAAAAAGGAACAGACTCAGTGATACACCTGTCCATGAGTGACAGTGACATGTGATATGGCAGAGACAGGGCATGGTGACTTTTAGACAGGGTGTGTGAGGAGGACCTTTCCAAGGAGGTGGCACGTGATCTCATCTGGAAGGCAAGGAGTCATCTGTTAGCCAACCCTGTGAAGTATTGAAGAAGAGCGCTTGGGCAGAGGGTGATATGCGAGTAACACATGGTCTGGAGTCATCCAAACCTTGACGTGCTTGAGGAACATAATGGAGTGTGCAGAGCAAAGGGGAGAGCAGACGACAAGGGTGGGAGGAATCGAAAGAAGCTGAGTCTGATAGCAAGTAATCTAGCTGATCAAAAGCTGGGGCAGAAGGATCACGACGGTATCAGGCCCTGCCCGGCTACAGAGTGCTAACCACCAAGGCGGCTGGGGCTGAGCACAGTGGTGGAGCACTTGTCCAGCACTGTGTGAACCACAAAATATCTCCCGCTGCTGCCAGGACCTCTGGGGAGCAAAAGGCTTGAGAATCTGGTCCATTAGAAACAATTGGGGTGACACAGGGCAGAATGGTTCGGCAGGAAACAAAATTCTTGACAATATAAAAAGAAATGGGATTGATTGACCTTAAGATTATGAAAATAAGAATCCCTCTGTGCTACTGTTTGATTTGTAAATTAAGGTTGTCTGATAAGCTTGGGGAGTGAGTCTGGGAAGGACTGAGATTAGAGAGAGATTATAAAATAGTCTTCCAGTAGTTGGGAACATTGGAAAGGGGACGGCTAGTTTCTGGGAAGCTTCTGGACATCTGTTTTAGGTTTTCAGTCCCAAACTGAGTTAGTCAGCCAGACTTGTGCTTTTTAGCCCAAGCAACATTGAGTCACTCTCATACTTAATGAGAAGATAAGGACATTCTAGAGTTTTACAAGGATTGTACACATGCATGTTTCTACCTCTGTTTAAGATATTTTGTATATTGATAAAATTTTTAGGATATATTTTCATATTGCATTATGTAGTCCTATCTCTGATCAAGATACTTATACATTGTTTACATTTTGAGGTCATTTTCCTCATTTACTGCACAGTTGTTTACAGATTATTTAATATTCTGATATGAAGTCTTAGTCTTTAAGTTATACAGGTATTAAGTATTATAGGTCAATAGTTATTCATGTTTGTTATGCATATAGTCAGATTAATTAGGTTCCTTAGATACATAGATTGTATTCTGCCTAGATAATCTTCAGCCACTTCAAGGATCTGTAGAACATGGCATTTAAATAACTTAGGGTTCTGTTGACGTGAGACACAATTGCTCCTGACAGCACTGATCTATTCCCAAGAGAATGTTGGGCACTGAAGACACTCCACTTGGAGTTTCTTTTCTTCTTGGCACAATTGGCCTTTGGGCAAGGAACTTCCCCTTCTTGGCACAATTGGCCTTTGGGCAAGGAACTTCCCATGCATCGACCACTGACAAAGTACATGGTGTCAGGACTGGATAAGCAGGACACAATTGTTTATTAAATGTTTATTAAACACTTACCATGTGTTCCTTGCTTAATATTGTTTATGTTGGTTGTAATCTTAATTTTATACTTTATATCTATTCCTGTTGTATATAGTTTTGTAATGGGTTTGGAATGCTCTTATTTAGACAAAAGGGGGAGGTGATGGGGAATCTTTGTCAGCCAATGATCTTTAAGAGGTGGGATCATGGGGTCTGGAGAGATGGCTCAGCAAGTAAGAGCACTGGCTGCTCTTAGGAGGTCCTGAGTTCAGTTCACATGGTGGCTCACAACCATCTGTAAAGAGATATGGTGCCCTCTTCTGGCTTGTAGGCATAACATGCAGACAGAACACAAGTATACATAATAAATAAAGAAATCTTTAAAAAAAAAAAAAAAAGAGGTGGGATCAGGTGAGGGCATGAGCTTTTGGGTACCTGGAGAAAAACACCAGGCGGCCCCAGGGTTTGCTTTCTCTGTGGTTCCCGTGCAACACAGCTGAGCTTGGACTTCTCATTCCTGTTTTGTGAGTTTGCCCCTTACAATAAAGTTTTGTCTTTGGTTTTTTTCTTGGAGATAGCCTGGTATATTGCGATCTGCATTAATTTAACAGGAATGATCCTAACAGTAGCCTGAAGAGTGTAATTGGGAAGGGAGGAGTGAGGAGCAAAGGAAGGAAGAAACAGGGACTGACGGCAACAGGAAGGTTAGGGCTAGTGAGGGTGGAAGGGTCAGTGGGGTCGGAGTCTCCCTCCTTTTATTTATTTTTTTGTTTTTGTACTGTGCTAGGCAGGTTCTGCACCACTGAGAGTAGAGTTGGGTGGGGCTGATGAGACTTTGCAGTGGAGGGTGGGGGTGGCCGCGGCCCAGAGCCCTGACTGTGTGCTGCCTCCTGGCACCAGGTGTTTGTAGTTTTTTTCTCATAACCACCAACTGAGTATTCAACAGTTCAGTCCGGATCTAACATTAACCTCCCCAGAGTTAGAATGAGACTATGGTGTAAGACTGCTCTTATTTCAGGTTCCTTTTGAGTCCTCAGGGCCACCTGTTTGTGTAACTCGTTAGCAGTGAATTAAGGATTGACAGTTCTCCTTGGGTTAGATAACTAGCTAAAGTGACCAATAAACCTTATTAGTCTATTGTAGAGAGTACAGCTCAGACATAGTGAAGAGATGCATAGGACAGTAGAGTGGGGAGGGATGCATATAGCATCCTTCCAGCACACTGCTCTTGTCACCAGTTAGGAAGCTCACCGGGTCTCACCATTCAGAGCATTATTTTCATAGGGGTGTCATCTTAATGACATTGTTGAATAAATCACTGGCCAGTGTTCATTGAACTCAACTTCCAGTCTCTCTCCCCTTAGTGGAATTGGTGCAGGAAGCAGGAGAGTGGAAGAGGAGATGGGGAGGGAGAATGGAAGGATTGAAAGTTACCACCCTTTAATCACGTGTTTGGTCGTTAAGCTAACTAGGCTGATGTCTCTTATCCAGAAGCCCCATCCTCAGTCACCTCATTAGCATAAACTGGTGTGATGTAAAGAAGCTTTACTGAAAAAAGACCAAATACTTATTGTTTGGGAAATGCCAAAGTTTTTAGAAGGTCCATGCCAAGAGCTTGGACCAAAAGCCATGCATATCTATGTTTCTCATACACAGTGCTAGCAAAGAGAAGATTGTTTCTGTTATGGATTTCAGGGATTTAACCTTATTTATTTATTCATTATTGGGCTGAAGACATGTGAGAGGGCTAAGGCATGTGTGTGGAGTTTAGAACGACTTTATGGAGGTGGTCCTCGTCTTCTATTTATGTGGGTCCTGAGGATTGAACTCTGGTCATTAGATGTATACATCAAGTACCTTTGTCCACAGGCCATCTCACCAGCCCCCGAAAAATGTCTAAGAACTGGAAAACACGTGATCTGGGCAGGTGACTCTTATTTGTGAGAAGAAAACATAGTTGGGTAGATGAAAGAACTCAAAAGTCTGGGTAAGGGTGGGTTGTCGTTCCCGAGAGAATGAGAATCACAGTGAAATTTACTTTAGTGAATGAGATCAGAGACAGTAGGTTATATGTCTAGATGCCTGGAAATTCAGAGGGAGTTAAAGAATTGAGTCAGGAGGTAGGTAGGCGTTGAGACAGGGTCTCACGTAGCCCAGACCAGCCTCAGACTTGGTAAATGGCCAAGGATGATCTTATATTCCTGATTCTCCGGACTCTTCCTTCTGAGTACTGAACTTTCAAGTGCCCATAACTATGCCTGGCTGGGAGTTTAGGTTTTTGAGAGAACGGGGGCCTAGGCTCATACCCCAACCCCAAGTCACTCATTGGAAGAGTGAAAGAAAGAGAAAGAAAGAAACAAACAAAATTCCATAGTAAAAGGAACAAAAGTTTAGAGGGGCAGGGTGCTTAGCAAATTTTACCAAAACATTAACTACTGAGGAAGAAACTATTGCAGCTTAAGCCCTGGTGTTTGGAGCTCAGGCGGTGTGACAGCCACCCCTCTAATGTGTGTCTGGTGCAAACCACCTTCGCCTCACTGCCCCGCTTTGTTTTCACAGTATCGCTGTGACCTCCATCCTGCAGCTGAGATGGGTGACTGGAGTCAGGTGTCTAATGTCACAGAACTCTGTTTTTACTGCCAGTCTAGTATTCTTTCCTTGTGATCACCTGTTGTACTTTCTCGGGGAGCTAGGCAAAGCGATGAAAAGCCATGACTAACTCAGCAAACTGATGGGTGGCTGATTTCCTGCCGAGGGATTGAGAGTTGTGGCATCAAGCTCAGTGCTGGTTGCCAGGGGAGGTTATGGTTTCTGTGTGTTTACAAGGCAAGGAATCTAATAGAGGTACTGCACCTCTGTTCTAGAGCCCTGGTGAGGATAAACAGTTGTAGCCAACTCTTTTCATAACGAAGGAAAGGAATTGGGAAGAACTGCACACAACGGGAATCCCTTTAAAGGCTGCGTGGGGGAAGATGAATCAGTTTGACCATTTTTTTTCTAGAAGTGGGCCCAGTGTAAAAGGTATTATAACTAAATTCTGAATCTGCTTCAAGGTCAGGATGATGTGTTTGGGCCTATGCCTAAACCTGAGGCGTCATAGATGGGAGGAGGGAGGGAAATTGGATCAATTAAGCCTGTGAGAGAAATAGAAGGCATTGTGATGTTTGCTCCTTGGTTGGTTTAGTTGTGGCTGGTATGAAAAACCTGTAAATTGTGGGAAATGAATGATTCTAAAGATGATATCATTCATTGCAGTTACATCATCCATCACATTCTAAAGTAAAAAGGTTTATTTGTTAAGAAAATTGTCAATCTCTTACAAAAAATTACTTTATGGTAAAATAAGTCTGTTTCAAGGTTCAATGAAACAGACTGGTTTCTGGTTTTTTGATTTTTTTTTTTTTTTTGGTTGTTGATGATGATGAATGTTTGTTTTGTTTTTTTTGTTTGTTTTTTTTTTTTTAAAAAAACACAGCCAACAGTTAATTTTCCTTTTAGATTGATTATGATCCATATTACTTTTATGTCAGTATTTCCCAACTTAAAAGTAAGGGAATAAGCAAAATAAGAAATAAAACGTTCAGTTTAACTAGAGGAAACTCTAAAGAAAAATGGTTACTATTTGCAATAGTTACAGAGTTGGTCCAGGGCATTCTGTAAGTTAAGGGAGTAATTAGCAAAGCCACTGTTCCGAGGGAGAAGCTAAGGCTGTGAGCCTCAGAGAGCCTCTTCAGGGTCAGTGTTGACCTCGGAGAGCCGATGGTGTTCCGTCACATGTGTTTATGTGTTTCTTCAGGGACGGGACCAGAAGGCAGAATCATCAAGAAGGACATTGACTCTTTTGTGCCTTCTAAGGCTGCTCCTGTGAGTTCTATTTGGCTTTTTAAAATGATTATTATTGTGGGGACTGAACCCAGGGCTTTACACATGCTTGGCAAGCACTCCTGCCAGTGAGCTTCATCCCTGGCCCACAGCCCTTATTTTCATATTTATTTTTTTTAATTCTTCAGTTTAAAAATGCTGTGCTTTCTCTCCACCCCTGCCCCCCACCTTTTCTGGTGTTGTTAAGGAACCAGGCTAACCTTGAACTTGAACTGTACTGCCTCAGCATCTTGAGTGCTGGGGTTTTAGCTACGCACCACCGTGCCTTGACTGCCTTTACGGTCTCAATAAAACTAGTCATTGAATATACTCTTCCTCAGAAATGATAACTCTTAAAATGTGGTTTATAATTCTATGTAAACAAAACAAAACAAACAAACAAACAAAAAACAAACCATGAGGAACAACACTCTCAATTAGCAGTCTAATGTGAGTAGCTTTTGCTCCCGGGGGATGGAGGCAGCTATTCTTCAGAGCTTTGCTGTTTCACTTTGGCATGTAGTCCTCCACAGTCGTAGCGTCTCACAGGTGATCCTCCAGCCGACACTAAGACAGACACAGTCACTAAGTGCCTTTTCTTTTCCCTCTCAGGCTGCAGCAGCTGCCATGGCTCCCCCGGGTCCAAGAGTGGCACCAGCTCCCACAGGTGTCTTCACAGATGTCCCCATCAGCAACATTCGCCGAGTAAGAGCAGCACCACAGTCTGAAGCCAGAGCTGTTGGGCATTTCCACTCTGGTTGTGTAGTTGTGCCACACATTAAGACACTGGAAAGGACCTTGCCAATTGAAAATACTGGATGATTAGTGTAAGGGAGTTTGATTTGGTCGGTTGAGTAATTGGGATAAAGAAGTCTCTGTTTTGGCTAATCTAGTAGAAGGTGCAGTCTTTTGTCTTCTTGCTCTGCTATGTGAGGTAAGCAACCAGGGAGCTGAGTGAGGAGGCAAACAACTGAGTTAGGTAAGGTCTGGGCTCAGCTGAGAGAACTGATGTTGAAATCTCTCTGGTTTCAGGTGATTGCACAGCGGCTAATGCAGTCGAAGCAGACCATACCTCATTATTACCTTTCTGTTGATGTAAATATGGGAGAGGTGCTCTTGGTACGGAAGGAGCTTAATAAGGTAAAACCTGGGAATTCCGTCTGTCCCACTAATGCTCAACAGTGCTGCCGTGCGCTTTGTTATTAGAAGCCGGTCAGTGACAGAAAATTCCTGTCACTTGGGATTGTTAAGTAGAGACTATCCCGAGAAATTTTCATTTAACTTCTTTTGATTTGTTGCTGTTTCTTTTGGACAGTGTCTCACTATGTAGCTCATACCTGTAGCTTCACATAACAAGGCCACACTGACCTTGATGTTGCAGTTGCAGGAATTACGTTTAGCATTTCAAACTTGCTTTGCCGTGGATAGGTATTCGTTTAGCCTGTTCACTGTGCTTTGATGCTTGAAGCTGCTTCGGTAGCTAAGAAAGGATGTCCACATCTTTATAGTCAGGTACCACATACCCACTCAGTGTAAGGCACTCTTGGGAACAGAGAGCACGAGCAATCTATCTTCATTGTAAGTTTATGATGGAATTGGGGCTCTTGTCACTAAGTGTGACAAGGAGTTTTAAAGGTGACAGTTTTCATTTGTAGACCAGTCTCTTTATGAAGCGGTCTCTCAGCTGTGTGGTGAATTACACAGTGTATGTTCAGTACTGAAGGAGTTGAGCAGAGAGTTTAGGGAGACCAGTGACAGGGAATTCACAGTGCTGTAGACAAACATGGCTAAACTATGGAAAAGAGGAAAGGTTTGGACTGGCAGAGAGTTTGAAGAAAATTCATGCTGATGGTTGAGAATCATAGGGGTTAAGGGCTTTAAGAGTAGAAATAAGGCTGGGAGAAAGAGATCCATGAAGGGCTTGTTGCTCTAGTATGAAGCTTCCTGTTGCCAACATGAAAATTCAGGCACTTCGAGTGCCTGTAATCCCAGCACGGTGGGGAGGGGGAGGGCGCAGAGACGGGATCCCTGATGCATGCTTGCTAGCCAGCTAAGTAGATGAGCTCCAGGTTCAGTGAGGTTGTCTCAAAAGAAAGGAGAGTGGGACTGGAGATGGCTTGGTAGTTAAGAGTAAGTGTTGCTCTTACAGAGAATCCAGGTTCAGCTCCCAGCAAGCACCCACATGGTGACTTAGAGCCACCTGTAACTCCAGTTCCAAGGTATAGATGCCTCATCTCTGTAGACAACAAGCTCACATGTGGTGCATCTATGTACATGCAGGCAGAACACCTGTGCACATGAAATAAGCCTTTAAAAATAAATAAATAGATAAGAATGAGTAAAGTGGTCTAAGTAAATAAGGAGCATGAGTGAGGAAGACATTCAGCCACATAAGGTGAATCCTTTAAAAACTAGAAGAACCCCAGCAGCTCCTTCCAGTAGTGTGCAGTCCTTTTCTGACTTCTCTCCTGTTCCTACACTGAAGACACTCTGCTTGTCTTGCTGTTTCTCTGTATTTTCTTAGTATACACTCTTATACTTGTGTCAGTCTGCAGCCCACAGTGTCCATGTGGCTCCCGCCATCACGTCTTTAAGGACTTGGAAAGTACGGCCTCAGCTGGTCTTCCTTATTCTAAATGTGCAGCTGTGCCTCCACCTGCTCACATAACCCATCCGAAGATACTGTTTCACTGCTGTTTATCCCTCTTAGAACGTGTGCTCCCTGAGAACAGAACTCCTGTTCGTGTGTCACCGCTCCCTAGCTAGAGCTTTACCATCGTGTGCCCCGCACAGAGCAGACACGTGTGAGGCACATGACTGCACGAATAACCAGGGGCAGAGTTTGTACATAATTAAGGGACTAAAGGTGATGGCGCACAGTTACTCTCAAAGTATTGAACCGGGTCTGAAGCGATGGCTTAGCTTTAAGAACACTTGTTCTTGCAGAGGACCCATGTTCAATTTCCAAACATCCACACATCAACTTACAGCTGTCTATGACTACACTTCCAGTACACTTCCGGGGGATCTGGCACCTCTTCTGACCTCCACAGGCTCCTATTTGTATGTGGTGCACACACACTCACACTCACACTCAAAAATATTTTTAAAAGCCAAAGAAAACAGGTAAATGTATCCAATGTATTTGATGTATTACTTTGAATGACCCTAACACCATGCTCAGTCCACACATTTGAAGTGTCCTACTCAGTGTCTTTCAGCATTTATCCTCATTCCCACAGTAGGGTTATGAGCATTTTCGTCACCCCAAATAGCCCTTTGCCACAATCCCATCAACCCTTCCATTCTCCCCAGTCTTAACATTTTTGTCTTGGAAGGTTTACTGAATGTGGAATTCTCTGACTAGAATCATATGAAGTCTGGTCTTCACCGAGTACTTTTTATTTATCCTATAATTTCAAGGTTCAGCCATGTTGTAGCATGCATCAGTTTTTCTCATTCTTTCTTCCTTTTTTTTTCTTTTTAAGCTTTATTATTATTTGTTCCGTATCTGCAAATGTGTGTGCACATATGTGTGCAGATATATACAGAGTCCAGCCAGAAGCAAGGGATAGATACCCCTGGAGACATCTTGTCTTGATCTTAGCGGGAATAACTTTTCAACCATTAAGTATGAGGATAGATAGTATGGGATTTTATGTATCTTTTTTATCATCAGGAAATTCCTTCCTAGTTCATTTACTGTTTTAATGTGAAGTGTGCTACTGAATTTTGTTAAGTGTCTTTGAGCTGTTGAAGCAGTCATGTGAGCTTTCTCTTCTGTTAGAGCATTATTTATTCTTTTTCTCTTTTAAGAAAAAAGATCTCCTACAGAGCTAGTTCCAGGACAGGCTCCAAAGCCACAGAGAAACCCTATCTCGAAAAACCAAAAAAAAGAAAAAGAAAAAAGATCTCAGCCAAGTGTTGGTGGCTTATGCCTTTAATCCCAGCACTTGGAAGGCAGAGGCAGAGGCAGAGGCAGGTGGATCTCTAAGAGTTCGAGGCCCGCCTGGTCTACAGAGTGAGTGCCAGGACAGGCTCCAAAGCTACACAGAGAAACCCTGTCTTGAAAAACCAAAAATATAAAAAAAGAAAGAAAGAAAAGAAAAAAGATCTCAGAATGATGCCCAGATCTTAGGGTCAAATGACTCCCCTGCCTGAGCCTCTTGAGTAGATGAGACTATAGACACACGCCGCTCTGCACACCTTACTTGATTTTTAGATGTTACTGCGTCTTCCACTCCTAAAACAAATCCCATGTGTCCGTAGTTAATGGCTAGGTTTTCTCTGCTAGTGTTTTGTTAAAGGCTTGTCTGATATATTTGTAAGATAATGTTTAGGTTTTAACTGTAGAGTTTTTGTCTTATTTTGGAATGAGAATAACACTGAGGAATTACTAACTTGTTCTTCCGTTTTTTAAGAAGCTAGGTGAAGATTTTGTTTTAGCCTTTAAATGTTTGGTAGAATTAGCCAGTAAAGCTGTAAAGGTTGATGGGTGATGGTGGCACACGCTTTTAATCCCACCACTTGGGAGGCAGAGTTAGGTGGATCTCTGTGATCTGTAAACTAGGCCAGCCTGGTCAAGTCTCATCTACAGAGCTAGTTCCAGAACTAAGAAACCCTGTCTGGGAAAGAAAACAAACCAAAGAAAAGAAGAAGGAAAAGTCTTCTGCATGAGCGGATGTCCGTGACCAGTTGCATCTCTCTGATTGTGTTTATCCGAGTTTGTTCTCCTTATTGGTTTGTTTCTTCCTAGAATCGTATGCATTTTCTCTGGGTTGTCGGATCCCTTGGTGTTGAATATTTGTAGTACTTCCTTTTTATGTAGGAGATATTATGTCCCCCATGTCACTCCTAATCTGAGGAATTTGACTCTGCTTCCTCTGTCTAAACTAAACATTTGTTAGTGTGGTTGTCATTAATTTAAGCCTTCATTTATTTATTTATTTATTTATTTTGGTTTTTGGTTCTTTCAAGGCAAGTTTTCTCTATGTAGCCTTGGTTGCCCTGGGACTCACTTTGTAGACCAGGTTGGCTTTGAACTAACAGAGATCCACCTGCTTCTGCCTCCCTAGTGCTGGGATTAAAGGCATGGATCACCACTTCCTGGCTTACTTGATTTTTTTTTTTTTTTTTTTTTTTTTTTTTTTTTTTTTTTTTTTTTGGTTTTTCGAGATAGGGTTTCTCTGTGGCTTTGGAGCCTGTCCTGGAACTAGCTCTTGTAGACCAGGCTGGTCTCGAACTCACAGAGATCCGCCTGTCTCTGCCTCCCGAGTGCTGGGATTAAAGGCATGCGCCACCACCGCCTGGCTTACTTTTTTTTTTTTTTTTTTAAAGATTTATTTATTATGTATACAACATTCTGCCTCCATGTATGCCTGCACGCCAGAGGGGGGCGCCAGATCTCAGTACAGATGGTTGTGAGCCACCATGTGGTTGCTGGGAATTGAACTCAGAACCTCTTGAAGAGCAGCCAGTGCTCTTAACCTCTGAGCTATCTCTCCAGCCCCTTACTTGATTTTTTTTGAAGAGAATAAAACCACTTGGTTCAGTTGAGTAAAAATAGCGATACGCCATAACTTATAGTGTTCAGCTGTTTCGATGCCAAGCAGGAGACATGTAGCTCCTAAGGCCTCCATTATACAGATAAAAGAAACAGCTTTTTGGGGAGAGAGTTTAATAAAATAGTTGGTTGTTGTTTTAACAGATGCTTGAAGGGAAAGGAAAAATCTCCGTCAATGACTTCATCATAAAAGCTTCGGCTTTGGCTTGTCTGAAAGTTCCCGAAGCAAACTCTTCTTGGATGGACACAGTTATAAGACAGTAAGTTGACTGGAGAAGGTGCCCCTTGGGCTGCAGTTTGCCTGTGTCTGCTAACTGCAGCTAGGGATGGGGAGGTGGTGACACCCGTGGATGTGCGGGTTTGAAACAGCTGAAACACTTGATGGTGTTCAGTCGGTAGCAAAGGCTGTGATTCTTGGTAAAAGGAAACAGGTGTAAAATGTAGTCTAGTTATACTGATGATGACTGTCGGAAAGCAGGGTGAGTCAGTTACCTGATCACCAGAGAGTTCTGCCAGCTGTGGATTAGACTGAAAAGCATTTGTTGCCATAAAGGCTCATGACTGGCGGGTACATTTTATTAGGGCTTTCAAACCACTTTACCAGTTAACTGTTTTTACTTGCGTTTTTTAGATGAAGAAACAGGCTCAGTGAGTTATGTAGCTTGTCCCAAGTTAGTAAGCTGGTCAGTGTCAGAATTCCAGCTCAAGCCCAGGCCTTTTTAGTATGTAGATAGGCACTTTTATATATCTTAATTTATTAATTATTAATGTTACCTATTAATAATTTATTTTAATTATGTACCTGAATGTGTCTCTGTGCGTGGGTACGTGCAAATAAGCACAGACCCCCAAGGAGAATGGAGGCACCAAATCCCTCAGAACTGGAGTTTTAGACAGTTGTTAGCTGCCTGGCATAGGTACTAAGAACCAAGTATGGGTCCTCTGCAAGAGCAGTGTGTTGCTTTTAACGGAGCCACCTGTCTCTCCAGCCCCAGTATTATTACAAATATCATTAAAAGAAAATCCCTCTTCCCCTTTGTTTTCTGTGCTCTCACACTCACATTACACTGTGGGCAGTGGCTAGGTGCCTCATTCTGACTCTGTGTCAGATCTCAGAGACTGACCTTAGTCCCCCTCTTTCGATGCCACTCTCAGACCAGGTAGCTGACTACAAGCACGTTCCCACGGCCCGTTTAGCAGGGCAGCTCACAGGGCTTGGGGAAATGCTCAAGTGCACTGCCTTACTGCAAACAGCTCTACACAGGGTACGGATGAAGTCGAGGCCACCTTGACCTCCAGAGTGAGACAAGTCTCCACATAGATGCTACTCAGGTGCATGGGCCGCTGCTGGTCTACTCTAGAAAAGACTGGGCATCCTACTTTACGTGTCTTCTGGGATGTGACCACCTCTGTGTCCTGGGCACTCTGGTTTTGTTGTTTTGTTTTCCTTCCTCCCTCCTTCCTTTGTACTCCCTATCTACTGCCTCCCTCCCTCCTTCCTTTGTACTCCCTATCTACTGCCTTCCTCCCTCCTTCCTTTGTACTCCCTATCTACTGCCTTCCTCCCTCCTTCCTTTGTACTCCCTATCTACTGCCTTCCTCCCTCCTTCCTTTGTACTCCCTATCTACTGCCTTCCTCCCTCCTTCCTTTGTACTCCCTATCTACTGCCTTCCTCCCTCCTTCCTTTGTACTCCCTAATCTGCCTACCTTCCTCCCTCCTTCCTTTGTACTCCCTATCTACTGCCTTCCTCCCTCCTTCCTTTGTACTCCCTATCTACTGCCTTCCTCCCTCCTTCCTTTGTACTCTCTTATCTGCCTACCTTCCTCCCTCCTTCCTTTGTACTCCCTATCTACTGCCTTCCTCCCTCCTTCCTTTGTACTCCCTATCTACTGCCTTCCTCCCTCCTTCCTTTGTACTCCCTATCTACTGCCTTCCTCCCTCCTTCCTTTGTACTCCCTAATCTGCCTACCTTCCTCCCTCCTTCCTTTGTACTCCCTATCTACTGCCTTCCTCCCTCCTTCCTTTGTACTCCCTATCTACTGCCTTCCTCCCTCCTTCCTTTGTACTCTCTTATCTGCCTACCTTCCTCCCTCCTTCCTTTGTACTCCCTATCTACTGCCTTCCTCCCTCCTTCCTTTGTACTCCCTTATCTGCCTACCTTCCTCCCTCCTTCCTTTGTACTCCCTTATCTGCCTACCTTCCTCCCTCCTTCCTTTGTACTCCCTATCTACTGCCTCCCTCCCTCCTTCCTTTGTACTCCCTATCTACTGCCTCCCTCCCTCCTTCCTTTGTACTCCCTATCTACTGCCTCCCTCCCTCCTTCCTTTGTACTCCCTATCTACTGCCTCCCTCCCTCCTTCCTTTGTACTCCCTATCTACTGCCTCCCTCCCTCCTTCCTTTGTACTCCCTATCTACTGCCTCCCTCCCTCCTTCCTTTGTACTCCCTATCTACTACCTTCCTCCCTCCTTCCTTTGTACTCCCTATCTACTACCTTCCTCCCTCCTTCCTTTGTACTCCCTAATCTGCCTACCTTCCTCCTTCCTTTGTACTCCCTATCTACTGCCTTCTTCTCTCCCTCTTCCCTTCATGGCCAACTTCAGGACGACCTCTGGGAGGGCCTTTTCTCCTTCCACCTTGTGAGTTCCCAGGATTAGACTGAAGTTGTCAACTTGGCTACAGGCACCTTTACCCACCAAGCCATCTTGCCAGCCCGATCCCAATGTGTCCCTCCTCTCACTCTGTATTCTATCTGCACAAGCTTTGTTGCAGAGACTCTCTTGAGACACTTGCACTTAGAACCCAGAAGGTCAGTTTGTTTCATGCTGATTATGATGATGTTTTTGGTGAGCCACCTGGTGGCTCACAAAAGGATATTAAAGAATGAAATAAATCTTTTCTTTTTTTTTTTTTTTTTTTTTTTGGTTTTTCGAGACAGGGTTTCTCTGTGGTTTTTTGGAGCCTGTCCTGGAACTAGCTCTTGTAGACCAGGCTGGTCTCGAACTCACAGAGATCCGCCTGCCTCTGCCTCCCAAGTGCTGGGATTAAAGGCGTGCGCCACCACCGCCCGGCAAAATGAAATAAATCTTATGATCTATTTCTTTCCCCACCCCCTTTCATGTTTTTAGAAGTACAAAAGAAGACACATCAAGATGTTAACTTGTAGGATAGACATCTCTGGAGAGTAGTATAATTGCCTCTAAAATCGTGTGTGTGTAGGGGGGGTAGTTGGTAGTACAGGGTATCAAACTTGGGGATTTGCATAGGCAGGTGCTCTACTATTAAGTTACATCCTATGCACCTACAATATCTGAAGTAAATACCCAAGATCCATATTTCTTTTAACCCGGCACTTTTTGTTTTTGTTTTTTTCCCCCATAGTAGAAAATGGAGAAACTGAGGGAGACGCCCAGCTCTCCAACTCTTTTTTCTTTTTAATTAAAAATTTAAGTCGCACATTTATTTCGCTTTCTGACTCTGCGCTTGTGCCTTCAACACTTTCACAACAATTTTCTGCTCCTCAATAAGGAAAGCCCGCTTGATCCTGTCACGGACACACTTGGCACACAGGGAGCCACCATAGGCCCGGCTGACATGTTTCTTTGTCTCAGACAATCTCATGAGGACTTTCGGTCTCACAGTACGAACCCCTCGGAGTCGGCCCGGGCACACACCGCATGCTGATTTAGGTGCTTTTCCAACCTTCTTGGTGTAAAGGTAAACAATCCTGTTGCCAGGAGTTCGAGACAGCCTAGTTTTGTTGGAGGCTGTGTTGTAGGAGAGCCTACGACGGTATGTCAAACGCTGGACCATTCTGAGTGCCTCTAAGCACCGTCCCCGGAAGAGCCTCTTTTTTTTTTTTTTAAAGATTTATTTTTATGAGCATTGGTGTTTTGCCTGTTTGAATGTCTATGTGAGGGTGCTAGATCCTCTGAAACTGGAGTTGGATCAGTTGTCAGATGCCATGTGGATGCTGAGAACTGAATCTAGGTTCTCTGGGAGAGCTGCCAGTGCCCTCAACCCTGATCCTGCTTTCCAGTTCCCTTCAGCTGTTAATCCTTAATGTTGATGAGTTGATTCATTTTCTTTTTCAACAGAAATCACGTGGTGGATGTCAGCGTTGCTGTCAGTACCCCTGCAGGACTTATCACTCCTATTGTATTTAATGCACACATCAAAGGACTGGAAACCATTGCTAGTGATGTTGTTTCTTTAGCATCCAAAGCGAGAGAGGGCAAACTGCAGCCTCACGAATTTCAGGTAGGATACCATCCTGACCTGTAAGGAGTGTGTTACTCTGAAGGTCAGCCTAATGCTTTTGCATTTTCTATTTGAATTTTGCTACATAGAGGTGATACGTTGTCTTGAAAATAAAGCAGTTTAGTTATATGTGAAAAGCTAAAAGGCATATTTTCATAATTCCGTGGAAAAGCCAGCACAAATGACTTTGGTTCTTATCATAGTATGTATCCTTTTCAAGACTTTCTTAAATAAAAGATTATCTCATGACTTTTTCAGAGAATATTTGTAATTTTTTTTCTGGGTTATGTTGACAGTATAACCTATTTTTACACTTTTTCCTTTAGGGTGGAACATTTACAATCTCCAACTTAGGAATGTTTGGAATTAAGAATTTCTCTGCGATTATTAACCCACCTCAGGCATGTATTTTGGCAATTGGTGCTTCAGAGGATAAACTGGTCCCAGCAGACAATGAAAAAGGGTGAGTAGGAAGGTGGAGAAGGGTTGGGAACCTGATTGTATTTTATTCTTACTGGTTTTTTATAAATAGGACTTTAGGTAGAGTCAGTACATCCAGCATGAGATGCGAAGGGAAACCACTTTTGTTAACTTGAGTCAGTCGTGTTTGCCATGTGATCTGGAGATTTCTAGATGGCAGGTTGGTACAGGTCTCCAACAGTCAGTAAATACTGTAGCTTTTGGGCCATACAGTCTGTTACTGATCTCTTGCCATCGTATTTATGAGAACAGGCAAAAATAATATGCTAATAACTTCCAGAAAAGTAGATTTATATCAAAATAGATAGTAGAATTTGGCCTGTGTTGTATAGTTTGGCAACCTATGTTCCCAGGGATGTATTTAGTTTTCCTTCAAGCTGTTAGTTTGAGCTAAAGATAAAGAGTGGGTGGAGCTAGTCCTTATGTGTAATCACTGCTGTTCTTGTGGCTGAGTCAAAAGGGTCAGAAGTTCAAAACCTGCCTCAACTATGTGGAAGTTCAAGGCCAGCCTTGTTAACTATCTCAGAACTTGATGGTGGGCATGGTGGCACATGCCTTTAATACCAGCACTTGGGAGGCCGAGGCAGGCCTGGTCTACAGAGCGAGTCCCAGGAAAGCCAGGGCTCTGTTACACAGAGAAACCCTATCTTAAAAAACCAAAAAAAGAAAACAAATAAACAAAAAAGTTGTTTATTTATCTGTTAGTTTAAGAGGCCTGAAGATATAGCTCAGTAGTAAATCACTTGCATAGCATAAGAGACCTAAATTCAGTCCTCAGAATGAATGAATGAATGAATGGGAATTAATCTACCTAGGTAGGATTATAGGGAGACATCAACATGTGGGCGGCTGTTGTTTCGGGTTCATTGTTTTCTTTCAGGGTACCCACTGGTGGTCTTTCTTTCTAGCTTTGACGTGGCTAGCGTGATGTCTGTCACTCTCAGCTGTGATCATCGTGTTGTGGATGGAGCCGTTGGAGCCCAGTGGCTTGCTGAGTTCAAAAAGTACCTTGAAAAGCCTATAACTATGCTGTTATAATTTACCCAAGAACTTCTACACTCTCTGCTGACATTATATTTATATGTTATTAAACAGGTGGTTCTTTTAAAGTTTCACTAGTTAATTTTATTATTGAATCTGTCTAGATAATTTATTTGTAATAGGCATTAATGAATCTTTTTTAAATGCCAATTACATCCAAATATTGTACCCCTTTAAAATTAAACATCAGTTTAAAGCTCTGTATGCCTAGGGAAGGGACATGTAGGGACACTAACTCTTTAGTGAGAAGTCCTTCCTGGGGGAACAGGAGGGGCAGGATTGTGGCTCCCTGCAGTCGGGCTCATAAAAGTAACTTGGATGAGACCTTGCAGTTTAGAGTTTAATTAATTCAACTTACTTAGTCTGAAGGAAACAGAGTCATGAAAAGTATTTCTCATAGGAAGAGTTTGAACTGAAGCTTTACTTTGGAATCTAACCTTAGAGTTTCCTGTTTCACAATTTTGGTTTATCACATGAGAACTTCAAGGAAAATAAGTGAAACTTTAAGAGTCAGCATTTTCAACCAACTGTTATTTTTATATGAATCTCTAAATAAAATAGCTTTCCCCTCCTTAAGATATAAGCCAACTTCTTGGTATAAATGAGAATTTATGTATTTATTTATAAGCAATTTCAATGTATAATTTGAGAAATCTGCAGTTTCCTCCAAATAAAAGAACATACTTATTGAAATGAACAAGTTGCAGAAGTAGAATTTTCCTTCTAAGATGAACTGGATGTTAATTGTAAATGAACGAACCCAATTATCAAATGTTTTCGCTCAACTGGAGAACTCTGGAATGAGTATGGAATGTATATGGGAGAAGTTGTACATATGTAATATATGGTTTTAGAGTTGTATATGTGCCAATGTCCATTTATCACCATATCCTGCCTGAAAAGGAGTGGGGGAGAGGATGTGAGTGGGTAGTTTGCACTGCTGACTGTGATGTCCAAACTGGGCATCTGGCTAGGTAGCCGCGGCTACTCAGAACGCTAAGAAAGTTGGATAGTTGGATAAAATAGCAAGACTCTATCTCAGTCAAACAAACAAAAATTATGCCTAAAACAACATGACAATTTCTGGTAAAGTTTTTAAAAAGTAGTATATAGTCAAGAGTTTGGTTTTTCAGCCCAGTCCTTGATCATGGAGGGAAGAACGTAAGTAGGTGTCCCCCTTACCAGCCTAAATGCTCCTTTCGTTTTATTATGTTTTACTTTTCTTTTGGAGGGAAGGGAGACGATATGCAGGATAGTAAAAAGAACGTTATCACAATTCCAGACTTCCTGTTAAAGTGATGTGTTTTAATAAATGTTTGGAATTATTTGTGACTTTAAAATAACCCTGACCAGTATCCTTGTATGTAATATGTGGGGCCATCTTCTGAAATTTGAAGTGCTTCATCAGTGTTGAACATGTTTCTAAATGTTCATTATCACTTGGTGCACAAGTGACACTCCAAATAGTCCACCAGCGTCCAGCTGCTGTACCACTGTCACAGCTCCGTGCTGGGACCTCCTCTTTAGCGCCGAGCCATCCTAGGTTGCACTGAAGACTGTACAGAAAGAACACACTTATCACAAAGGTCCATCGTTAGCATGAGCCAAATCTAGTCAAATGTGAACTTGAAAAATGACTCATTCTTTGCTAATGCTCTGTTGTTCCCTTGAAAGAAAAATAAAAGTTTGTCATCTGACAAAAATGTTCTGAGTTAAGACTACTCTAAATCTGGACTCAGCCAGCATAGTAACTGAAAGAAGTTAGAAATAGTGTTTTGGATCAAGAAAGATTGTTTAAAATTTAAACATGTTTTCAGTTGTGTCTGAACTAATTTTTGATCTGTTTGTAGTTTATATCACATTAAATGATTAATGTCCTGTGTCAGCTGCATAATTCAAAGCTCCTAATACAGGTGAAAATTCAAGTGTGTCACCGGCAGGCTATAGTCTTAACACGTAGCTCGGGGTTATTAAAAACCCCATGATGAGGCATGGCACTTACTGCCGAGATGGGAAGCATGGCCTAGCTCTGTTAGATAATATACTCCTGATCTGGGGTTTCTGAGTGTGGAATTATGGTTTGCCAAGACATGAACCCTAGGATGCACTGAAATCATAAACACTGATAGTAAAAGATAGGAAACCACGTCTGTAGGAAACCTGCTCTGAATTTTTCAGGAAAATGACTCAGCAAGCAGCTGGAGAGATGGATCAGTGGTTAAGAGTTCTTGCTGCTATTTTAAGAGGGCCTGGATTTGGTTCCCAGCACCCACATGGCAGCTCACAACCTTCTCTAACTCCAGTTCCAAGGAATCTGAAACCACCTTCTGGCACAGACATGCACATGGTATACATATATATGTATGGGAAATACAGGGATGCATGTGAGAAACCTTCATATTTAAACTTTTCTACATTTCAGTATTAATACCATTCCTGAACAGTATTTCTAAAAGGAGGGGGAGAATGGTTTTGTTAACATAAAATTCATTGAAATACACAAGTAGAATATTTTAGAAATTAGTTTGCATAGCAATTTAATATCCTGGGCTTTTTAGTGTGCATGTTCGTGAGGAGGCCAAAGGACAGTTTAGGGAACGTTTCCTTCCATGAGTTACAGGGGTTGAACGTAGGTTGTCAAGCTTGCACAGGGTGAGTACAAACACATAGTAGCAAGTAGCACCTATGTGTTGGGGGCAAAAGTAGAGATCAGGGCTGGCAAGATGGCTCAGTGAATAAGGTGTTTGTGGCCAAACCTGGGGACCTGATCCTTGGGACCCACATTATAGGAGAAATCAAACTGCAAGTTCTCTCATCTCCCTATGTATGCTTTAGCATGTTCATGCATGTACACACAATAATAAATGTAGAAGTGTTTTTAAGAAGGTAAAGAGTCAATTAGTCATGTGATTGGATGGGGACATTTTTTTCTTTTCTAAACAGTTGAGTGATACTATATTCTTTTAGGAATTATTTTTTATCTGATAAGTTTTGCCTGCATTCTTTGTTTAGTACATGCTTACAGTGAGTGCCCCTGGAGACCAGAAGAGGGTGATGGGTCCTCTGTGACAAGTTACAGACAACTATCAGCAGTTATAGGGTGCAGGGAATTGAACCCAGGTCCTCTGGAAGAGCAGCCAGTGCTCTTAACCCTCAAGCTATCTCTCCAGTCCTAGGTAGGGACATTTTCTAGGAAATATGACTGTGTTAATGAAGGCTTTTCAAGTGTATTGGAGGATGAGGATATTAATTCGTTAACTACTGATTTTAGGATATCAGAATTTTTTTTTTTTTTTTTTTCGGTTTTTCGAGACAGGGTTTCTCTGGTTTTGGAGCCTGTCCTGGAACTAGCTCTTGTAGACCAGGCTGGTCTCGAACTCACAGAGATCCGCCTGCCTCTGCCTCCCAAGTGCTGGGATTAAAGGCGTGCGCCACCACCACCAGGCAGGATATCAGAATTTCTGAGTATATATTAGCCTTTTACCAGTACAGTTCTAGTGAAAGTCATATTCCAGAAAATTATATATATATATGTATATATATGTATGTATATATATTGACATGCGGGTTTCTCTTTGTAACAGCAGCTCTTGCTGATCTGTAACTCTCTGAAGACCAAGCTGGCCTCAAACTTACAGAGATCTGCTTGCCTCTGCCTCCCCCAGTGCTGGATTTAGAGGTGTGCATATCCAGCTTATGTGTTTTCTTAATGTCACATAACAGGGTTATGAGGTGGCTCAGTTAGGAGAGTCTTGACCACCATTTGTGAGACCTGAGTTCAACCTTGAAAGGGCAAAGGGGTATTTAAAGTTTGCTCTGCCAGAGCTGGAGAGATGGCCCAGTGGTTAAGAGCACCAATTGCTCTTCCAGTGGTCCTGAGTTCAATTGTCAGCAATTGATGGCTCACAACCATCAATAGTGGGATCTGATGCCTTCTTCTGGCATAAAGTCGATAGAGCACTCATGTACATAAATAAAGTTTGACCTGCCTGTTGCTGTCCTTGCATATAAATTGGGTAGTTGGTACTTTATTGACAGCTTAGAAATGAAGATGAAAAATGCCTCTTGGCTGATGGTGGCACATGCCTCTAGTCCCAGCACTGGGGAGGCAGAGGCAGGTGGATCTAGGTGAGTTTGAGGCCAGCCTAGTCTACAGATAGCATCCCAGGACAGCCAAGGCTACACAGAGACCTGTTCTGAGAAACAAAAGAGGAGGAGGAGAGGGAGTGTTGCTTTGTTTCTATAGAAGGATGTACTTGGCCTGAGTCAGTTAATTTTTTTTCAATTAGAGACGCATATGTTTTTCCTGTGTGTAGTTGTCCTCCAAATATTCTGTCTAGTCCAGACAAGTCCATGTCAGACAGAAGTCTAGCTGGTAGACATGGATATTACTGTATTTGGCCCTGTATATTGCTGTGTGTGGTGGCACATGCTTTAATACCAGGAAGCAGAGGCAGGCAGATCTCTATGAGTTTGAGACTAGCTAAGGCTACACGGTGAGACCCTGTCTCAAACAACAACAAACAAAAACAAATATTCACTACTCCTGCCCACAATGTAGGTCCTATAACTGACATGAGTAGCAATGAAAACACCAAATACACTGCTTTTATGCCAGTGGCATTGTAATGAATAATACAGACTTATTTTTGATAAATTTTGCTGTCGTCATTTCTGTATTAATCGATTCTGGAAGATTCAGGTATAATCGGTACTTCTCAGAGACCTCAATCAATAAATCAACCTAAAAATTAAAAAAAAAAAAGATTTTAAAATCATGACACTAGACAATTGCACCCTGAGAGTTATGCCGGGGCCCACCACATCCACTCATGTCCAGACCTCACGCTGCCATAGGACCTGCAACAGTTGCTGCCCGGATTCTTGAGACTTTGGTTCCTAACAGGACTGTAGGGATATAGTCCCACCCATCGGGGGCGTGTTCGCCTCGGGCTAATGTTTACGGATAAATCTGCCGGGCGTGATCCCAGCAGCCCCTTTTTTCTTTTGCTCCGCTTTTCCTGTTCTCCGCGGGAACCTGTGGTCCTGTAAGTCTATTTCCTTATTAAAGCTGTATATATCTATATAATCTGTCTGCATTCATTTACGCCGCCACACAGGACACATGAAATGTTAACTGGGAACAGCACCGGAAGTAGAGGGCTGCCGTCTGAACATTGTGTTGCTGTCTCTAGGATTTACTGTCAGATGGCAAGGAGCTGTATCTGAAGGTAGTGATCCATGTTTCTAGTGATAATGCCTAGTGAACCTAGCCTGATAATTTTGAAGGCAAGCCGGGTGGTGGTGGGCAGGCGGATCTCTGTGAGTTCGAGACCAGCCTGGTCTACAAGAGCTAGTTCCAGGACAGGCTCCAAAACCACAGAGAAACCCTGTCTCGAAAAACCAAAAAAAAAAAAAAAAAATTTGAAGGCAAATAAAGTATTCTGCTAATTTGTGCCTTTAGTAGTGAGAAATAGAATATTATTAACATGTGCTTTTTTTAAAAAAAATTTATTTATTCATTTATTTATTTATTTATTATGTATATTGTGTTTGGCCATCAGGCCTACCTGCAGGCACCAGATCTCGTTACAGGTGGTTGTGAGCCACCATGTGGTTGCTGGGAATTGAACTCAGGGCCTCTGGAAGAGCAGTCAGTACTCTTAACCTCTGAGCCACCTCTCCAGCCCCTAACAAGTGATTCTTACTGGGTACATTTCATAAGGCATTGCAAATAGGAAGTCAGCACAGACAATAGCTAGTTTATATGCAGCCTCCAGATTCTGAGACTTGAATCCTGAAAAATAAATGGAATTCAGAAAAAATAAAATTAAGAAATTGCCATTAGCTACAATGGCTGATGGAGACAAAGGACAAGTGGCATTTGTTAAAAAGCCTCTGAGTGGGTTAGGGCAGATGTCAGTCAATCCTTACATTTGGCTAAGATGGCAGCAGTTCAGCTTAAAGACATGACGGTGCTATGATGGAACATGTTATTTTATGTATTAGCCTAAAACTTAATTTAAAAATAAAAAATAGGGAGGCAGAGGCAGGCGGATCTCTGTGAGTTCGAGACCAGCCTGGTCTATAAGAGCTAGTTCCAGGACAGGCTCCAAAACCACAGAGAAACCCTGTCTCGAAAAACCAAAATAATAATAATAATAAATAAAGTTTAGAGAAGCTAGTCTTGAAAAAGAATTGTGGACAAAGCAATGACTGCCATCAAAGAAACAGTTACAATGGGCTAAAAGGAACTGCCTTCAAAGTCTAAAGCATCGTTCTGGCCCCCAGCATTCCATAAGCAGGTAAGCCACAGAAAGATGCTGAGCACCCAAGAATGACATATTCTGTGATATTCTTTTTATACATATGCCCAGTGTGGGTGCCGAAACTGGAAAAACTTGCCCCGAATTGAGCTGAATATTAGCCAGCCATGGTGTAGGAAGGTAGGTAGTCAAGGGGCCGTCTCAAGAGATCTAAAGAACATCCTCCTCCTTGCAGGGCCTTTCACAGGATTTGCCTGCTAGGATTTCAGGCCTGCTGCTCCCGTAACTAGACTGGGGTAATTCCTGAGGGGAGACTTTGCTGTAGTTCTCTCACCGGAGGGTGGATGGGATTCACAGTAGATTAGTTGTCTTGACATGTTGTTGGTCTGATTTAAAAGGGGAACACAGGCCAGGCACTGATACTACACGCCTTTAATCCCAGCATTTGGGAGGCAGAGGCAGGTGGATCTCTGAGTTCAAGGCCAGCCTGGTCTACAGAGTGAGTTCCAGAACAGTCAGGACTACATAAAGAAACCCTGTCTTGAAAAACTGGGGAGAGGAAGGGAGGGAGGGAGGGAGGGAGGGAGGGAGGGAGGGAGGGAGGGAGGGAGGGAGGGAGGGAGATTGTGTTGTGATTAGGGTTGTTTTCCTCGATCTGCCAAGACTTTAGGACATCCCAATTGTTTGTTCCTCTCCTGTAAGTTAAGAGAAGCCCATCCATCCCTGCAATAAATACAATCACTTTGTGTGATTCCCAGACCTACTGCTGTCTTTGCTTTATGATGTTCTTGGGTCGACGGGGTGCAAGTAGAAGTTCTATATAAACACGGAAGTTTTAGGTCATTACTTTGGGCAACTGTTTCTGTTTCTCCCCCACCACGAGAAAGGCATTATCTCAGAATGTACAGTTAATTGGGCAGAGCAGGCCTAGCTAACATGCAGCCTGAGAAAATTACTGTAAGGCTCTGAAACTTAGGAGTTTGTTCCTAGTGTAGTATAACATAGACACAAATGTACTGTACAGTTGACCCTCCATCTGAAGAGTCTACATCTGTGAATGCAGCCTACCTTGTATTGGAAAAGTAGTTAGGCTACAGTGAGCACTGCATCTACACTGAACACGTGTCACTGTTTCTCTTCTCATTATTCTCTAACTGATAGAGTCAGACAACTTGGCATAGTTTTGGATCTGTTTGTTTGGCATAGGGCCTCTCTACACAGCCCTGGCTGTCCTGGATACTATGTAGACCAGGCTGACCTCAAAATCACAGTGATTGGCCTACCTCTGCCTCCTAAATGCTGGGTTTAAAGGTGTGCATCATCATGACTGACTATAGTTGGATCTTACTGTTCCCCAAAACTCTGACTGCATAGAAGTGCTATTGGGAGGTGCTGGAGCCATTAGAAGGTGGCACTTAGTGTGAACTGTAGCGATATATCATTTGTGGTCTAATAAGGCTTGCCTGAAGATCAGAGAGTAAGACAGCCTCACTGGTCGGCCTTACAGACCAGGCAGTGGTGACACACACCTGTAATCCCAATAGCCACACTAGTTTGTCATAGAAACCAGGCATTAGCGGTGAACACCTTTAATCCCAGCACTAGAGAGGAATATAAGATGGGAGGAGACAGTTCTCACACACAGTCTCACTCTGAGATTCCTGGAGGCAGGATTGCCATTTCGGACTGAGGTTGAGGTAAAAGCCAGTGGCTGGCTGTTTTGCTTTTCTGACTTTCAGGTTGAACCCCAATTTCTGTCTCTGGGTTTTTATTAATTGTGCTACAGTGAAGTCTTTGAGTCATTCAGGTTACTGGATTGTGGGACCTTGGACCTTTCCTTTCTCTCCCTGGCCTTGAGTGAAGGGTGGTTTTGCTTTGTCATATATTCTTGTCACAATGGGCTTGATATTTCGGACACAGGTCTGAAAACAGTTGTCTAAACAAGAATGGAAGTTCTGAGATCATGACCCTAACAAATCTTTTCCCCTTAAAGTTATCTCATGTGTTTGTTATAGTTATACAAAGTTGATGCACAGTGAAATTTCCATAGCACTAGCATTCAATAGTAGAAATAACCTCAAGTACATGGAGGAGGTGCACACCTTACTTGCAAACAATAAAAAACTGGTCACCAGTGGATCTTATCTGCATGAGTTCCTGTAGGCAATCCCCTAGAGATGCCACAGGACCACCACAGTGTCGGTTTAACTTACCTCAGAAACACTAAGCTCACAGAGAGAGACTGAGTTAATCCCAGGTAACTCGATTTTTAGTTCAATTTTCAGAGGTTTCTCATTCTGATCCTTCACAATCTTTAGTTCATAGGCTGGTTTCTTAACCTCCACCTGGATTTCTGAACTAGAAATCTCCTCTATGAGACACCGTCCTTTGCCTGATGCTTGGTTTTTGTTCAGTAGCACCTGAGGAAGGTGATTTGGTTCACTCTCAGTACTGCTTCTCATCATTTCAAGAGTATTTTCTTTATGGGAAAAAAGGGAGGGGAGATACAAAATACCATCAGGTTGTGAGCATTAGCATAGGTGGTGTTTACAGAGATGGTTGATAAAGCTTCGATTAAATTTGTTTGGATTTAGTTCTAACACACCTGAAGCAGAGCTGGGCATGCGGCTCAGTGGAAGTCGCCTAGCATGTGAGGCTCACCTGGATTAGGTTCTGGCACAGCTAAACAGACCCCAAATACCCAGAATGTAAAGCCAAATAATTTGCTTGGGAATTCTACAAGATTTTTACATCATTCTGGATACTCTGATGTTTCTAATAATGTATTTTTCTCTCTTTAACTTTCTTATTCTTTTAAGATAGAGACTTCTGCTTTGAAAATTATACAAGGGTTACAAAAACAAAATCTGACATCTGTCCCAACTGCCTGTTTCCAAATAAACACAGAGGCTTACATGAATTATAAAATTGGCAGCAGATAGCTCAGGATTATTACTAGCTAACTCTTACACTTAAATTAACCCACATTCCTTATATATGCTCTGCCATGTGGTGGTAACTATTAGCATGGCACGTTCATCTCCTGCTCCCTCTGCATTTGGCTGGCGACTCCTCACTCCCCCTTCTCTTTCCCATCATCCTTAGTTTGGTCATCCAGCCTATACTTCCTGCCTGGCTACTGGCTAATTAGTATTTTATTAAACTAATTTGGGTGACAAATCTTTACAGGATACAAGAGAATTATTCCACAGCAGACATCAGTTTATTTTTGTTCACTTACCTGTTCTCATTATCTCTTTGAAGCCTGTGAAGTCAGTTTTAATGCTCGTCAGATTTTCCTTGGTTCTCTGAATGTTTCCTTTTATGCTAAAACTAGTGACACGGTATGAACGTGCGAGTGTGAACTGGAGTCGCTCCTCAATGCAATGCATGGCCATTTTTATTAACTGATCTTTGATCCCTTGGTCTTTTTCTGCTGCTTGCAGAACATCAGGATTGTAGGCAACATCAATAACTGTATATGAACCTGTGTGTCGTTCAGAAGAGAGCTTGTTTCTATAAGAGTTTTTGTCAGGCAGTGTACTACCCGTATTAGTAAAGTTAGAAACTACAAATCCCTAGAGATTTTTAGAGCAATCACACCAGCATTGTGTTAAGCCAAGAGTGACTGCTCCAGAAAGGAAGCTAACACAAAAGTACCCGCAGAAGAGATACAGTTTTTTAGGAGACAGGGCTTTGAAGTGAGATGAGAGGAGAAGCCTCAGACAAGAATAATGCAGTAGATGGAGATCTAAGCACCATGGGGCCTTAACGGAAACTACTGGCTTCCCTAAGGCTTAGAGAGGAGCGTCTTAGAATAAGAATGAGAAGTAGTGTGGGAGAGAAGGCTAGCTACTGTAAGAGAGATGGGGATAGGATAAGGGGTTCTTCAAAGAGCAGCTGCTAGGCACTTCCATGAGCAAATCCCCTTGAGGACCAATCCAAAGAACAAAAGAAAAAGTTGATAACATTTTAGGAATGACAGTAATGTTCAGTTGGAAGCTCCAGCTCACCCTTGCATGATCCTGGAAGCCCCATTCTTGTCTCTTTTTTTCTCTAATCCCCACCCACTCAAACAGTCTCTGAACAAAGGAAAAGTGCCAAAAAGCCCAGTTTGGCATTCTTGATGGGTACTACAGCTTCCTTCCCTGAAGCTGGCAGTACCCATGTCCCAGCCCAAACACTCAGCTTTTGACTATACTTGGGCACAAATTCAGCTTGTGGCAGACACCTTATCACCCCACACCTACAATCTATAAAGTCTCCCTGCTTTTGTTTGTGGGTATGGCTTCTCTGGCCTTGATCTCTGAGATGGGGAGAATCTGCCTGGGAGTTTGCTTTGGTCAAATAAACTTGTTATACTTTTTCAGTTCAGCTTGATTTGGCTTACTGTGTTGGTGGAGAAACCTATTATGGGGTGGGAGCAGAAAATCTATTAAGTAAGTTTTAGATCACATAATTACTTCAGGGTTGGAGAGGTGGCTCAGAGGTTAAGAGCACTGACTGCTTTTCCAGAGATCGTCATTTCAATTCCCAGCAACAATATGGTGGCTCTGGGCTGGAGAGATGGCTCAGTGGTTAAGAGCATTGCCTGCTCTTCCAAAGGTCCTGAGTTCAATTCCCAGCAACCACATGGTGGCTCACAACCATCTGTAAAGAGGTCTGGCGCCCTCTTCTGGCCTTCAGGCATACACACAAACAGAATATTGTATACACAATAAATAAATAAATATAAAAAAAAAAACAAAAAAAAAACCAATATGGTGGCTCACAACCATCTATAATGAGATCTGGTGCCCTCTTCTGGCCTGCAGGCATACATGCAGTCAGAATACAGTATACATAATAAATAAATAAATAAATAACATCTTAAAAAAATAATTTACTTCAGTATAGTGTACATGACATTATGGAACAGCCAGGTGATCATGAATTGAAAGTTGTCAAGCTACAGCACAGACTGATTCTTTTTATTTTATGTGCATTGGTGTTTTGCCTGCATATATGTCTGTGTGAGCATGTCAGATCCTCTGGAACTGGAGTTACAGACAGTCGCGAGCTTCCATGTAGGTGCTGGGAATTGAAATGATGATTTCTGGAAGTGCAGTCAGTGCCCTTAACCACTGAGCAGTCTCTCCAGCCCCCACAGACTGATTTTTAACTCTGTCTCAGAGAAAGATGCAGGGAGGCATGGCCAGATTCAGACTGTAGGATCTGCCCTATAAATGCCAGCCCCTATTCTAACACATAATATACCCTAAGTTCCTATTCTATGTTGGCATTTCTATGTGGGTTGACAACATCATATTATCAGAAATCATATTAAATGTACATAAATCATACTAATTTATCATTAATTATATTAACACCAAATGAAATGTTTTACTTAAAATGTTTTTGCCAAGTAGAAGGTGGTCTATGAATATGTTCAATAAAAAAAATCCACATATGCTTTCTTTAATTCTTTATACCTGATGCCTCAGAGAAATCCTCTGGTCTGCCAACACTTATAGGCACAGGATGATTGGCTGACTGGGGAGCCGGGATCCTTTTCCATTGACACAGGTTGATAAAGAGTACTTTTTCTTTTGGTTTCTAGAAAGTGAATAATTTTGATATTGTCAGTTTTTTAAAAACAAAATTTGGCCAGGCGGTGGTGGCACACGCCTTTAATCCCAGCACTTGGGAGGCAGAGGCAGACGATCTCTATGAGTTCGAGGCCAGCCTGGTCTACAAGAGCTAGTTCCAGGATAAGATCCAAAGCTACAGAGAAACCCTGACTTCAAGGAAAAAAAAAAAGAAAAAAATGAAATTTGATAACATCCTGAATGCAAGTCATCACATTTTTTCCAGGCATTCCCATTGCTAGGCAACGGTCCTTGTACATGCACTATCTTGAATCTATACACATATAAAATGTAATAAAATATTTAAAAAAAATTTTCATTATATCACCATTTTCTGCCTAACAGGGCAATAAGGTCTCATTTGGCTATTTCTGAAATACCTAGTGTGAATTTCTCATTTTTACTCCTTCAGTGAAATCTTCCACACTTTCATTTTCTGCTTAGAGAGGCGATTTTCCTAAACTTCTCTTTTGTTAAAGTAGCACTAGAGAAGGGTGAGGTATCGTCTGGTTATCCTGGAGTAGTTTCATTGGACACCCATCACTCGTCACACCAACCGTACATACTAGGATCTTGGTTTGTAGGCAGAGCTGTGGTACTGGGTCGACACACAGCTGTTTTCCATCCTTCAGTTCCTGCTCGATGAAGTTCTTGTAGCGCTCAGGATCATTTTCAGCTAAATCATCAAGCATATTCCAGAACTGAGAAATCTGGGTGAGAAGTCCCTTTGAGGATGCCCTCATGACTGGAGATGAGATAGGCTCTAGAACCTGTGGAAAGACACGACTTGAGAAGAGACTTGACTGTGGCTATGGCTTTACTTCCTCTTTCAGGGAAGGAGGAAGGCTTTTGGAATTGTTTTGGGGACGTTCTCAACTGTTCTTACTTCCTGTGTGTAAAATATTACACACCCACTCTGCTTTCCTTAGGTTCTGGTTCACCTACAGTCTGTAAGTCTAACCACTTCCTAAATTCTCATATTGTACCTGGCCTCTCTCTGGTCAACACAAACACAGCGGGAGCAGAGAGGTCTTTTAAAGTCTTGTTTTTCCTGGTGATCTTGTTCCAAGTGGATATTAGCTTACTTGGTGCCTCCCAGTCCAGATATTCTCTCTCTCTCTCTCTCTCTCTCTCTCTCTCTCTCTCTCTCTCTCTCTGTGTGTGTGTGTGTGTGAGAGACAGAGACAGAGACAGAGACAGAAAGAGACACACAGAGAGACAGGGGAGTTGGAAGAGAAAGAAAGAAACATGTAAAGTCACACTAATCCTTAATATAGTAGTTAAAACTAGGAACACTGAGCAGGGCATTGGTGATGTGTACCTTTAATATCAGCACTTAGGAGGAAGTGGCAGGTGGATCTCTGTGAGTTCGAGGCCAGCCTGGTCTACAGAGCGAGTTCCAGGACAGCCAGGGTTACATATTGAGATCCTACCTCAAAAAAACGGGGGTTGGGGGTGGAGGAGGTAGGGACACTGGAGCCAGTATGCTTAAGTTCTTCGTAACTCCAGGCAGCATAGCTGCCTGGAGCAAATAATGTGCGCGCGCGCGCGCGCGCGCACACACACACACACACACACCTATTCTTCTCAAAATGAAGATGAGGATTAAGAACGCTAATCCTAAAGCTGGAACACTCGATAAATACTATGTGAGAGTAGTATTCTAAGACCGCATCATCTTCTTCCTCCCGCAACGGAGAAGTGTCCCAGACGGTCCAGAAAAATTTTAAAAAGAGGTTTAGAGTCTTCAAATCATGTATTAAGGTTAGATTCAATAAACAACGAATACACAGTTAATCCAAACGTGGGGGAACCCACCTCTTCACTCCGTTTGGAGACAAACCGCGACTCCCGTTACCATGGTAACCAGGTCCGGTACAACATCTAACTGCGTCCGGGGAATGCAAAGTAGAGCTGTGTCTCTATATCCAGTTCCGGGACCTTTCCTCCTGTGCCGGACAGGCTCCTCGGCCGGGCCGTCCCGCTTCCCTCTCAGAAGAGTGCCGGCTTCCTTCCTGCACCTGTCAGCCTCCCCTGCGGCCCGCGAGCCCGCTCAGTGGGAGTCGCCCGTGGGAAGGAAGCGTTTCTCGGGAGCACGACTTCCGGCCCGGAAGGAAGCCGCCGCCTTTTCTCCCACCCCGCCACGCGAGGCTGCGGCGCACGGTATGGGTGTGTTTGTGTGTGTTTGTGTGGGGAGGGCGTTTCGAGGGAAGGCTGCCGGGAGCGCCGAGGCCGCGGCGGGGCAGGGAGCCCGCTGACAGACATGGGGGTGTTTTTTCCGACCTTCCCTTGGAAACCTCAAGCTCCCCCTCAGGCACCCTAGACAGTTCCCGGGTCCCAACGGAAGGCCACGTCCATGCCCCGTGTCCCCGTTCTGTCCCGGGAGTGAAACCGAGCCGCCGGGCGCTGTCCCAGCCCAGCGAGAGCGGGGAATGCTCGGCTCCGCCGGCAGGCCGCGTTCCGCGCCTGCGCCCGCGCCCGCTCTGGCCTGGGTCCCGCAGAGAGAGCCGCCTGGCGGGCTCGGCTGGGGGAAGGCAGCCGTAGCCTGGGCCTCGGGTGAGGGCACTGTAACCGGTGGGAAGGCTGCGTTTTCACGAAGGACTCGGGTGAAGCTGCAGAGCTGCCTTTCAGCCCTGACTCCTTGGCTTCCTGGGTCGGAGGAGATCTTGTAATGGAGTGGTTCTTCGTCTCACACTAGCAAGATGCCTGATTTCCTCAGGATCGAGGGGTGAGTGAGCATCGGGACGGTGGCACCAAGCCCCTCGTAGCTACACATGTGAATATCGTTGTCTTCTGGGTTTTGGAAAGTTCCAAACGATGTAGGAAACAAAATTTCCTAAATAGAGATATTTAGGTCATTAATTTTTTTTTGAACGCAGTTTTTATTACTGTTGACAAATGTGGTGACTCGCAAATCTAGATGTTTACATACCTGCAAGCTAATTTTGGGGAGTTTGAGATTTGATTTCTAGCCTGGACACTGACATACCTCCTTTGTCTGGGTCTGTTCGGTCTGCGGGCAAGTTACGGCTTTAAGAATCTTGATTTTCAAAATAGGACTGGGAATATAGTCCAAACTCGAGGTTCCCCACAGATTCAAACAACAGGCAACTGAAAATGGGGACTCGGACTGCATCTGTATTTATCATGTACAGACCTTTGTCCCCTTTGCCGTTGTTTCTACTGTGCATAGTAACATTCACAGAAGATTTGCACAGTTTTAGGTGTTATAAGGAATTTGGATACCCCACCCACCCTAAGTGTGGAAGTGCATGCCTGTTGTCTCTGTTGGGAGGTGGAGGATCAAGAGGATCAAGGCTAGCTGAGGCTAGTTACAAAGTCACAAGTTAAAACACATGGGAGTGTAGTTTATATGCAAACACTATACTATTCTAAATGAGAGCCAAGCACCCTAGGGATATTTTGTATGTGTGCATGTATATGTCACTGGGGGACTGCATCCAGGGTGCCTCTGTGCTAGGCAAATGCTCTACCATTGAACTATATCCCCAGCCCACACTTGGACTTTGTTACCTTCAGGGACCCTGGACCCAATCCCCCATGATCTTGGGAGACTCCGTGACTCTGAAAACAGAGAATTGTGAGGACTAAATAAGATGGTGCTCATGGAAGCCGTTTTGAGCATCCTTCTGCAGTTTTAAAGACTTTACGTTATCCTCTGTCACCCTTACTAGAATCACTGTATCGTGCATCTTAATGGGGAAAGGAAAATCTTCCCTTAGCTTCTGTGTCTTCTAAGTTCAGTGATTTTTTTTCCTTTTGTCTCTTTATAATTTAATAAAAACAAATTTATTGCATATTATTGATTCATTTCAGATTAAAGAATGTCACGGGTTCCACTGGGGAAAGTCCTCCTGAGGAATGTCATCCGGCATACAGATGCTCACAATAAGGTAAGCAATACAATCGAGTTACTTGTCAACATTTCTTGAAGGCCTACAGTAAACTATGGATTACGTTGGGAGATAGCAAAGATATATAAGAAACAATCATAATTTGAAAAGTACTATATCACGAAGATAGTTATAAAATGCTTTAGCGCACCAAGGAAAGAATAAAGAAATCTGCCTTGGGAAATGAGAAGGATCTTACAGAATGAGTGGCATTTGAGTTGCTGGTATTTGAACTGGTTCTTGATGAATAAAGTTTCCTGGATGCACTGTTTTTGATTGAGAGACTATGCACTAATGCAGGGCAAAATATTGGCCTGGTGATACATCGTAGTTGTAATACCTCCTATATGCAAAGTCCTTCATTCTATCCCCACCCCTTAAACATTAATCATTTGGGGCAAGAAATTATATGCATCTAGAAAATATAAGATACAGTATTAGTGACAGAAGATAAGGCCCAAGTGGCAAATTAGACTTGTTTTTATAAAACTTAAGAGATAAACTTTCTCTTTGGGGCAATAAGGAAGCCATCAGTGAGCAGTGGTATCTTACATGTTTCATACCTGTAAGTGTTGTTTTACATCTTGAGGGGATGAAATGGTATGACTGCCATATGTTCGAAGCCAAATATGTGCATCTAGACAGATGATTTTGTCAGTGTGGTAGGAAATGGAAGACAGAGAAAGAACTGGGGACGATGATTGGGTGACTGACGTCCTAGGTGAGTGGTGCTGAGGTCTGGATGGGGGCATAGCAGCGATGAAGAGGAACACAGGCCGATAGGACGGTGGTGGCAAGAGTGGAATCCAGGGTGCCACCTTCTGTGGCTGGGTAGGTAGTAACTAAGGGACAAAAAGGAGAAAAGGACAAACATGGGAAATGCAATTAGTTTGGTTTTGAATGTATTTATGATAAAGAACTTGAAGTTGAAAACTAAGTCTTGGAAGCAAGAAGAAAGATTGGAGATGGATTAAAAGTTTGGGAATTTAGACAGTGACTAAGAGTGCACCTTAAATGAAAAGGACCTTGTTCAGTTTTCTTCAGCAAATTGCACTCCTGGCTTGGTCATTACTAACATGGTCACTGTCATATTACTTAAGGTGCTGTGTACTGGGGATTGAACCTAGGAGACAGGATCACGGAGTTTGTTTCTAGCTGATCTTGGTCTCACTCCATAGTCCAGGCAGGCCTTGAACTTGTTACTAACCCAGTAACTATGATTACAGACCTGTGCCTAGTTGTCACCTGAGTTTTTCCACTGTGGATGCAGGTATAATAGTACCTATGTTACCTGTATAGTTGTGTTAATTCTACTTCTAGTTGTATTGGAACCTTATATTTAAGAGTGACAGCTAAAAACAAGATAATTTTTGCATAGGTTTAACCCATTTATGCAGGAGAACTTAGAAATAAAATTCGCAGGCTGGAGAGATGGCTTAGTCTTTAAGAGCACTGTCTGTCCTTCCAGTTCCCAGCAACCACATGATGCTCATAACCATCTGTAATGAGATCTGGTGCCCTCTTCTGGCCCGCAGGCATACATGCAGGCAGAACACTGTATACATAATAATTTTGTTTTGTTTTTTTGAGACAGGATTTCTTTGTGTAACGGTCCTGGCTGTCTGGAACTTGCTTGATAGACCAGGCTGGCCTCCAACTCCCTGAGATCCACCACCTGTCTCTGCTTTCCAAGTGCTGGGATTAAAGGCGTGTGTCACCACCTCATGGGTATAAATAAATCTTAAAATCACTTATGTTTTTTCCAGTCAGTTTTCTGGTAATTATGTTATGTTTCTGACAAGAAAAAAAAATTTTTTTTTTTTTTCAAACAGGGGTTCTTTGTGTAGTAGCCCTGGCCATCCTAGAATTTGCTCTGTAGACTATGCTGACTTCGAATTCACAGAGATCTGCCTGCCTCTGCTTTCCGAGTTCTGGTATTAAAGGCATGTGCCACCTCTGCCTGGTCTGACAAGAATTTTAATGTGACCCAGGTATGATGGTACAGGCCTGTAATCCCAGCATTTAGGAGACAGAGACAGGAAATTTGCCTAAGTACATGGCTTGCCTGTTCTATATGGTGAGAAGAAGAAAACAAACAAACATAAAGGGACTGTTTTTGCAGAGGATCTGGGGTTTGATTCTCAGGTCCTACGTGGCAGCTCACAACTATCTGTAACCTAGTTCCAGAGAACCTGACACCCTCTTCTGGCCTCTGTGGGCATTGCATCCATATACTACACAGACAAAACATTCATTTACATAAAGTTAAATAATACAGATGTTAAAAAGCAAAACAAGATGGGGTGGGAAGATGGCACAGGTTAAAGCATTTGCTCTGTAAGCCTGATCACCCACATCTGACCTCTGGAACCTATGTGGAAAGCCAGATGCAGTAATGAAAGTATATAATTCCAGTGCTCCTACAGCAGGATGGGGGTGGGGATGGAAGAATGGGCCAGAAGCTTAGGGCCAGCTAGTCTGGAGTAAATAGTGTAGCAGCGGAAAACAAGAGAGCCCCTGACTCAATAAATGGAAGTCAGGAACCGGCTTCAGAAAGTTATTTCTGACCCCTGTATATGTGCCCTTTCTCTCTTGCTCTCTGACTCTCATATACACACAAAATTAGTATATCTATCTATCCATCCATCCTGTTTTTTGTTGTTGTTGTTGTTGTTGTTTAATGTAAAAAGAGACCTTGCCTACGGAATTTACAGACCTGTTCCTGCTGGGCCTTGCACACAGGCCTATAATCTCAGCCATTGAAGGAGGACAAGGCTAGGCTGGAGAACCACAAGTTGAAGGACTGCCTAAGATTTTGTCTCAAAACAGTAACACAAAATAATTCACCATTAAGAACAATAAAAAACAAAAAGAGGCAGGGGTTGGGAAGGGGTACCAGGCCAGTGGTAGAATGTGTACTGCACTGAGAAAGAACAAAATTAAGAAACCCTGTCTTTAGCTAGGCAGTAGGGACACACACCTTTAATCTCAGCACTGCAGAGGCAGGGGCAGGGGGATTTATGAGCTCAAGGCCAACCTGGTCTATAGAGTGAGTTCTAGGACAGCCACAAAGAAACCCTGTCTTGGGGGGGGGGGGAGGTTCAAAACCTGTTGCTGCATAATTTTAGATTTACTGCATTGGACTGTTTAGTCACTTTTAAAACTCCTTAGAGAGGCCGGGCGGTGGTGGCGCACGCCTTTAATCCCAGCACTCGGGAGGCAGAGACAGGCGGATCTCTGTGAGTTCGAGACCAGCCTGGTCTACAGAGCTAGTTCCAGGACAGACTCCAAAACCACAGAGAAACCCTGTCTCAAAAAACCAAAAAAAAAAAAAAAAAAAGAAAAAAAACTCCTTAGAGAAACCAGAATTTAGTTTTTAAATCATAGCCCAGTCTGTACCCCATAGTTAGGGCAGATTGTACCTTCAGCCACTTCTTTTTCTGTAATGCAAAGTGCTATTTTCAGTGATTTATTTTTGTTTCCTTTTTGAAAACGTCTAGATTCAGGAGGAATCTGACATGTGGAAAATCAGAGAACTAGAGAAGCAAATGGAGGATGCTTACCAGGGGACCAGAAGGAACATGGTACCCAGCAGCTCAAGGTAAAGTGTGCCTCTGATAACCAAAAATAACTCATTTTTTCCAGAATTACTAATTTTAGCTTTAAAACATTCTAGTATGATAAGGATAGATGAATTCAGTTCAGCAAATCAAACCTTCCTTATTTCTTAAGTTTAGGGCCAAGCATAATAATGGCTGTGGTAACATGCATATATTGTACTATTTTTTTATGTGATTTTTCTTTTTCTTTTTCCCCAAGACAGGATTTCTCTGTGTATAGCTCTGGCTGTCCTGGAACTCTCTCTGTAGACCAGTCTAGCCTTGAACTCAGAGATCCGTCTGTCTCTGCCTTTCAGGTGCTAGGATTAAAGGCATGAGCACCACTGACCAATTCTCTTTTGACTTTTCAATACAGGGTTTCTCTGTATAGCCCTAGCCTTCATAGAACAGGCTGGCCTCAAACTCAGATCTGCTTCCCTAGTGCTAGAATTGAAGGCTTATGCCGCCACCACCACCACCACCTCACTTTCTACACTAATTTTCAATGGTGATTTAAAAATTCTCCTTGAGGAGCAGAAGGAGAGTGAGCACGAGCAAGGAACTCAGGACCGCGAGGGGTGCACCCACACACTGAGGCAATGGGGATGTTCTATCGGGAACTCACCAAGGCCAGCTGGCCGGGGTCTGAAAAAGCATGGGACAAAACCAGTCTCGCTGAACATAATGGACAATGAGGACTACTGAGAACTGAAGAACAATGGCAATGGGTTCTTGATCCTATTGCACGTAATGGCTTTGTGGGAGCCCAGGTAGTTTGGATGCTCACCTTACTAGACCTGGATGGAGGTGGGTGGTCCTTGGACCTCCCACAGGGCAGAGAAACCTGCTTGCTCTTTGGGCTGAGGAGGAAGGAAGACTTGATTGGGGGAGGGGGAGGGAATGGGAGGTGGTGGCGGGGAAGAGGCAGAAATCTTTAATAATTAAATAAATTAATTAATAAAAAAAAGAAAAAAAATAAAAATTCTCCTTGGACTACTGTAAATGTTTAGGTTTTATGGATTCCAACCTTGTCTAATAGCTTTTAAGATTTTCTACTGGAGTGTCTTTCTTTTTTTCTTTCTTTTATCTTATAAAAATTATATTATTTGCTGGGCATAGTACCTCATGCCTTTAATTTTAGCACTCAGGAGGTAGAGGCAGATAGATCTCTGTGAGTGAGGGCAGCCTGGTCTACATCCAGGCCAGCCAAGACTACAAAGAGAGACCTTGTCTCAAGAAACAAAAAAACAAAACCAATTTGTTTTATTTATTGTGTTGACAACTTTGTGTATGTGTGGGTGTATATGGGTGTGCCAGAGTGCACACATGGAAGTCAGAGCACAACTTTCAGGAATCTGTTTTTACTACTGCGGGTTCTAAGAACTCAGGTCATCAGGCAAACACTTAGCTGCTTAACCCTCTATCCATCCCTGGAGTCCTTCACACTCAATTCCGTCATTCATACTGTCCCTCCTTTAGTCTTTCTATTAGACCTTTGTAAAAAGTATTTTATTCATTATGGTTCTCTGTCTGTTGGTGACTGTAGGGGCCAGAAGAGAACATTAGATCTCCTGAAGTTGAGTTTTGGGCAGCTGTGAGCTCCTGGCATGGGTGCTGGGATTTGAACTAGCATCCTCTATAAGAGCAAAAGTACCCTTAACCACTGAGCCAGCTCTTCAGTCCTAGACTTTTTTTTAAAGGCCACATTTACTCACTGTTTATTGAGTGTGGCCGGGTGTGGTGGCACACCTTTAATCCCAGCACTAGAGAGGCAGAGGCAGGTGGATCTCTGGGTTTGAGGCCAGTCTGGTCTACAAAGCGAGTTCCAGGCTGTTACATAGAGAAACTCTGTCTTGAAAAAAAAAATTGAGTACGAATATAAAGAATTATGTAGGCTTGACTGTGTTCTATGGGAGGTGTAGGATGTATGAATAATTAGGAATATCTCTAGGGCTTCATATGCCCTTAAGTATAGGAAGTAGTCTGTGAGATAGGTCATAATCCTGATTTCTAAAGCTACCTTGAGAAATCATTAGAAGAAAAGGAATTCCCAGTCAGTGTGTCTGTGGAGTATATGGGCTTTGGTGATTAGAGGCTGAGTATGAATGGTATCAGTGTTAAGTGGTGCAAAGTATGTTCCATGAATTTTGTTTATAATATGAAGTGGCATCACAGATTACTTTTAAATATAAATGTTTATGTTTTTTTCATTTACAGTCGGATGAGAAGTGATGGTTTTGATGAAGAAAGTCAGAGAGACTACTGGAGGCCAAAAAATGAAATTTCTGGGGCCCTGGAAGATGATTTTCTTAAGGCTAAATCCTGGAACAAGAAGTTATATGAGTATGAATCCAACATGCCAGACAGGTTTGTGACTACATTCTTATGACCCCTAATGACATTTGGCCCGAATATGTCTGTCTGAAAATTGTCCTAGGGTTTGAGAGATGGCTCATTGGTTAAAGCACTTATGCTCTTGCAGGGGACCCATGTTTGGTTCCCAACATTTACAAGACAACTTATAACTATCCATAACTCCAGTTTCAGGGGATCTGACACCCTCTTCTGAGCAATGTGAGTGTCAGGCATGCATGCAATACACATATACAGGCAGGCAAGACAGTCATACACATAAATATAAATAGTTCTTCAACACATTGTCCCCATGAAAGCTTGTAGGTGAGTATAGCAGCAGTATTACAATGGCTAAGAAGTGAAATCCAAATGCCTGTTTCTGATGAATACATAAACAGAATATAGGTTTTCCATATAGTGGAATAGTTCTTGGTGGTAAAAGGGAATAAGTACTAATTACATGTGCATAACCTTGAAAACTTTACAAATGGTAAAAGAAGTCAGATACAATGGTCACATGCTCTATGATTCCGTTCTGTGGTGTGTCCAGATAAGCCATAGAGACAGATTAATGCTTGCCTTGGGCTACAGGTTCTGCACTTTAAAAGAGCAACTTTCTTGGCATGTGAATCACTTTTCAGTAAGTATCTTTAAGATGTCCCAGTGTAGATAACATGTTACAAAGTAGTTTTGGAAAAGGATTCATTCTAAAGAGTTCTTAGTGTCTCCTAAAGAACAAATGTAGCCTTTTAAGTGAACAGTACATCCTGTGTCTGAGTTGATAATATAAAAATAGAGAAAGATAGAGCTGTTTTCAAGGTATTGTGGGTTTTGCTTTGCCCCCTTTTCCTTTGTTCTCTGTGTGTATGTGTATTCATGCAGTCCAAAATCTAATTTTAATTTCCAAAACTAATATGCATTGCCTCATAAAAATGTATGTATTGTGTCACTTTACAGATGGGGTCACAGTGGTTATAAAGAGCTGTATCCTGAAGAGTTTGAAACAGACAGGTTGGTGAATACGCTTTCCAGAAAAACAAAACCAAACACCTAAGATGAATGCAAAATTGTGCCATAAATAAGAGTTCCTAACAAAAGCTTTATTTGCCATTGAAAATATAACTAGAACCTGGAATATATGGCTGTAGGCCCAGCGGCTTAGGTGCCTGAGGCAGGAGAGCTGCTTGAGTCCAGGAGTTTGAGGCCAGCCTGGGACACAGTGAAATCTTGTCCCCAAAACAAAGAAAACAAGCGGAGTTTAGTTGGGAGGCAATCCTTATGTACCTTTCCTGATTGAAGTTTGATATTCTGTAAGTATAAGGGCTTTAGAAACTACTTAGATAGTTTTTATTGTCTGTCTACCTACCTGTCTTCCATATTCTATTTTTTCTTATATACCCAATACCTATTAAAATCTTTTCACTTTAAAGACATATCCTAATTTTCAGGATCATGCTTGTGTTTTGGGGTCACAGTGGCTCTGATAGCCCAGGTGGCTAGTAAATGACCACAGGGCTGGTAACTAGACCAGGGGTGATTCAGGTCCAAGTGGGACAGCAGAACAATGAGGAATTTCATTTTTCATTTCATTCAGAATGAGATGCAATTAAAAATTTATACATTGTTTCTGGAATTGACCATAGGTGACAGGAATCAGAGAAAATGAAACTATGGATAAGGGAACATTGGTGTTTAGTATTTCGTATGTTGCTCAGTATGGCAGATCAGGAGTTTGGTTTGTTGACAGGATTTTCTATAGCTCAAGATTGCCTTGAACTTGACGTGTAGCCAAGAATAACCTTGAACTCCTGGCCCTCCTGCCCCTACCTTCTAAATATTGGAATTAGAGGTATATACAAGTATGGTTAGCTTAAATTAGGATTTTAAAGATGTGGAAATAAAGCATTTGTGAGAATAATAAAATAGAAACCTCACAGTAACACTGTCAAGAGTTCTCATACTTACAAACTTGGGAGATGTTCTTGCTTCTGCTTTTTGAGTGCTGTGATGATAGCTTTATAGCTGTGCATACCCCCCCAACCCAGCTCAATGGTCTGATTTAAAGTTCAGATGTTACTTTAGTGCAGAATATTAAATATAAATGTGTATTTTCTTCCTCTCATAAAAGTTTTATCTTTACTTTAGTAGTGACCAGCAGGACATTACCAATGGGAAAAAAACATCTCCCCAGGTAAAAGCATCTGCCCACGAATCC